>NC_037682.1:67513198-67813198 GCF_003255815.1 Theropithecus gelada | reverse complement strand
ATGGAATTGCCATTTTCTGATATAAGCAAGAATACAGGAGGTGGATCACAGCTGGAATATCAGAAGCTCAGTTTTGAACATATCAAGTTTAAGTTACCTACTAGACTCCAAATGGAGCTACAGAGTAGGCAACTGGATTACAGGGGTATCAGTTCAAAGGAAAGATGAACAGGTGACATTTAAAACTGTAAGACTTGACCCAGGCCTTGGTGGCTCCCGCCTGTAATCCTAGCACTTTGGGAACCAAGGCAGGTGGACTGCTTGAGCCCAGAAGTTTGAGACCAGCCTGGACAACACGGCAAAACTCGGCTCTACAAACAACAAAAAAAAATTAGCTGGGCATGGTGGTGTGTGCCTGTAGTCCCAGCTACTCCAGAGGCTGAGGTGGGAGAATCACCTAAGCCCCAAAAGGTTGAGGCTACAGTGAGCTGTGATACTGCACTCCAGCCTGGTTGACAGAGTGAGACTCTGCCTAAGAAAAAATAAATAAAAATAAATAAAACTACAAGACTTAAGTAAGATCGCCAAATTAAGTAATATAGAGTTCATCTTCTGATGTATTCAAGACAGTTGGAATTCCAGGAGAGGGCAGGCACTTACATTTCATGGGTCAGAAAATAACTATGAAAAACAAACTTGAGGGCTGGGCGCAATGGCTCATGCCTGTAATCCCAGCACTTTGGGAGGCCAAGACAGGCGGATCACGAGGTCAGGAGATCAAGACCATCCTGGCTAACACAGTGAAACCCCGTCTCTACTAAAAATACAAAAAATTAGCCAGGCATGGTGGCGGGTGCCTGTAGTCCCAGCTACTTGGCCGGGGGGGGCGGGGGGGGCGCTGAGGCAGGAGAATGGCATGAACCCGGGAGGCGGAGCTTATAGTAAGCTGAGATCTGGCCACTGCACTCCAGCCTGGGCCACAAAGCGAGACTCCATCTCAAAGGAAAAAAAAAGAAAAGAAAAACAAACTTGATTGTATAAAAATTGCAAGTTTAACAGAAAACCAAGTTTAGAACCCATCCATCCATTAACACAAGGCTTTGTTCTCTGGGGATATAATAACTAGTATTTGATTGAAAATAAGACAGTCTCCTAAAAGCACTACAAGGATGTCAAAAGTCAAAAAATTTCACACATCTCTTCTTAAATTTCACACGTATCTTCTTCGGATCTGCTGTGAATTTACCTGAAATAAAAGAAAAACTTAGAAACCAGCATTTTGGATATTCTTCAATAAAAAACTGTCTTCTGACACTAAGAAATGTCACCACTAAACAGGTGGTACGGGTGGTTAATCGAGAAGAGTCAATTGGTCTCTTATCATGGTTGTTCTATACCAAGGAGCAAACAAGGATCATAAAATATTCACGTTTGTTATAACAGGTCCGACCAACAAGATACAACAGCATTAACTAGAATTACTACAGAAAGGGCTTCCCAGCTCCTCCTATGGTAGTTAAAAGTTCGTAAAGCCCAACAAAGTTCATGAATAGGCTTCATTCAACCATGACATTTTGGAATGGGAGGAATGCTGAGAAATCACCAATCCCTTCATTTTAATGATAAATTACTAAAGCTGGCAAGAGGGAGTAAACGCCCTATCCAAGAGGCTTGACAGCTAGTGCCAAATTCAACAGCTACACCAGACCCTGGACTTCCCAGGGTCTGTCACCAGCTATTCCCTACCTGTGTTGATGATTATCTCACTGAGATAACTTCAAAAAACAGTCAATGATAACTGCTAAATTCAAGATATAATCTGAGCTAAAAGAGAAAAAACAAAAACAAAAAAGTCACTTCGCTTTCATCATATCTCTAGACAAGTTTTTTAACATGATCATCAACCAGTCCCATGACTACTCGTTTTAGAAAACACTATTATGATTATTATAATTCTAATTGCTATCATTTTCCAAATTCCCAAAATGTGCTAAGTACTGGTGTTAATTACTATTATCAGAGGTGACACTGGGGTAAGAACACAGAAGTTTTGTTAAGATAACCAGGACTGATTATACAGAAACTCATCAAAAATTTAAAATACTCCAGCACTGTCATATATTGCTAGTGATAATAACCAATTAGTGAGCAGTAGACTAAATGTTTTAAGGCCTACAAAAATGCTTATACCCTTAAACCAAATAGTAGCCAACCTGTTTCATTTTCCTTCTGGACATATAGGAAGCTTATATTTCCCAGTCCCCTTTCCATCTAAAAAAGACAATTCAGTCCAGGCACAGTGGCTCACGTCTATAATCCCAGCACTTTGGGAGACTGAGATGGGCAGGTCACTTGAGTTCAGTAGCTCAAGACCAGCCTGGCCAACATGGTGAAACCCCATCTCTACAAAAAATACAAAAATTAGCTGGGTGTGGTGGCGCATGCCTGTAATCCCACCTTCTCGGGAGGCTGAGGCAGGAGAATCACTTAAACATGGGAGGCGGAGGTTGCAGTGAGCTGAGATGGCACCACTGCACTCCAGCCTGGGCAAACAGAGTGAGACTCCATCTCAAAAATAAATAAATAAAATAAAAAATAACAAGGACAATGCAACTGATTTATGGCCAATAGAATGTAATGAAATTGGTATGGACCATTTCCATTTAAAACTCTCCTACAAGTAATCTTTCTACACCTGGCTGTGTCCGAGGCCATATATTGAGGACACCAGCAGCCCAAACTAGAAGGAACCTGCATACCTGAGTCATCACTTAGAAGAAAGCTGCCAAGATAGCGCCTGATAAAGGACACCTGCACTGGACTTAGTATAAGAAATGTATTATGGTAAGCCACTAAAAGTTGTGGTATTTGTTACAGTAGCTACCATTAAGCATTCAGATGAATACAATTGTTTTAAAAATATGGAATGGGCTCAGCACAGTGGCTCATACACATAATCCCAGCACTTTGGGAGGCCAAGGCAGGTATAGGATCACCTGAGGTCGGGAGTTCAAGACCAGCCTGGCCAACATGACAAAACGTTGTCTCCATTAAAAATACAAATATCAGCTGGGCGTGGTGGCAGGCACCTGTAATCCCAGCTACTCAAGAGGCTGAGGCAGGAGAATTGCTTGAACCTGGGAGGCAGAGGTTGCAATGAGCCAAGATTGCACCATTGCACTCCAGCATGGGTAACGCAGCAACACTCTGTCTCAGAATAAATAAATAAATAAATAAATAAATAAATAAATAAATAAATAATGCAATGGTTAGACTGAAAAGTGAGAATGAAATAAAATTACATGAGGACAGTGGAATTTGAGTCCTTTTCCCATCCTTAAAAATTATTGCTGGGTGTGGTGGCTCACGCCTGTAATCCCAGCACTTTGGGACGCCAAGGCAGGTGGATCACAAGGTCAGGAGTTCGAGACCAGCCCGGCCAACATGGTGAAAACCCATCTCTACTAAAAGTATGAAAGTTAGCCAGGCGTAGTGGTAGGTGCCCGTAATCGCAGATACTTGGGAGGCTGAAGCAGGAGAATCACTTGAATCCAGGGAGGAGGAGGTTGCAGTGAGCTGAGATTGCGCCATTGCACTCCAGCCTAGGCAACAGAGCCAAACTCTATCTTGGGGGGAAAAAAATTATTTTAAGACTATTTACTCTGAAGGAGTTTATTCACTGTATATTTCTTGACTGAATGTTTTAATGAGCAGATACTGGAACTGACATTTAAAAAAAAAGTTGTTAAACAATCGCCGCTTTAAATAATGATTAAAACTAAAAAGAGGTTAGGGACCGTGGCTCACACCTATAATCCCAGCACTTTGGGAGGCTGGGGCAGGAGCATAGCTTGAGTCCAGGAGTTCGAGACCAGCCCAAGAAACATAGTAGGACCCCATTTCTACAAAAATTTTTTCAAAGTTAGCCTGGAGAGGCATCTCACACCTGTAGCCCCAGCTACTTGGGAGACAGAGGCAGGAGGATCATTTGAGTCTGTGAGGTCAAAGCTGCAGTGAGCCATGATTGTGCCACTGCACTCTAGCCTGGGTGACAGGGTGAGATCCTATCTCGAAAATAAATAAATATATATATACATATCTATCTCACTTGAATTTTTCACCTTTGCCACAGGACAAGATTCAAACAAGTCTCAGTATCTTTTGTTAAAATGATGTCACCTTTTGTTAGCATAAATACATATTTAATCACATCAAGATTTTTATGATCCTCATAAAAATCTGTCTTACCTACTTCGTAAGACATCATTATCTCTACTTTACAAAAGGGGAGAGTGAAGTTCCAGAAACCATGATCTTCATCAAAAGCCACAAAGCTAGTGAGTAGCTGGGCTAGAACTAGTATGGAAGTATTTTCCATCATAATCCAACATTACTATCATTTTACCATGCTTCCTCTCTTACACCATCCCACCTAAGCCAACTGATTATGTCTCAGTGCCTCTCATCTCATATGCATTCTGCAGGTGGTTGTGATTTTTAATCAAATATTTGGTCTGCTCTTAGAATTTTCACTTACAGAAGAATCCATAGTATAATACATAAAACTGAATTAGAGAAAACTATGTCATTCTTCTGAAAAAGATCCTATATATACAGGAAATTACAGATATGAGAAGATATAAACTAGGTCCCTATTTTACCATACTATTAAAGAAAAGAAATTTATTACATTTTTATAACAGTAAAATTACTACAGGATACTGGATTCCATCTACTTGAAATGCTAGGTACTAGACCATTAATAGCTAACATTCATAAAAGAATGATAAACTTATCAATGTAAGGCTCAGTTATCTGAAAGAACTATCCAATTGCCATTTTTCTTTAGTATACATCCCAACTGCTCATATTTTCAGACAGCAAAACAATTTAGGTTTCCGAGAAGCTGCAACAGCAGGAGGCACTGAGAATCACTTGTGTTACAAAAAAAAATAAAAATATAACAATCTGTGGGTTGCAAGTCCACAGATCCCCTTACCCTTATATATCTTTTCAGTACTACACAAGTGAAGTGTAAAGTAGGTATCAAGGAGCTGATGGCCATTTCTATTAACAATGTTCCGGGCAGCAATGTTCCGAAGATGTCGAAGACGCCGCTGAAAAATAACAAAAAGAGAAGGCATTCAGCTTTTTCCTCCTATAAAATTTTCTGAAAGTTGCAGTTCAAAAATGAAACGTAATAGGTTGTCTCAGTCATTTATTTATTGAGCCAGAAACCATAACCCAGTCTCTTATTTATGCCTCAGTATCCCCTCTGTCAAACAGGAATTATACCTGCCCTATCTCATTTACCAGGTGGTTGAAGAATGAAGTGACAACAGACATGAAATATTTTTGAAAAGGACTAATGTTATGTAAGCGCTATATACCCATATAATAGCATTAGTATTCCCTGGAACATAAACTAAATAATAATTTGCTTTTCTCCACAGAGGGATTCTGATAGACATGTAAAATCCATCTCATACCAACAGATAATCACCAGTTAACACATAACACTCACCCCTGATGCTACTTCAATCTAGATGCCAGATTTCTATACAAGCAGGAAAATGAGGCCACAGCCAAAAAACAAAAATAGTGACTCACTGGTCACTCCATCCAGCCAATAAAGCAACTGCGGTGAGCTTCCATTCAATTCTCATTTCACCAGTAATCAACCAGTCTCAATTTCCTAATCAGGCCTCCTTCCTAACAATTTCGCCAACCAAACTCTTTAATGATTTGAAATCACAAGTTTGGAAACGCAAAAGCTTCAGAAGCAATAGTAGAAATCAACAAAAATACAAAATAAGCTTAAGGGATAGCCAAATCAACTCATACATCAAAAAGAGAATGTTGGCAATGCTGAAGTCTGGGCACAGCAGATTCATCCCCAAAAGTTAGTTCCCTATGTCAGACCATTATCTTCAGAGAGTTAAAAATAGAAAGCAAGTGCTTACACTTAAAATATGCTTAAAGCTCTCCCTCAGGCTGAAAGACAGTTCACTCTCCTGGGGTAAGTCCACTTTCAATTACATGCGCAGTCAGCCAGAAGAGCTCAGGTCTTTTTCCCTTGCACATACCAACCCAATCCTTTCTTCCAATCTAGAGATTAAGATTCTTTGAGAGAAAAGGTTATTGTCTAATAAATTTGTTTAATCCTCTAAGTATGAAAAGCCTCAAACATATTTACAAAAAGTTTCCTGGGCTTACTCTAAAAGGCTCATTTTTCCACAATCTGCCAATGGTTTCCATTTCACACCCTGGATTACAGCAACCATTTTCTCCTGCTACATACTTTTCATTAGCCCTTTCAGTCAAAACTTTGAAAACAGGAACCACTAATTATCTCTATACAATAATCACATATATTTTGCTATAAGAATGCAATCCTGCTCCTCTGTTCAAAGACCTGAAAACATCTGGAATATCTAGGATAATGTACAAACATCCCAACATTGTGTTCAAAGCCCTCTACAATCTGACTTCTCTATATACCATCCTTACTTCCCACCAGATCTTCCACATACTCAACCCCTCAGTCACACATGACTGCTTAAAGTCCATCAAAAAGACCATGCACTTTCCTAGCTCCATGCATTTGCTGATGGTAGATCTCAATGCCCATCCTGCTCTTTAAGGAGATCCTATGCATATTTCAAAGTTTAGGAAAGAAGATTCCTGCCCTTCCTGATTTTCCAACTGAAATTGAGGCAGGAGAATAGGGTGTCCAAGGACCTAAGGCCAACCTAGAACTAAATCTAAAGGAAAACCCCAACTTTCCATGTCTGAGTAACAAAAGGACCAAAGGCTACTCCCTTTGCAAACCCCCCAATATGATTAGGTGCTTTCCATAACCAATCAGATGCTTGCATAGGAGTGTAACTTGGTAACTTCAGCCTCTGATTGGCAGTTTTCTGCAACCAATCAGACTGATTGCAGGCCACCACTTTATTTGCATGGTGTGAACACCAAGTGGCCAATGGGAAACCTTTGGGGGTATCCGGACCCTAGAAGATTCTGTAAGGGGACCCTTGAGGGGGCTGCTCAGGCCCACTCCCACCCTGTTGAGTGTACTTTCTTTCTTTTTTTTTTTTTTTGAGATGGAGTCTCACTCTGTCGCCCAGGCTGGAGTGCAGTGGCCGGATCTCAGCTCACTGCAAGCTCCGCCTCCCGGGTTTACGCCATTCTCCTGCCTCAGCCTCCCGAGTAGCTGGGACTACAGGCGCCCGCCACCTCGCCCGGCTAGTTTTTTGTATTTTTTAGTAGAGACGGGGTTTCACCATGTTAGCCAGGATAGTCTCGATCTCCTAACCTCGTGATCCGCCCGTCTCGGCCTCCCAAAGTGCTGGGATTACAGGCTTGAGCCACCGCGCCCGGCGAGTGTACTTTCATTCTCAATAAATCTTTGCTTTTATTGCTCCACTCTTTCCTTGCTATGCTGTGCATTTTGTCCAATTCTTTGTTCAAAACACCTAGAACCTGGAGAACTTGCAGTGAAGAACCGCTACCAGTAACAAAATCAGTTGCTCCCTTAAAAAGGCTTGATAGAAACCATTACCGCCGATCGTGGTGGCTCACGCCTGTAATCCCAGCACTTTGGGAGGCCAAGGCGGGCGGATCACGAGGTCAGGAGATCGAGACCATCCTGGCTAACATGGTGAAACCCTGTCTCTACTAAAAATGCAAAAAATTAGCCGGGCCTGGCAGCGGGCACCTGTGGTCCCAGCTACTCGGGAGGCTGAGGCAGGAGAATGGCATGAACCCGGGAGGCGGAGCTTGCAGTGAGCCGAGATTGCGCCACTGCACTCCAGCCTGGGCAACAGAGCAAGACTCTGTCTCCAAAAAAAAAAGAAAAAAAAAAAAAAGAAACCATTACCATCACTGTACTGTTAGCATTTATTAAATGTTTACCATGTGCCATGCACTGTGCTAAATATGTGCTGCATTCCTGTGATCATTTAATTCTCATAACAACCCTAGAAGGTTAACTATTAATCATTATTCTTTTTTTTTTTTGAGATAGAGTCTCACTCTGTTGCCTAGGCTGCAGTGTAGTGGCGCAACCTCGGCTCTCTGCAAGCTCCACCTCCCGGGTTCACGCCATTCTCCTGCCTCAGTCTCCCGAGTAGCTGGGACTACAGGAGCCCACCACCACGCCCGGCTACGTTTTTTGTATTTTTAGTAGAGACGGGGTTTCACCATGTTGGCCAGGTTGGTCTCAAACTCCTGACCTCAGGTGATCCACCTGCCTCAGCCCCTCAAGGTGCTGGGATTACAGTTATGAGCCACCACACCCAGTCAATCCCAACATTTCTAAGTAACCAAATATAAAACAAAGTAAATAATGAATTACAGGAGAGATCTCAAAAGAAGGAAAGAATGCAGAAAGCAAGCCAAGGATTATACCCTATATATTTGGATATGTATTTCTATCTAAGTACTACATATACCTAAAAGATATCATTTGGTCTTTATACTCCTTTATTACTACAGAACACAAGGAAATAACCAATTCTTCGACTCAAGAGAATAACTTTATGACACATGCAATTATCATGAAATTGACTGCCTTACAAAGCAGTGTGCAGGGCTTGGACAGAGATCGAATCTGTAATAGATGCATGAATATTATTACCAAAGAGATCTCCGCATTATGTAGCAATTAGCATGACCACCTCCAAGATACCTTCCGATTCTAAACTCTACGATTTCATCTGGGTGATTACCAGTGTAATCCATTAATGCAAATAAACAGAACTAACCACATTCAGATCATTTTATAAGAAGGTTTACAAAAAACAAACTCCACAAACTGACCAACTATACTTAAAGCACTGACTGTGGGCTGTATGACTTTTTGCCTTTTTCCTTTATTTTACTTATTTCAAAAGCATTAGGGTATTTTCGTTATACCATATTTAAAATCCAAGATACTTACAGCAACTGGAATGGACAAAGGAAATAAACTTTTTCTTTTTTTTTTTTTTGAGACAGGGTCTCTCTCTGTTGCCCAGGCTGGAGTACAGTGGTAGGTCAGAGTTCACTGCAGCCTCAACCTCCCAGGCTCAAGCGATCCTCCCACCTCAGTCTCCGAAGTATCTGGGACCACAGGCATATGCCACCATGCCCAGCTAATATAAATTTTTTTTTTTTTAAGAGACAGAGTCTCCCTATGTTGCCCACGCTAATAAATTCTTCTTCTTTTTTTTTTTTTTTTTTTTTGTGAGACAGTCTCACTCTGTCACCAGGCTGGAGAGCAGTGGCGTGATCTTGGCTCACTGCAATCTTCGCCTCTTGGGTTCAAGCGATTCCCCAGCCTCAGCCTCCGCCTCCCAAGTAGCTGGGACTACAGGTGTATACAACCATGCCCAGCTAACTTTTTGTATTTTAGTAGAGACGGGGTTTCACCATGTTGGCCAGGATGGTCTAGATCTCCTGACCTCGTGATCCGCCCACCTCAGCCTCCCAAAAGTGCTGAGATTACAGGCATGAGCCACCGTGCCCAGCTGCTAATAAACTCTTTATGGGTAAATTACTGATGCAGTTTTGGTGAAAAGCTGTAAATGTACATGTAAACCCTCTTGTGCCCTAGGTCTTGCCTTCTTTTTTAATAACATTCATTCCAGAGCCAGGCACAGTGGCTCATAACTATAATCCCAGCACTTTGGGAGGCCAAAGCAAGAGGATCACTTGAGCCCAGGAGTTCAAGATCAGCCTAGGCAACAACAAAGTGAGACCATATCTCTAGAAAAAATAAAAATAAAATAGCCAGGCCGGGCACAGTGGCTTATACCTGTAATCCCAGCACTTTGGGAGGCCGAGGTGGGTGGATCACCTGAGGTCAAAAGTTCGAGACCAGCCTGGCCAAAATGGTGAAACCCCATCTCTACTAAAGATACAAAAATTAGCCAGGCGTGGTGGCACACACCTGTAATCTCAGCTACTTGGCAGGCTAAGGCAGGAGAATCACTTGAACCCCAGAGTTGGATGGAGGTTGCAGTGAGCCGAGATCACGCCACTGCACTCCAGCCTGGGCAACAGAATGAGTGAGACTCCATCTCAGGAAAACAAAAGAACAGGCTGGGCACTGTGGCTCATGCCTGTAATCTCAGCACTTTGGGAGGCCGAGGTGGGTGGATCACCTGAACAGGAGTTCGAGACCAGCCTGGCTAACATGGCGAAACCCCATCTCTACTAAAAATACAAAATATTAGCCAGGTGTGGTGGCACACACCTGTAATCACAGCTACTCAGGAGGCTGAGGCAGGAGAATTGCTTGAACAAGGGAGGCAGAGGTTGCAGTAAGCTGAGATCATGTCACTGCACTCCAGCTAGGTGACAAAGCAAGACTCCGTCTCAAAAAAAAAAAAAAAAAAAAATGAAAGAACAAAGTCAGAGGACTGACATTACTATAAAGCTACAGTAATCAAGGCAGGATGGCATTGGCAAAAGAAGAGACAAATAGATGAGAACAGAATAGAGAGCCTAGAAATACACAAATACTGTCAACTATTCTTTGATAAAGGCTCAAAGACAATTCAAAGACAACAGCCAAGTCTTTTCAACAAATGGTGCTGAAAGTGGACATTCACATGCAAAAAAAAAAAAAAAATGAATGTAGACACAGATCTTACACTTTTCACAAAAATTAACTCAAAATGAACCAGAGACCTCAGTAAAAATGCAAAACTATAAAACTCCTAGAAGATAATATAGGAAAAAATCTCGGTGATCTTGGGTTTGTGATGACTTTCTAGATACAACACCAAAAGCATAATTCATAAAAGATGAAACTGATAAGTAGGACTTAATTAAAATTTAAAACTTGGTTTTTCTTAGGCCTTGCAATGGTTCTGAGTGGTCTGAAACCCTTACCAGATTCTGATGCCCACCCACCAGATGGTTGGAGAACACAGGGCACTTCACATCTAAAAACCTGCCTAATGACTAAAACGGGGTAAGTCTTAACAGCACTTTTAGCCTACAGGAAATCCTCAAGGCTCATCCTTCAACTGCTCTTGGGTATATGGTCTAGCAGTACTGCACATCCTAGAGGCACCATCGAGCATAAATATCAATGCTTTGATCTTTTCTAAACAGAATTCCTGGTCTGTTTAGAATTAATGGTCCAGCTATAGATATTTAAGCCAAACTTTTTTATGATCTAAATTGCTTCAAATATCTCAGGAAAGTAAAAACATTCTGAGTAAATAAAATTTAAATTTACACAAAAAAATTAAAATTTACATAAACTTTGGAATTACTCTTTAAGATAACATTCTATGCAGTTTTCTTTTTCTTTCATGTCTGTGACATAACTTCCTAAGATCGCCTTTTTTTTTTTTTTTTGGCAACTTTTAGGCTCAAGAGGTACATACACAGGTTTTGTTACATGGGTAAACTGCATGTCTCAGGGTTTGGGGTACAGATAATTTTCCCACCCAGGTAATCAGCATAATGCCCAATACCTAGTTTTTAAATCCTCACCCTCTTCTCATGCTCCACCCCTCAAATAGGCCCCAGTATCTACTGTTCCCTTCTTTGTGTCCATGTGTACCTATAAGAGAGAACATGAAGTTTTTTGTTTTCTGCTCCTGCATTAATTCATTTAGGATAATAGAATCCAGCTCCAACCATGTTGCTGCAAAGGCCATGATCTCATTCTTTTTTCTGGCTGTGTAGTATTGCATGGTGTATATGTATAACATTTTCTTTATCCAGTCTACCATTGATGGGCATCTAGGTTGATTCCATGTCTTTGCTATTATGAATAGTCATGTGGTCAAGCAATCTCCAGAAACTTCCTCAAATGCTCTACTTCATACTTTCACTGTTTTAAAATGCTCTTTGTGCATTATACTACAGTGGTAGCTTTAGGTGGCTGAGTTGTGCTCTAGTAACATCCATCCCCAGAGCTGAATAGGGGATTTTAATTTTTAAATTAACATGGCTTTAAAATATTTGAAACACTACCTATCACATCCTTATATAAAGGTTAAAAACATTCACTAACATACAAAATCAAACTCTATTCAGCTTTGCTTTGGGGGATAGACAGATTATAGGGCACAATTCAACTACCTGAAATGTTGGCAGTGGGCAAAAGAGCAATATGACCCTAAATTCCTTAACTTTTTACAAATCTTTCAAATACAAATTCTAACACAAGAATTAAGTGGTCTGCATAGTAAATTTGAAACATCTGGCTGGTCATGGTGGTTTACACCTATAATCCCAGCACTTTGGGAGGCCAAGGAGGACACATCGCTTGAGCCCAGGAGTTTAAGACCAGCCTGGGTAACATGGCAAAACTCCATCTCCACAAAAATTAGTTGGGCATGGTGGCGCATGAATGTAGTTCTAGCTACCCAGGAGGCTGAGGTGCGAGAATCACTTGAGCCCAGGAAGCCAAGGCTGCAGTGAGCCATGATAGCGCCAATGTACTCCAGACTGGGCAACACAGTGAGACCTTGTCTCAAAAAAACAAAAAAAAGAGAAACATCTGCTTTAGTAAAAAAATAAAAATATTAGTATTACAATCATACTCATTTGTATGACTATAAACCAGTGCTTCCAAAAAACCTAGAATAGCTGTTTTGCTTCTTAATACCAGTAATTTTCTTAGAAAGCTGCTTTAGGCCGGCCGCGGTGGCTCACGCCTGTAACCCCAGCACTTTGGGAAGCCAAGGCAGGCAGATCACAAGGTCAGGATATCAAGACCATCCTGGCTAACATGGTGAAACCCCGTCTCTACTAAAAATACAAAAAATTAGCCGGACGTGGTGGCGGGTGCCTGGAGTCCCAGCTACTCCGGAGGCTGAGGCAGGAGAACGGCGTGAACCCAGGAGGCGGAGCTTGCAGTGAGCTGAGATGGTGCCTCTGCACTCCAGCCTGGGCGACAGAGTGAGACTGTGCCTCCAAAAAAAAAAGAAATCTGCTTTAAAACTTAACAGTAGAATACAAACAACTTTTTTGTTTTGTTTTTATATTTTTGTTTGTTTTGTTTATGGCCTTGTAGATCCACAGTCCAGTACAGTTAACTCTACCTGCAGCATCAGAGATGTTCATGCGATTCAGCTCAGGCCAATCAATCAGCACATTCTATTCCCCTGATCATAACATATGATCCAACTAGGGCTAACGAAAGACCCAGAAATTAAACTGTTGAGAGTTCTCTCTTTTTTTTTTTTTTTTTTTTTTTTTTTAGATGGAGTCTTGCTCTGTCACTCAGGCTGGAGTGCAGTGGCGCAATCTCAGCTCACTACTGCCTCAGCCTCCCAAGTTGCTGGGACTACAGTTGCACACCACCACACCTGCTAATTTTCGTATCTTTTGTATAGACAGGGTTTTGCCATTTTGGCCAGGCTGGTCTCGTACTCCTGACCTCAAATGATCCACCCGCCTCGGCCTCCCAAAGTGCTGGGATTACAGGCATGAGCCCTTGCATCTGACCATGAGTTCTTTTTTTTCCCCCCACTGGCCCTGAACCTAGAAGGACATAGGGCTACAGATCCTGTCAGTCATCTTTCCATCACAGTGAAACCAGGGAATGAAACCAACAAAGAAGAGAGCAGAGTCAAGAGATGTGGGATTCAGACCCTGCTGACACAATCTAAGTCTCAATCAAACTATACTTAAAATGAGTACTATGATGGCAAACATCAGCCCATAGCTTTAAAACTGTCAAAGATTACAACTAGGGAAAGAAATTATACTGTAATGTTTATTAAGGATTTATCCCATGGCAGGTTAGTAGTTGAGGAGTAACATTCTAACTTAGTGGCAAGATAAAAGAAATGTTTCACTTTTTTAAACATACCCACATTTTAGAAAACGATCATTTCTGTAGGGTCAATCTACATTCGTTGATACAGTTTTGAACCTCAATATAGGGGAAAGCAAGATTTAAAAAAACAGTCAGATCACACACCAGAACTGACAGAACTCAAAGCCATTTTCAGTAGTAAAATATTTCACCTTTCCTTTGTATGCATCTAAAATTCTCTGGCTTCTGGGATATATTAATGACCAATGAGAACTGATGTGCCCTGAATCTTGCTTTGTATCAAGCACTGGAGAGTGATTCAGAGAGGCTGATAACCAAAAGACAAAGAAATGGCTCCCATTCACCCTCCCTTGCTGGATCACTTACTTAAAAAACAAAAGTAGTATGGTTCTTGAATATAATTACTCCATAAATCCCCACCATCACCAAACTAAACCATCCCACACACAACTTTCACAACTCCCAGGGCCACAGGGAAGTACCTTCTAAATCGAGTTTGAGTCTGATTTGTTTAATCTGTAAGAGTTGGCCACGCGTAGTGGCTCACACCTGTAATCCCAGCACTTTGGGAGGCCGAGGCAGGCGGATCACGAGGTCAGGAGATCGAGACCATCCTGGCTAATATGGCAAAACCCCGTCTCTACTAAAAATACAAAAAAATTAGCCAGGCATAGTGGCAAGCACCTGTAGTCCCAGCTAAGGAGGCTGAGGCAGGAGAATGGCGTGAACCCAGGAGGCAGAGCTCACAGTGAGCCGAGATCACACCACTGCACACCAGCCTGGGCAACAGAGCAAGACTCTATCTCAAAAAAAAAAGGGGGGGGGTTATTACACATCAATAATGTAACCAATAATCAATAACCTAGAGATCAATGAAAAAGGGGCAAAGGATACGAAAAGGCAGGTCAGGCCAGGCACGGTGGCTCATGCCTGTAATCCCAGCACTTTGGGAGGCCGAGTCGGGCGGATCACGAGGTCAGGAGTTCGAGACCGGCCTGGGCAACATGGTGAAACCCTGTCTCTACTAAAAATACAAAAGTTAGCTGGGAATGGTGGCAGGCGCCTGTAATCCCAGGTACTAGGGAGGCTGAGGCAGGAGAATCATTTGAACCCAGGAGGGGAAGGTTGCAGTGAGCCGAGATCGCACCATAGGACTCCTGCCTGGATGACAGGGTGAGACTCCATCTCAAAAAAAAAAAAAGAAAAAGAAAAAGAAAGAAAAAGAAAAGGCAGGTCAAAGGAAAAGGAAAAATAATGGAACTAGTCAATGAACATGTGAAAAGATGTACAATCACACCCATAATTTTAAAATACACACATCAAAATAAATATTCCACCTTGTGGCCGACCGCAGTTTCCAAACATGGTTGCCCCAATACATCCCATCTGACATGCTCTCTCACGATGTAATGCTGCCACCCCTGTCATCCATGAATAAGGGAGGTCTATGTTTCCTCCCCCTTAAATGTGGGCAGAAATGAAGCTATGTGATTTCTGAGGCTAAATGATGAAAGGTAACATGGCTTCCACCTGGTCCTTTTGGGATATTCTTCCTTGGAACCCAGTGACTATACTGTGAGGAAGCCAACCAGTCACATGGGCTTCATAGGTGTTCTCTCCACAGCCTCAGCTGAGATTCCAGCAGGCAGCCAGGCATCTAAGTGACCATGTCCTGAGGCTCCGAGCCTCAAGAAATGACATCAAGATAATAAGCAGAGACAAGTTGTTCCCACCAAGCTCAGACCAAACTGCAGATTTCTGAGCAAAATTAATGATGATGATGTTATTTTAAGCCACTCAAGTTTTTGTTTGCTATGGAGTAATAGATAATTAAAGGGACTGATCTGATTAAAGAGTCAAACAATTTTAGTCTCTACTGGGGCTGACACTGGAAAGGAAGGACAACAAAGTGAGGAAAACATAAAACCGGTCTGCTTTGGAGCGAGGGCAATTTAGCAAAAATTATCACATTTTAAAATGCATATAAAATTTTACCAAGCATTTCACAAGTGATAAAATTGTGTGCAAATATGTTTATTCCAGTATTGCTATAAAAGCAAAAACTGAGTAACACTCTTACATTGTGGTACAATGTAAAAATACAATGGAAAACCATATTACCAGTTATTTTAAAAGGTCATTGAAAATGATGATATGAAACAAACAAAAGAACAAGAAATGTTTAATGTTCACATAAAGAAATATTACTATATACCTTGAATAATGTAGATCAGGGAGTAAATCCTCTAAGCTTTTCAGTGCGCACCCAGTCTGTCTACATACTCTTCTTTTTTAGTTTGTTAATGATTCTTTAACAATATAACCATTCTTAGCTTATAGGTTGTTACAAAAACCAGCCATTGTTAGTCACAGTTTGCTGACCCCTGATTTAGATAAACACAGATATTATGAGATAATTTCTTAAAATAGTATTTGCCTTTGGAAATGTAGTCACACTTGTCCTATACACCTTCTTTCATTCCCATGCTCAACTCCCGGTTCCATGTCTTTCTCAGGTCAGACATTTCCTCTCAGCCTGACACCAGGCTCTAAGGCAGGCAAGAATTAAGGCCCAGATTATTTCTGGCAAATTTATATTACTGTTACTTTGTTATAACTTTTTGAGAGGTAACAAATATAAACCTGGGGGAAACTGGTTTTCCACATTTCCACAGAACGTAAAGATACTCAACTACTGAACTAAGAATTTAAGCTTGATAAATTCAAGTCAGTTTAAAAAAAAAAAAAAAACAGAAAGGCGCTCTCTATATTATAGCACCTATATTTTCCTAATCCTTTGATCCAACCTGAAACTCTCACTGTGAAAATTTTGAAAGAACACAAGAATGCTTTAAAACTAGAGCCTGGGGCTATTGGCTTTAAGCAAATGGTGCCAACCAAGTTACAGATTTAAACAAACAACCCCAACAACCCTAATCTCTCATAAAGCACTTCATAGTTCTGGTTGCTAATTGAGAGCTTTCTCTGGCACAAATTACACAACTTTGGAACTAAAGCCTTTATTCTGAAATTAACTCTGCTCTCCCACCAAGTTCAAATCAGTCTGAATTTAATGCAGTCATTTACTAAGCACTAAATTATAAAACTTCTCAACAGGAAAAAAAAAACCTACAACTCTGAACTTTCTACACTTCTTATACATTTTGGCTCTGGGTTTCTTATTTCTACCCTATTTACCCCCAAACTCGATGAAAGGCCCCAAAACTTGCCTTCCCCCCACCCCATTTTTCTGCCAGGTAGTGTTACCCTAATAAACAGGTAGATCCACTACTGCCCTCTGCAAGTGTCTCTCTCCCCTGCCTCTCGTTTCCCATTTTCTTCTATTCTATCTTGGTATTGCCTTTACAGACTATTACTATGAATTACTACCTAATTTCAGAGTATATGATCTTACTAAAGAACTAGAGTTTGTACACATGAAAAGGGCAAATTTGCCGGGCCCGGTGGCTCACGCCTGTAATCCCAGCACTTTGGGAGGCCGAGGTGGGCGGATCACGAGGTCAGGAGATTGAGACCACCCTGGCTGACACGGTGAAACCCCGTCTCTAATAAAAAAAAAAAATACAATTAGCCAGGCGCGGTGGCAGGCGCCTGTAGTCCCAGCTACTCGGGAGGCTGAGGCAGGAGAATGGTGTGAACCCGGGAGGTGGAGCTTGCAGTGAGCCGAGATCACACCACCACACTCCAGCCTAGGCGACAGAGCAAGACTCCATCTCAAAAAAAAAAAGAAAGAAAAGGGCAAATTTCTGGTAAATTTTCAGGTAAATTTCAGCATTTAGAAACATAAGATCAAAAGAAAAAAAAGAAAGAAATATAAGACCAATGAAGAAACACACAGTTACACAGTATGACCTAGAGAAGATAAAAATTGAAGACAGAAAATAGCTATCAGAGGTCCAGATGTTGAATAAATAGCATGCCTGTAATTTGCTTCAAAATAACTGGAGGGAGGAAAGGAGGACAAGCAGGTAGGCATATAGATTAAACAAGATCTACCATGAGTTAATAGTTATTGAAGTGGGGTAATAGGTACCTGGGAGTTCATTATATTCCTCTCTCAATCTCTCTCTCTCTCTCTCTATACACACAAACACACACACACACTACTTGCATTTCAATATACATTGATATAGTGATGAATATATTAATGTATAAAATATACATTTCCATAGACATTGAAATTTCCACAATAAAAATGGTTTAAAGTATTATCAATAGGAACAGAAAGAAAATATAAGAACATATAGGAGCCTAAAGAAAAACTGAGCTTACTGGGATAACTAATTAGATAATGGATGTGGTTAGGGATGAAGAGAAAATTGACAAAACAGATAAACAAGTCAAAGATAACCTCTAGGGAAAAGAGAACTAATCAATAAAGGTGTTAGGGCAATAAGGTAGCCATCAAAAACACACACACACACACACACACACACACACACACACCCCCTATGCCTTACATTAAATTCCAGAAGGTTTAAAAATATTTAACGTAAATAAAGCAAAAAGTACCCAAAGAAACCATGAAAAATTATTTTATAAACACAAAGGTCTAAAAATGATATTCAGAAGCTATAAAAGAAAATTACTACATAAAACACTTTAAAATTAGGCATGGCAAAAACTACCTTATGCAAAGTCAAAGGAAAAAAAAACCTAAGAAAAAATTTTAATTCATATAAAAAAGACAATTTCACTAAAACATAAAGAATTCCTAGAAATCAAAAGTCCAACAACCCATTAGAAAAAAATGGCAAAAAAAATTAACAGATAATTCACAGAAAAATAAATACAAATAGCTCTTAAACATGAAAAGATTCTCAACCTCCCTCATAAGAGAAATGCAAGTTAAAAACTACACTAAAATTGGCACAGACCAAAAAATCTGATAACATAGGTCGAGGGGCAGCCCCTGGTGAGTCTTTTTGCTGGTTGAGGATTTGCAGGGTACACATGGCAAGGGAGCTAAACGCCAACGTGCTAACTCAGACCTCTCTTCTTATAAAGTCACCAGTTCTTCTCCCTTGATAACCCATTAACCCACTAACCCATTAACCCATTAATACATAAACGGATTAATCCATTCATCAGGGCAGAGGTATGGTATCATGGTATCACTTCTTAAAGGCCCTACCTCTCAATACTGCCATACAGGGGACTAAATTTCAACATGGATTTTGGGGGGGACAAATATTCAAACAGATATTCAAACAGACATCCATAACAGGTGGCAATCTGACAACATCTATCAAAATTACAAATGCAGGCTGGGTGCAGTGGCCTGTAACTGTAATCCCAGCACTTTGGGAGGCCAGTGTTGGAGGATCACTTGAGCCCAGGAGTTCAAGACCAGCCTGGGCAACATAGGGAGATTCCATCTCTATGAAAAACTTAGAAATTAGCTGGCTGTGGTGGTGCATGCCAGTAGACCCAGCTACTTGGGAGGCTGAGGTGGGAGGATCGATTGAACCCAGGAGGTTGAGGCTTCAATGAGCCATGATCAAGCCACTGCACTCCAGCCTAGGCAGCAGGGTGAGAATCTGTCTGGAAAACAAAAACGAAAAACAACTAAAATTTTAAAAAATTACAATGCATATATTATTTGATTCAGCAATATGATGGATGTAATAGAGCGTTGCTTATTAGCAAAAATAAAAAACTAGAAAAAACTGAAATGTACATCAATAGGGGACTAAATTATGATATATCCTACAGTGAAATGCTATGTGACCATAAAGAATAAATAACATGGCAGCTCTTTGATCACTGATATGGAATAATTTCCAAGATCTACTATTAGTTTGTGGAGTTTTTTTTAAGTACAGTTTATACAGTCAGTGTGTTTAGCATTTGTGGCTTTTTTGGGGTGGGGGAGTGGTGGTTATAGAGACAGGGTCTCACTCTATCATCCAGGCTGGAGAGAGGTAGCACAATCATAGCTTACTGCAGCCTCAAACTCTCAGGCTCAAGCAACCCTCCTGCTTCAGCTTCCAAAGTAGCTAGGACTATAGGCCAAAGACACCATGCCTGCCTAATTTTTAAAAACTTTTTCATAGGTACTCAATAAATGTTGAAATAATTGGGTTTCTTAGGATGGAATATATAGGAGAGAATTATAAAGGCATGAGAATGTAGATGGTAAGAGCTATAAATTCAAAAGATGACACTGTGAATTTACAGCAGGCCCTCTGCATCTGTGGATTCTGGATTCAACCAATTACAGATAGAAAATATTCAGAAAAAAAAAAAAAAATCTCAGTAGGCTAGTCCAAATGCAGTTGTGTTCATAACTAGTTGATCAGAACCAGTAAGAGATTTCTTTGTTCCTTCTCCACTTCCAGTTCCTCACTTGACTAGCCTGAAAAAAAAACCAAAACCAAAACACAACAATTTTTAAGAAGTACAAAAAAACTCAATACCATGTAACAACTATTTACACAGCATTTACCTTGCATGAGATATTATAAGTAATCTAGAGATGATTTAAAGTATACAGGAAGATGCTGCATGGGTTATATGCATACTATGCCATTTTATATCAGGGACTTGAGCATCTGCAGTTTTTTTGGGTTTTTTTTTGAGACAAAATCTCGCTCTGTCACCCAGGCTGGAGTGCAGCGGCGCCATCTCGGCACACTGCAAGCTCTGCCTCCAGGGTTCACACCATTCTCCTGCCTCAGCCTCCCGAGTAGCTGGGACTACAGGCGCCCACCACCACGTCCGGCTAATTTTTTGTATTTTTAGTAGACACGGGGTTTCACGGTGTTAGCCAGGATGGTCTTGATCTTCTGACCTCGTGATCCGCCCACCTCAGCCTCCCAAAGTGCTGGGATTACAGGCGTGAGCCACCGCGCCCGACCAGCAGATTTTTTTATCTGTGGTGGTAGGGGATTAGGGTGGTGGCTGTTCCTGGAATGAATCCCCTGAGGGTACTGAAGGATGATAAACTGTATTTTAGTAAAGCTTGATTAGAATGGGAGGACCTTGTTACATAAAAGTTAGTTCTAGGGCAAAGAAAAGGAGGTAATAGGAAAGAAAGAATGGAAGTGAAGATTTTGAGTTAGAATTACAGTTATAGCTGCTAATTTTGGTGGGTTTCAAATACAAATTCTGCCTGAAATTAGCATGTTAAAGTTTAATGCTTTTTAATGACTTGCACCTTCTTAAGGAATTAAACAGAGCTTACTATTTGAAAGTGCACTCTTGTTTGCAGAAGAGGAAGTTGATACATGCACAGGAGAGGGAAGCTGGTTTTTCCCAGTATGAACAACAGTAGCTTTAGGGCAGTGAATGAAGTGGGTGGAAAAGAGCAGAGTATGCCAAAGAAATTGGGAAGAAAGAACTGATGGATCTAGATGGCCAATTAGAAATGGGGGTGGGAACATGGGAAGTTTGAAAGGCAAAGATGTCTCAAAAGTTTTGAAACAGGGTGTCTGGGAAACGAAAACATGGTGTACCCAGCCCAGGAGATCAAGCCTGTGTCCAAATCTTGATTTTGCTACTTATTAACAATGTGAACATGGGTAAATCCCTTTACTTGGGGCCTCAGTTTTATTATCTGAAAAATGAGGAAGATGGCCTAGATCAGTGCTTCTTAAACTTAAAATGTCAGTATGAATTACCTAGGGAATCTTGTCGAAGTACATATTTTGATGGACTAGGTCTGTGGTGGGGGACCTGAGATTCTCAGCATTTTCAATACAAGTGATGCAGAGTAGCAAAGGCTTAGATGACCTTCAGGGTCCTTGCCAGTTCTGCGGTATTATACTTCTATTTGTTGAACGGGTTTTTTTTTTTGGAGACAGAGTCTCACTCTGTCTCCAGGCTGGAGTGCAGTGACATGATCTAGGCCTACTGCAACCTCCGCCTCCCGGGTTCAAGCGATTCTCCTGCCTGAGCCTCCCAGGTAGCTGGGACTATAGGCACGTACCACCACGCCCAGTTAATTTTCTGTATATATATATTTTTAAGTAGAGATAGGGTTTCACCATGTTGGCCAGGATGGTCTCGATCTCCTGACCTTATGATCTGCCTGCCTCAGCCTCTCAAAGTGCTGGGATTACAGGCGTGAGCCACCACACCCGGCCTATTTGTTGAATGTTTATCCTTCAGAGATCTGTTATACTTTTGTGACTTATAATTACCTCTATTTAGAGAGATGAATTCTAAATCTGTGTCTCTTTACTTCAAACTAGAATGGCCTAAATTCATCATCTTCCACTAATAACCACATCCCTCTCTTGACATCTCTATTTTTGTAATACTTTATTGTTTAAATATATATTATAAAGTACTTCATAATTTTTTAGAGAGCTTTTATATCCATTATTTCATTTGATCAATACAGTAACCCACAGAAGTAGGCAGGTGGAAATACCTCCATTTTATGGAAGGGGAAACAGGCTCAGAAACAGTAAGTGGCTTGCTCACTAATGAGTGGCAAAACCACCTAGAGTGGAGCTGAAGCTCTAACTTGAGTTCTTCCCACTGTGTCATATTGCTTCTGGAAACTGTCATCCGCATACCTGTGTTTAAAGGTTGGTTGCCATCTCTCTGTTTTTTTTGAAATGTAAACTTAAGCTGGTCCAAAGGTAATGACTTTTCTCAATTGAGTGTTCACCGTCAGTTACAGATCAAACTTGCTCTACTCTTTCCCCCTTCTCACTACTACATTTGACTAGTCTTAAAAAATAAGAAGTAAAAAGTATATTGAATGTTATTTTTTAAAATATAGTAGATAATGTATTCATATGGTTCACAATTCAAAAGGCACAGAATATAAGAGGATATAGTGAGGTCTCCACACTACTGTGTGCCCCAAATACCCATTTCCTTCCCCCTGGGGCAACCAGTGTTATCAGTTATAGTTTATGGCTCTCCGATAATTACATAATTATATTCTTTTTTTCCCTACCAAACACAAATGAGGTCGGGCATGGTGGCTCACATAATCCCAGCAATTTGAGAGGCCAAGGAGGGAAGATATCTTGAGGCTAGGAGTTCAAGACCAGCCTGGGCAACTTAGCGAGACCTTTTGCCACAAAAAGTATTTTGGGGTTTTTTGTTGTTGTTGTTGTTGTGAGACGGAGTCTCAAAACTCCGTTGTTTTGTGTTGCCCAGTCTGGAATGCAGTGGCACGATCTCAGCTCACTGCAACCTCCACCTCCCAGGTTCAAGCTATTCTCCTGCCTCAGCCTCTTGAGTAACTGGGACTACAGGTGCGTGCCACCATGCCCGGCTAATTTTTTGTATTTTTAGTAGAGACGGGGTTTCACCATGTTAGCCAGGACAGTCTCGATCTCCTGACCTCATGATCCACCTACCTCAGCATCCCGAAGTGCTGGGATAGCAGGTGTGAGCCACCGCGCCCCGCTCCATGCATCATCTTAAAGTGTCTCCCTATAGACTATTAGTTGCAAGGGCATGCATGTACACACAAAGAATTAGAGTTGAGAAATCAGACAATACCTTGACCGGGTGACAAAATTAACATTACCAATGAGGGATAAATGAACATCCAGAAGTGATACTTTATGAAGGACATATTACCACCCATGCAATATTCCAACTGAAAATGTGTAATCTGAATCTAATAATGAGGAAACATCAGATAAACAGAAAATGAGGAATGTCCTATTTTTTTTTTAAAGGGAGCAGGGTCTGTATCATGACAGTGACATTAAAAAAAAAAAAAAAAAAGACGGCCGGGCGCGGTGGCTCAAGCCTGTAATCCCAGCACTTTGGGAGGCCGAGACGGGTGGATCACGAGGTCAGGAGATCGAGACCATCCTGGCTAACACAGTGAAACCCCGTCTCTACTAAAAAAAATACAAAAAACTAGCCGGGCGAGGTGGCGGGCGCCTGTAGTCCCAGCTACTCGGGAGGCTGAGGCAGGAGAATGGCGTGAACCCGGGAGGCGGAGCTTGCAGTGAGCTGAGATCTGGCCACTGCGCTCCAGCCTGGGCGACACAGCGAGACTCTGTCTCAAAAAAAAAAAAAAAAAAAGACAAAGAAAAGCCATGGAAATGTTCTACATTAGAGAAACAACAGTTAAATGTAATACCTACCCTACAACTGTATCCTGAACTGGAGGAGGAAAATTTCTATAAAGGACATTATAGAATCAACCGATGAACTTCAGATCAAAGTATCAATGTTAAATTTACTGATGTTGGTAACTGTTGGGAACAGGCCCCCCAAAATCTGGCCATTAACTTGGCCCCAAAACTGGCCATAAACAAAATCTCTGTAGCACTGTGACATATTCGTGATTGCCATTGACGCCCACACTGGAAGGTTGTGGGTTTACTGGAATGAAGGCAAGGAACACCTGGCCCACCCAGGGCAGAAAACCACTTAAAGGCATTCTTAAATCACAAACAATAGCATGAGCGATCTGTGCTTTCTAGTTATGCTCCTGCTGCAGATAACTAGCCAGAACCCACCCCTTTGTTTCCCATAAGGAATACTGTTAGTTAATCTATAATCTATAGAAACAATGCTTATCACTGGCTTGCTGTTAATAAATACATGGGTAAATCTCTGTTCCAGGCTCTCAGCTCTGAAGGCTGTGAGACCCCTGATTTCCGACTCCACACTTCTATATTTCTGTGTGTGTGTGTGTCTTTAATTCCTCTAGCGCCTCTGGGTTAGGGACTCCCCGACTGAGCTGTCTCTGCAGATAACTACGCTGTGGATATGAAAGAGAATATCCCTATTCCGGGAAATACATACTCAAGTATTTAAGGGTAAAGGGTCATGATGTATGTAACAACTTCAAATGATTCACATAAAATTATGTATCTTTATCTACACATATTCAGAGAGAAAGAGCAAGCATGCAAATGAAGCAAAATGGGCCATTATTATGCCCATTTTACCTTTGTCTGCCCAAGGCATGCAGAGATAAGTAACTTCCAGATGGCCTAACTTAGTTTAGGCACATAGAAAATGGCTGGACCAGGATTTGAACACAAAATGTTAACAGACAAATCTGAGTAACAAGTATACAGGTGTTCTGAAAAACAGAAATTTATAAAATAAAATGTTTTAGTTTTGCCATTTTTCCATAAGCTTGAAATTCTTTCCAAATAAAAATAAATAAAGACTGCTCCCCTCTACCTATAGGATAATGTCCAAATTCCAAATTCTAAAGCATGGCATACATGGCCCTTTACAATCTAACTCCGAACTATTAGTACAACTTCTCTGTGACACTATAGTATAAGAAATGTATGTCTTCAGCCCTGGTTTCTAGCACATAGCTCCTAAAACCCTTGGTATAGGGGGACAGAAGCATATTTTGTTATAATGTAATAATTGGTAGTTTCCAGTTCCTGACACAAGACCTTCTAAGATCCTTGGAATCTCTGGAGTTATAACAGTGTCTTTTGCATGCTAATAAGATAACTGGTGGCTGGGAGTCCCTCAGAGAGCTTCAGGGCAGAAACACTGAGGCTTGATTAGAGGGTTAGAACTTTTAGCTCTACCCTCCCCCCCACCTCCAGGGAGGGGAGAGAGGCTGGAGATTGTGTTAATCACCAACAGCCAATGATATAATCAATCATGGCTATGTAATAGCACCTCCCTGAAACCCTAAACAGAGCTTGGAGAGCTTCTGAAATGGTGGACACATCTAAGTGCTAGGAGGCTAGTGCACCCAGAGAGGGCATGAAAGCGCCACGTCCCTTGCCCTATTTATCTCTTCCATTGGCTGTCCCCAGGTTGTATCCTTTATCATAAACCTATAATAATACATGAAATGTTTTCTTGAGTTCTGTGAGCCATTCTAGCAAATTACTGACCACAAGGAGAAGGTCACGGTAACCTTCAGTTTATAGTTGATAGCTGAGAAGTACAGGAGGCCTGTGACTGGGACTTGCGACTGACGTCTGTGGGAGCAGCCTTGTGGGACTGGGCCCTTAACTTGTAGGTCATAACTCCTGGTAAATAGCATCAGAATTGAACTCAACGCAAGGATGCACAGCTGGTGTAAAAGAATTGGTTGATGTTGGGGGGAAAACCCAACATATTTGTCGTCAGAAGTGCTATAAGTAGAACAGTACAGACTGTCCTAGGTACAGATGGTCCCTGACTTAGGACGGGTTTGACTTAATGATGCTTTTACTTTATGATGGTGTGAAAGTAATATGCATTCAGTAGAAATCGTACATGGAGTGTCCATACAGCCATCCTGTTTTTCACCTTCAGGTCAGCATTCAATAAATTAGATGAGTAAATTACATGAGATATTCAATACTTTTTTAAAAATCAGCTTTGTGTTGGACGATTTTGCCCAACTATAGGCTAATGGAAAGTGTCTGAGAACATAGGCTAGGCTAAGCTACGGTGTTTGAGAGTTTAGGTGTATCAAAAGCACTTTCAACTTAGCAATATTTTCAATTAACAGTGGGTTCATCAGGACATAACCCCATCGTAAGTCAAAAGGCATTTGTACTCTCCAACTCCTTGTTTCCACTGCCCACCTCTAAGCTCCTTAAACTCTAGCCTCAATTATCTGCCATTCTTTTTATACCTTCTTTTTTGCTCAAGCTGGTCCCTGTGCCAGCATGCATTTCCCATCTTTCCCATCTCAGTACTTCTTTCGAACCATCTCTTATATTGCACTAAAATAGCCTAGTGACGTATTTGTCTTATCCACTAGATTTGAATTTTTTTTTTTTTTTTTTTTTGACAGAGTTTCGCTCTTTTTGCCCAGGCTGGAGTGCAATGGTGCAATCTTGGCTCACTGCAACCTCCACCTCCCAGGCTCAAGTGATTCTCCTGCCTCAGCCTCCCCAAGTAGCTGGGATTATAGGCAACGCCCGGCTAATTTAGAGACGGGGTTTCACCATGTGGACCAGGATGGTCTCGTGATCTGTCCGCATCGGCCTCCCAAAGTGCTGGGATTACAGGCGTGAGCCACAACTCCTGGCCACCCACTAGATTATGAGTCCCTCTAGGGCAAGGACACATTTATCCTGTATCTTCAGTGCCTGACAAATGGGAATAGCAATGACAGTAGCAACAACATTTTTTGAACACTTACTGTAAACCAAGCACCTTTTTAGGGAAATTTATAACACATTTAATCCTCTAAACAACCCTACAAGGTAGGCTATTATTATGCCCATTTTACCTGAGTCTCCCTGAGGCACACAGAGACTAAATAACTTCCAGATTGCCTAATTTAGTTTAGGCACATAGGAAATGGCTGGACCAGGATTTGAACACAAGCAATCAGGCTCTAGTGTCCATATTCTTAACCACTGTTGAGATACATCGTAGAAACTCAAAAAATAACTGTTGAATTAATTATGGTGTAGAACAGAGTTGAACACAATATTTGTAGAATGAAAGTATTCAAGACAAAAGCATTTGGCGACTGAGGAAATGGAGGCACACAGAGGTTAAAAATATGCACAGAGCTACAGATAACCTAGTCTTCTCACTGTATAAAGCTTAAGAACATGAGGACGAGAACAAAGCGCTTTTTCCAAACTTACCTTAGTTATACCCCGGACCAGCCTTACAACAAGTCTTCCTATGACACCGTATTAAAGAATACTTATGGCTGGGCACGGTGGCTCATGCCTGTAATCCCAGCACTTTGTGAGGCCGAGGCGGGTGGATCACGAGGTCAGAAGATTGAGACCACAGGGCTAATATGGTGAAACCCAGTCTCTACTAAAAATACAAAAAAAAATCAGCTAGGCATGGTGGCATGCACCTGTAGTCCCAGCTACTCAGGAGGCTGAGGCAGGAGAATCGCTTGAACCCAAGAGGCAGAGGTTGCAGTGAGCCAAGATTGCACCACTGCACTCCAGCCTGGCCGAAAGCGAGACTCTGTCTCAAAAAAAAAAAAAAAAAAAAATAGGAATACTTACTTGCTGTAAGAAGCCCCAAAACCATATTCAAAGATATTCTGGCATTCCAAGAATAACAGAAGTTGGAGAAGGAAGTACACTAGAGTATAATGCAGTATCTGATACACAGAAGGAATTTCATACCAATTAATTGGCCGGGCACAGTGGCTCACACCTGTAATCCCAACACTTTGGAAGGACGAGGGGGGCAGATCACTTGAGGTTAGGAGCTGGAGACCAACCTGGTAAACATGGCAAAACCGCGTCTCTAATAAAAATACAAAACTTAGCCAGGTGTGGTGGCACGCACCTGTAGTCCCAGCTATGTGAGAGGTCGAGGCACAAGAATCGCTTAAACCCAGGAGGTAGAGGCTGCAGTGAGCCGAGATTGTGCCACTGCACTCCACCCTGGGCAACAGAGTGAGACTTTGTCTCAAAAAAATAAAAATAAAAAGACGACAAATATTTCATGGCAAATGAAAATTAATAATTTCAGTATCCTTAAAGTTTGGAATACAGCCACACTCATTTGTTTACATATAGTATAAGGCTGTTTCTGCACTACAGCAACCAGTTGAGTACTTGCTACTAAGACTCTAGGAGGCCTGCTGAGACAGAAACATGTTCACTATCTGGTCCTTCACAGAAAAGCTTGCTAACCACCTTGTCACTCATGCACCAGAAAGTAAGGTCCATAAAGGCAGTGTCTCTGTCTTGCTTGCTGTTTTATTTCCAGCACCTAGACAGTCTCTGGCATTTACAAGCATTCACATTTATGCAACATTAAATAAGTGAGGAATTACTCAAACAAACTTTAAGAAGCCTAACAAAATGGGTCACAGTTAAGAAAGTCTTCCATATTACACTGATCTTTACAGGACACCTTAATGAAGAGAAGAATGTCATTGAGAAAAGTGGTATTGCTTTCATTCGTTAAAATGTTAATGTCTGGGTATCCATGAGAAGCAGCTTTCTAATTTTTTAGTAGTTTTTGGGTAGTTGTATAATATCAAAAATGCACTAGTTTGCAATTAAGAAATTCTGCAATTCAGCAGGGTACAGTCGCACACATCTATAGTCCCAGCTACTGCAGAGGCTAAGGCAGAAGGATCCATTTAAAACCCAGGAGTTCAAGGTTGTAGTGCATTACCTGTGAATAGCCACTACACTTCAGCCTGACCCTGGGCAATATAATGAGACCCAGTGTCTCAAAAAAAGAATCCAAAAAGAAATTCTGCAACTCTACAGTGTCCTCATCTAATAACCAGACTGGCTGGGTATAATGGCTCACACCTGTAACCCCAACATTTTGGGAGGCCAAGGTGGGCAGACTGCTTGAGCTCAGGAGTTTGAGACCAGCCTGGGCAACATGGCAAAACCCCATCTCTACCAGAAAAACTACAAAAATTAGCCAGGCATGGTGGCGCGTGCCTGTAGTCCCAGCAGCAAAACCCTGTCTCTACCAAAAATATATATATACGTGTGTGTGTGTGTGTATTTATTATTTTTACGTGTGTGTGTGTATGTGTGTGTGTATATATATATATATATAAAAATTAGCCAGACATGGTGGTGCACGCCTGTAGTCTCGGCTACTCAGGAAGCTAAGGTGGGAGGATCACCTAAGCCCAGGGGGGTCAAGATTGCAGGTGAACCATGATTGCACCACTGCATTCCAGCCTGGGCAACCTTGTCTTCAAAAATTAATTAGTCATCATCATCATCATTATCACCATCATCAGACTGGTGTCTCTTTTTTTTTTTTTTTTTTTTTTTTAAGAGATGGTGGTCTCACTATATTGCCTAGGCTGGAATCAAACTCCTGGCCTCAAGCAATCCTCCCACCTCAGCCTCCCAGGTAGGCTAGCATTACAGGAGCATAGCACGGCACCCAATTTATACTGATGTTTTTGATAGAAGTGTATGACTATCACCAGTCAACCAATCGCTCCAGAGTACCTGGGCAGCTATTCTTTATTTTTATATTTATATTAAACACACTCCATGTAGAATAAACTCCAATAAGTCAATGCATGAAAACAAGTCTGAAATATCTACTATATATATAATTCTATAATGGTACCAATTCTATCCTGTAATGAGTATAGTCCTGCAAATTATCCTAGACCTGCAATGAGCACCCCACAGCCTACCTGCCAACCTTGCTTCATAATCTATTTTCAGAATAAAAAACCAGAAAGCTTTCTTCATGTTGTTGCTTCTCATGTATACTGAGATATTAACATTTTAGTGGATGAAAGCAATACTGATTTTCTTGAGGACAGTCTTATTTTCATTAAAAGGAGACAATGTTAAAACAAAAAAGGTTTTTCAAAATCCTAAGCAAGATTATTTTTATTTTGTATTTTTTAAGAGTTTAGTTTTCTGGATTAGCTCTCAAACAAAAGAATGATTGGAATTGAGGAAGGAAATAGTTCATATTCCCTGAAAGACGTAAGTAGGTTGGCAGACACAAGACGTACAGTTCCAAATCCTGTGTCTAACAAATCAAACAAGGCACTTTAAAAGTATCTATTGAATAAATGGCTATCTCTTAGTTTTTCCTATCCTGCACTCAGAATTAGTTTTTTATTGGTTTGTTTGTTTTTGAGATAGAGTTTTGCTCTTGTTGCCCAGGCTGGAGTGCAGTGGCGTGATCTCGGCTCACTGCAACCTCCGCCTCCTCGGTTCAAGCGATTCTCCTGCCTGAGCCTCCTGAGTAGCTGGGATTACAGGCACCTGCCACCACGTCCAGCTAATTTTTTATATTTTTAGTAGAGACGGGGTTTCGCCATGTTGCGCGGGCTGGTGTCGAACTCCTAACCTCAGGTGATCCACCTGCCTCAGTCTCCCAAAGTGCTAGGATTAAGGCATGAGCCACCGCACCCAGCCCAGAATTAGTTTTAACATGGGCGAATATGAACACATGAATTACTTGTATTCACTGCTAAACCCTTAATCACAAAAGGTATACTCATGTTAAAGAGTATAAAGTTTTTCCTGGAGAAAAAAAAAAAAAACAGATCATAAGCCTGATTCTCAGGTTTACTTTTATGATCTATTAAGTCTGATTCTCACTTTTACTTTTATGTCATCCCGTTTTTCTTTCCCAGGAGTTTACTGACAAAAGCCAAAGGTTGCTGCTAGTTTCAGCTTCCTGGTATTCCTCATTATTTTCAAAAATGTCTGACTGCATCTTTTGGGCATTATAAAAACCACAGTAGGAAAAAAAGCCAGCTATTTCAATGGACCAACAAAGTGAGACTCCAAAGTGGTAAGTTTTGATGCTCAACTTCAGCATTATCATTCTCAGCCTCTTAATCAATAAGCACACTATACTGGAGTTTTCACAAAGAATGGATAAGTAAAATGCCTAATGACATTACTACTACATAGGGTCTACAGCAGTCAACACCAAATATTACACAAAATAAAACCCTTGCCATCAAAAAACCCACATCACCAGAAGGTTACTCTTTCAGAAACTTAAAGAGGCAGAGAACAGAAGTTAAGTAGAGTATTCAAAAAAAAAAAGATAGGCATGGTAAGTACCCAGGGACAAAACAGAAGACTGATCATTTAAGCTCCAGAGGGACATTCCAAAGTTTCACTTTTATTCACACCATAAAAGGGAGGTGGAGGGTAGACTCTGAGTGCTCTGCCCTTAAAGAGAACGTTAAAATACAGCCTCTCCCCCGTTTCAAATTCTAGGCTAAAATCCCCAAAGCTGTGAGGCTAAAGTGCCAAAGCATCGAGTGAAGTTTAAGAAACAAGTTCTTGGCCAGGAGCAGTGGCTCATGCCTGTAATCCCAGCACTTTGGGAGGCAGAGGCGGGCAGATCACGAGATCAGGAGTTTGAGACCAGCCTGGCCAACATGGTAAAACCCCATCTCTACTAAAGACACAAAAAATTAGCTGGGAGTGGTGGTGGGCACCTGTAATCCCAGCTACTCTGGAGGCTGAGGAAGGAGAATCACTTGAACCCGGGAGACGGAGGTTGCAGTGAGCCAAGATTGCGTCACCGCACTCCAGCCCGGCCACAGAGCCAGACTCCATCTTAAAAGAAAAAAAGAGGCCGGGCGCGGTGGCTCAAACCTGTAATCCCAGCACTTTGGGAGGCCGAGACGGGCGGATTACGAAGTCAGGAGATCGAGACCATCCTGGCTAACATGGTGAAACCCTGTCTCTACTAAAAAATACAAAAAACTAGCCGGGCGAGGTGGTGGGCACCTGTAGTCCCAGCTACTCGGGAGGCTGAGGCAGGAGAATAGCGTGAACCCGGGAGGCGGAGGTTGCAGTGAGCCGAGATCTGGCCACTGTACTCCAGCCTGGGCAACAGAGCAAGACTCCGTCTCAAAAAAAAAAAAGAAAAAAAGAAAAGAAAAGAAAAAGAAACAAGTTCTTGGCCAGGCACGATGGCTCACGCGTGTAATCCCAGCACTTTGGGAGGCCAAAGTGGGTGGATCACCTAAGGTCAGGAGTTTGAGACCAGCCTGGCCAACGTGGTGAAACCCCATCTCTACTAAAATTACAAAAATTAGCCAAGCGTGCTGGCAGGCACCTGTAATCCCAACTACTAAGGAGGCTGAGGCAGGAGAATCGCTTGAACCCAGGAGGCGGAGGTTGCAGTGAGCCGAGATCACACCACCCACTGCACTCCAGCCTGGGTGACAAGAGCAAAATTCCATCTCAAAAAAAAAAAAAGAAACAACTTCTCAACACACCCAGCCAAGAACAGTGGAACTGTTCACAAGACCCAGGTTCTGTTTATTTCTCCACCACAAGCAGGAACAAGACACAACACAGATCTGTTAAACTAATACTCTTCACTAAATACTTCAGGGCAAGAATAAACAGATAGAACAAGTCTGTGGCCAGGCAAATAGTTTCACCTTGGAGGGTTTCAGGTTTTGCATCTGTAAAATTCCATGATTCAAAATCCATGTTTCCATCTTAAAATAAGAGGGAAAACAAGGTTATGTGATACTAAATCAAGAAGGTGTACTATGAATTGTAAAATTCCAATGTCAAGTTTCCATTCTGCGTGTACTCCTCACCTTTATAATCTAAGGAGGCAACTGCTAAAATATCGTACAAGGCATCGAAAAAATTTAACAATATAAGACATTACTGGCCGGGCACGGTGGCTCACGCCTGCAATCCCAGCACTTTGGGAGGCCGAGACAGGTGGATCACCTGAGGTCAGGAGTTTGAGACCAGCCTGGCCAATGTGGTGAAACCCATCTCTACTATAAATACAAAAATTAGCCAGGCAGGGTGGCAGGGGCCTGTAATCCCAGCTACTCGGGAGGCTGAGGCAGGAGAATTACTTGAACCTGGGAGGCAGAGGTTGCAGTGAGCTGAGATCGTGCATTGCACTCCATCCTGGGCGACAACAGGGAAACTCCGTCTCAAAAAAAAAAAAAAAGACATTACTTATGTCATTAAACCTAAAACAAAGCATAAACCTAAAATGTTTCAACCTCTCTCTTCAGAAAGATGTCTTTAATTTTTCTAAAACACCTTTAGTTTGTAGCTGTACACATTCCAGTATGTTAAAAATGACAAATTTCTTTTTCTCCCCAGCAGTAACATGTCTGACAGGTAAAAATACACAGCTGATCAAAAATACACATTTAGAAACTATGAAAATCTAATTTTTTTTCATTCTACTATACATTTCACTTCAGGCCCAACTTATTAGTTTCAATTCTGCTTGTGCTCTATTTCTAGTCAGTTTCACTTCTGAATTTTCTACCACAAAGAATTGTGATCCTATAGAGACATTTTAAGGTAAACACTAAATAAACATAGCTTTTCCTTTCAAAAAAAAAAAACTCATTTTCACAGGAAAAAGAGAAACAAACAAAAAACATAAATTCCTAATAGCATTTTGTCACATAAAAAATAATGATTTCAAGATGCTGATATCTTAAGTTTCTGAGGCTTCCTCATATCATTTTATTTACAAGAGCCAAAGCAGCACAAAAATTGCCATCATTTTACTTTGTAGATACTGAACTATATATTACATTTTTTCTTCGAGTTACAAGGGGCTTAGTAAATATTTGCAGAAGGAATGAATGATGCATTGCGTGAGGCACATGTTTCTGATAAGATGAACGGCCTTGCCAATAAAACTGATTTTTTTAATAATAGAAAGATGATTAAATTAGATTTACAAAAGTAGGGTATCCAAATAAACATAAACATACAAGGGGAAAATATTTATCCTGTACAGTAAAATCAAGCTTTAGATCTCCTTTTCTGCTTCTATCATTTTTTTTTTTTTTTTTTTGGTATGGGTTTCAATACCATTGAATCCAATCTTTCCTTGTTTTCTTTAGGCTATAAAGTTTTCAAGGGAAAGACTCATAAACAAAAAAATTGTACATGAGTTCCTACTAAATCATTAGCACAGTGTTAGGCACAAGTGCTGTAGGAAATAAAATATAAAGCCTGATGGTACCAAACTCTGAGGTAATTAAAACTTTTCACTAAAACCCTGCAAAGAATGGGTGTCTAGGGCAAACAGGAAACACCTAGATTGTAGACCCTTTGTTGACATTCTGTGTGACTTTAAAGTTACCTGCCCAGCGCAGTGGCTCATGCCTGTAATCCCAAAGCTTTGGGAGGCCAGGACAGGAGGACTGCTTCAAGCCAGGAGAGACCAGCCTGGACAATATAGCAAGACTCTGTCTCTACAAAAATTAAAATTAAAAAATGAACCAGGCATGGTGGTGTGCACCTGTGGTCCCAGCTACTTGGGAGGCTGAGTCCTGCACATGGGTCCAGGAGTTAGAGGCTGCAGTGAGCCATGATTTAATCTCCCACACAGAAAAATTCCAAATAATTTATGTAGATACACTACCCTCAAGAAGGGGGAGCACAGATCTCACTCAAGTGTAGACTACACATAGTGACTTCCTTCCGAACACTACAGTATAGAGGGAAGGGGAGGAAGAGTAACCTTACAGCAGAGAAACCTGACAAACACTACCTGTGGCCCTTTAATTTATAATAATAAATGTATACTTTGGTCTTTGTACACAGTTCCTGATGCAGAGCTCTTAAAACCTCTGTCATTCCCTGGGTGCCACAGGGGTGCTAGAAAATCTCTACTTTTAATATTTGGTCTTTGACCCCAGTTCCAGACACAACGCCTAGTACCTCAGCATTTCCTAGGTGAGAGGAACATCCTTTGTTCTAATGAGACAACTCTTGGTGGGCTCCTAGAAGGAGGATGGTCACCAGAAAGACCAAGCCATGATCAGAAGCTTGGAACTTTCAGCCCCACTCCCCATACTCCACGAAGGAGAGAGGGGCAAGACTGACTTAATAATTGATCATGACTACACGATGAAGCCTCCATAAAAATCACAGAACTACAGGTTTTGGAGAGTTTCTGGGTTGCTGAACATGTGGAGGGTGGAGCTGCCATGAGAGGGCATGAAAGCTCAGGGACATTTCCCCCGTACTGTTTCCTATGCATATCTTCCATCTGGCTGTTCATCCATATCCTGTGTAATATTGTTTATTTAAACAAAAAAAAACAGTAAGTGCAAGCAAAGTGCTTTCTTGAGTTCCGGTTGCTGCTCTAGTAAATGACTGAGCCTGAGGAGATGAACATAGGAACCCCCAATTTATAGCCAGTTGGTCAGAAGTTCCAGAGACCCAGACTTACGACTGGCATGTGAAGTAGGGGACAGTTTTATGGGACTGAGCCTTTAACTTGTGGAATATGATACTAACTCTAACGAGATTGTGGCAGAATTGAATTGAATCATAGGACACTATCACTCGAGAATCGCTTGGTGTGTGGGGAAAAAACCCCACACATCTAAACCCCCCAAATCTAACATATAGATTGTATATAAAATCTAATATATATGTTGAGGGTATAATAGTGTAATAAGAGAAAACAGCTAGTTTGCTTTTCCTAACATATGCTACCACAGCTGGTGATAAAAGTTAGTATCAACAGTGACAAATCAGCCAGGAATGGTGGCTCACACCTGTAATACCAGCACTTTGGGAGGCCAAGGTGGGTGGATCACCTGAGGTCAGGAGTTCAAGACCAGCCTGGCCAACATGGTGAAACCCTGGCGTGGTGGTGGGCACCTGTAATTGCAGCTATTCAGGAGGCTGAGGCAGAAGAATCGCTTGAACCTGAGAGGTGGAGGTTACAGTGAGCTGAGATCACGCCATTGCACTCCAGCCTAGGCAACAAGAGTAAAACTCCATCTCAAAAAAAAAACAAAAAAACAAAACAAACAAGCAAGCAAAAAAAACAGTGATAAATCATGTTAATAATATGTACATAACATATGATGAAAATAGCACTTTACCTCTTGAGTCTTGCTCCCAAAACACCACCACCCTAGCAATCATAAGAAAAAACAGCAGACTAATTCCAATAGAGTGGCTTCCTACAAAACACCTGACCAATAGTCAAAACTGTCAAGGTCATCAAAAACAAGGAAAGTCTGAGGAACTGCCACAACTAAGAGGAGGCAAGAGACAGAACAACTAAATACAATGTGGTATCCAGACAGGATCCTGGCACAGAAGGAGGACATCAGGTAAAAACTAAGGGTTGGCTGGGCATGGTGGCTCATGCTATAATCTCAACACTGCTTTGGGTGGCCAAGGAAGGAGGATCTTTTGAGCCCATGAGTTTGAGACCAGAGTGAGACTCATTTCTACAAAAAATTTTCAAATTAGCTGGGCGTGGAGGCACATGCCATTGTAGTCTCAGCTACTTGCGGGGGTGCTGAGGTGGGAGGATCACTTGACCCCAGGAGGTCAAGGCTGCAGTGAGCCATGATCATGCCACTGCACTTTAGCCTGGGCAACAGAGTGAGTTCCTGTCTCAAAACAAAGAAGCAAACAAAAAAAGGACCCATCAAGAGATGAATGAATAAACAAAATGTAGTATATACATACAACAGAATACCATCCACCTTAAAAGGCATGAGATTCTAACATAGCCTACAACACGGATGAACCTTGAAAACATTGCAAAGTGAAATAAGCCAAACATAAAAGGACAAATAATGTATGATGCCACTTATATGAGGTACCCAGAATAGTCAAATTCATAGAGACAGAAAGTAGAACAGAATTTACCAGGGGCTGGTAGGAGGCGAGAATGGGGAGTTGTTTTCTGTTTGCGATGACATAAACATTCTGGAAATATACAGTGATGATGGTTGTATAACATTAAGTGGAGTTTTTTTTTTTTAAGTTTTGTTTTTTTTTTTTTTTTTGAGACAGAGTCTCGCGCTGTGTCACCCAGGCTGGAGTGCAGTGGCACGATCTCGGCTCACTGCAAGCTCCGCCTCCCAGGTTCAGGCCATTCTCCTGCCTCAGCCTCCGAGTAGCTGGGACTACAGGCGCCCGCCACCACGCCCGGCTAGTTTTTTGTATTTTTAGTAGAGACGGGGTTTCACCATGTTAGCCAGGATGGTCTCGATCTCCTGACCTCATGATCCGCCCGCCTCGGCCTCCCAAAGTGCTGGGATTACAGGCTTGAGCCACCGCGCCCGGCCTGTTTTTTTTTTTTTTTTGAGACGGAGTCTTGCTCTGTCGCCCAGGCTGGAGTGCAGTGGCCGGATCTCAGTTCAATGCAAGCTCCGCCTCTTGGGTTTACGCCATTCTCCTGCCTCAGCCTCCCGAGTAGCTGGGACTACAGGTGCCCGCCACCACGCCCGGCTAGTTTTTTGTATTTTTTAGTAGAGACAGGGTTTCACCATGTTAGCCAGGATGGTCTAGATCTCCTGACCTCGTGATCCGCCCGTCTCGGCCTCCCAAAATGCTGGGATTACAGGCTTGAGCCACCGCGCCCGGCCAACATTAAGTGTGTGTTTAATGCCATTATATTGTATACTTAAAAAATATTTAAACAGCAAATTTTATGTTGTATATATAGTTAATCACATTTAATCACAGTCTTCCAGGCTAGAGTACAGTGGTGCAATCAGGGCTCACTGCAGCCTTGACCTCCCAGGCTCAAGGGATCCTCCTGCCTCACCTTCCCAAAGTGCTCACCAGGCCTGGCCACAGTTGTTTAGAACTAAGAAAATCTAAATAAACTATGGATTTTTTTAGTCAATAATATACCAACGTTGGTTCATTAACTCTAACAAATGTACCATATGTCAAGGCAGATATTAAGAATAAGTGAGGCCGGGTGCGGTGGCTCACACCTGTAATCCCAGCACTTTGGAAGGCCAAGGCGGGCGGATCACCTGAGGTCAGGAGTTCAAGACCAGCCTGGCCAACATGGCAAAACCTCATCTCTACTAAAAACACAAAAATCAGTCAGGCACAGTGGCTCATGCCTGTAATCCCAGCTACTCAGGAGGCAGAGGCAGGAGAATCGCTTGAACCTGAAAGGTAGAGGTTGTGGTAAGCGGAGATCACACTACTACACTCCAGCCTGGGTGACAGAGTGAGACTCTGTCTCAAAAATAAATAAACAAAATAAAATAAACCAGAATAAGTGAATAAGTGAAACTAGGTGTATATAGGAACTTTCTGTACTATCTTCTCAATTTTTCTATAAATATAAAACTTTTCTGGCTGGGCATAGTGGCTCACAACTATAATCCCACACTTTGGGAGGCCATGGCAGAAGGATTTCTTGAGGCCAGGAGTTTGAGACTAGCCTGGGCAACACAGCAAGACCCCATCTCTATGAAAAAATTTTAAAAATGAACTGGGCATGGTGGCAACATGCCTGTAGTCCTAGATACTCGGGAGGTTGAGGCAAGAGAATCACTTGATCTCAGGAGGTTGAGGCCTCAGGGAGCCAATGATCTATCACATCATTGTACTCCAGACTGGGCAACAGAGCAAGATCTTGTCTCTAAAAAAATTAAAAATAAAAAAATAGAAATAATTCTTTTTTTTAGATAGAGTTTTGCTCTCGTCGCCCAGGTTGGAGTGCAATGGTGCCATCTCAGCTCACTGCAACCTCTGCCTCCCAAGTTCAAGCAATTCTCCTGCCTTAGCATCCTGAATAGCTGGGATTACAGGTACCTGCCACCACACCTGGCTAATTTTTCTATTTTTAATAGAGACAGGGTTTCATTATATTGGCCAGGTTGGTCTCAAACTCCTGACCTCAAGTGATCATCCTGCCTCGGCCTCAAAAAGTGCTGGTATTACAGGCATGAGCCACCGCGCTTGGTCAAAAATAGAAACAAAACTTTCTAAAAACTAGTTTGTTTTGGGCCAGGCACAGTGGTTCACACTTGTAGTCCCAGCACTTTGGGACACCAAGGCAGGCAGACCACCTGAGACCAGCCTGCCAACATGGTGAAACCTTATCTCTATTAAAAATACAAAAATTAGCTGGGCATGGTGGCACAGCCTGTGGTCCCAGCTACGCGGAAGGCTAAGGTGGGAGGATCACTTGAACCCAGGAGCGGCAGGTTGCAGTGAGTGGAGATCGCACCACTGCATTCCAGCTTGGGTGACCAGAGTAAAACTATCTCAAAAATCAAAAACAAACAAACAAACAAAGAAAGTGTTTTAAAAAAAAAAAAAAAAAAGTGTGACTAGTTCTTGCTCAAATTACAGTAAAGTAGGATCACACAGAAGCAAAAGGAGACAAAATTAAGTAGTAGTCCCATCTGACACTGTCAAGGGGCTGATTCGGACTATAGTTAGCACTCATACATGGAAAAGTTCAGGTGTTTGCAGTGTTAACTTTTTAAACATTACAGCCACTTCTAGAATCAACAGGACTTAATGAAGACTGGAATAAATGAGTCGATAATAATAAGGATACTATTCTCTATCCTAAAATGAAAATACACCGTAGAAAGGTGGTTCTCAACTAGGGGTAGTTTTGCCCCCTAAGAAACATTTGGCCATGTCTGAACTCATTTTTGATTGTCAGGACTGGGGAGGTCCTGCTGATATCTTGGGATGTGGCTAAACATGTAACGTCCATCTTCATTCCAAAATGTCAACAGTCCCAAGGTTGACAAACCCCATCTTAGAAGAAGGCTGGAGCCACTGAACCTATGCTTTGAGATAACTTTATCATAGAAATCTTAAACCAACAGGGTTTATTTGTTTAGAAATATTGATATCTGCCAGGCACAGTGGCTCACATTTGTAATTCCAGCACTTTGGGAGGCTGAGGCGGGAGGATCACAAGGTCAGGAGTTCGAGACCAGCCTGGCCAACACAGTGAAACCCTGCCTCTACTAAAAATACAAAAATTAGCTGGGTGTGGTGGCAGACGCTTGTAATCCCAGGTACTTGGGAGGCTGAGGCAGGTGAACCACTTGAACCCAGGAGGCAGAGGTTGCAATCAGCAGAGATCGTACCACTGCACTCCAGCCTGGGCAACAGAGCTAGACTCCGTCTCAAAAAAAAAAAAAAAAAAAAAAAGATACCTTGCTAACTAGTATGGGATGTATTAAAATGTATGGTTTGGAAGTATTATTTAAAGGAAAGTTAACAATTGACATTCCAATTTATCTAAACCTTTGAAATTTTGTAAAAGCAAAAAAAGACAACAAAGAAATGCTTAAAAAAAAAAAAAAATTAGACATACACAGATACTCCATGACTCTAACAATACTGAGTAAAAGAAACCAGACACAAAAAAATACAGTTTGCACAACTCCATTTACACAAAGCTCAAGAACAGGCAAAAACTGATCTTTTACATTAGAAATCAGAAAAGTAGTTCCTTTAGAGAAAAAGGAAAAGTAGAGATGGGAGAGAACATAAGGAGGACTTCCAGGATGTCAATAACTTTGGAGTTTTTTTGTTTTTTTTTTAAAGACAGAGTCTCACTCTGTCACCCAGGCTGGAGTGCAGTGGCACAATCTCGGCTCACGGCAACCTGCGCCTCCCAGGTTCAAGCGATTCTCCTGCTTCAGCCTCCCAAGTAGCTGGGATTACAAATGTGCACCACCACATCTGGCTATTTTTTTTATTTTATTTTATTTTTGTATTTTTAGTAGAGACAGGGTTTCGCCAAGTTGGCCAGGCTGTTCTCAAACTTCTGGCCTCAAGTGATCCCCCCACCTCAGCCTCCCAAAGTGCTAGGATTACAGGCATGAGCCACTGCACCCAGCCAAAATTTTGTATTTCTTAATCTGGGTAGTGCTTACATAACTGTTCCCTTGGTGACAATTCATCAACTGAATACTAATAATCTGTGCACTTAACTATATACAGATAAAACTTCAACAAAATTTTATTGATACTATTTATACACTAAAAACCTGAGCCTTTTGACCCCAAAAGCTAAATTAATGTCAACTGCAAAAGTAAAAGTGCTTTGTTATATAGGCTGCCTTCCAAGAATTCAAGGATGACACCCCCAGAAAGCTGTAAATAGCATACTCGGCACTCATATAGCATTCAGCTGTACACTTAAACCACTATACATCCCTCGGCACCTATCCAAAAATTTGACAAACACTAACAAATGAGGCTGAAATTATTCCATCAACAGTTTGTTTGCATTAGTTTTCCCAGTGTTAAACTGTGAACTGTTATCAGAGAACAGGCTCTATGAAGTAAATGATGCTTTCTCTTTCCTAATCCCACATGCTCTCGAAGCTCCCCCAAACTAAACCCTTCTTGGCCCCTGAACTCCTTAGGACTTCTCCAGGCTGTTTCTAAGGGTGCTCCCTATTCCCTCTCCCAGTATCCACCCTCACACTCTACCTCCTACACTACAAAAACTCACATTAATGCTCACTCCAGAGACGTGTCTCCCGCCAGACTTCTACCCTCTTCCAGTATCTCACAATACAATCCAAACTCCCACTACCCTCAAACTCCTACTATTCAGAAATTCCCTGCCAACAGCATCACAAAACCAGGGCACATGGTATCTTTTCAATCCTCTTCGGTAGTAGGTAGTAGTCACGCAAAAAGCCGTTGCTACTGTAAGCTCTTCTGTCTGCCTATTCAATGGCAACCACAGTGGTTATTATCTCCAACTCTTCTCTTCCCTTTAGCCCCCGCCTCCTTTACTGCATTCAAATCCATTTCACTTTTCAACCACTCTCTCCCCCACAACCTCTCCCTTCCTCTTTGTGAATCCTTCCTAAGTCCCACTGGCAGCTGATGAAAAGTTGGAGGGGTGTATGAAGGAACTCACTCTGTCCTGTGTAAAGGTGGTTGAGGAAGGCTGCCGAAGTCTCAAGAACGTGCATGGCTGCAGAGTCAGACACTGGATTCTGCAACCCAGTCCCACCACTTACCAACTGGAAGGCTCTGGACAAGCCCGTTTCTTCAACTGCCAAATGGGGGTAATAAAATCAGCTATCTCACAGAGTTGTGAAAATTCAGTGAACTAATGGCCACTGAGCCCTCTGCACAAATCCAACACGGTAAGTTCTCAATAAATGATAGTTTCTCCTAGATCCTCTTCTTGGAAGGAGGAATAAAGGGAGAGGGTGAAAGGTACTTTCTTTAGGTCTCTTTAATGCTAAGACTCCTGCAAAATCTCCCCTAGGGGGACAGAAGGAAGGCAACCGATATAAGGAGGGAAGTACTCTACAGATATGTGAGTAAAACAAAGAGTTTTGTCAGACCTGCAAAGTCAGTGTTTCCCCCTTCTTAACTCCCTACAAGGCAGAGCCAAGAGGTCCTCAAAGCCCTTCTTAAAGGATGAACACATGAATATATACATCAAATCCTCCTTCCACAGAGACTCACTGGAGGGAATGAAGAAGGAAAGAGTCCTCCTAATTATTAAGATGCGTTCCTTGAGACTCGGAGAATTAGGAAGGAAACCCCCAAGTCTCAAATACATTTCTCTAAAGAGGCCGAATACTTAATAATCAAGGGAGATTAAAGCAAATGGTAGACACCCTGAAGTCTCCTCCAGGGCTCTTGCACGAAGAGTACAAACTGGTTTCTCCGTAAGCGGGGACGGCCAGGTGGGGAAAGAAAGAAAAAGTGCTTTCGCTGTGGCCCGTGGGACACAGAGGCTTCCCCGGGTCCCTCCCGGTGGGAACGAGGGAGATGGTCTACGCGGGGGAATCCCCGGCTCCTTGCGTTGGGGGAGGTGGCCTCGGGCTGGGGCCCCAGGGACTTTCGCTGGCTGGCTGCTTGTCCCCTCACAAGCCCATCTCCTGTAACCGGATTCTCCTAGGACTCCGGGATCTCCCGGAGGTTCGGCCATCACTGGACCCCTCCCCGTACAAGATCTCCTGACAGTCTTCCTCAGTCCCGCGAGCCCTCCGGGTCCCTGCTCTGGGTGTCCCGGCTCGTGGGGTCAGCCCGGAGCCAGCAGGCTCTCCACGCGGGCCTGCCCGGGTCCCTCCCGAGCGCTGCGACCCGCGCGGGCTTACCTGCTGAGACGGCAGCTCCACATGCAGGGCCCGCGCGGCAGAACCGGGAGGCAGCGCGGCGGCCGGGCCCGGGGGTGGCGGGGGGACCTGGCCCCCGACCGACGCGGAGGCGCTCATCTGGATCCAGGAGCCGCCAAGCGGCGAGGCGGCCGCCCCTCCGGCATCCGCCGCTGCCTCCTAGCCACGACCTGCCAAGCTCCTGCAGCCTAGAAACCCGCCACCCGACAGGCAGGACTGTTCCGTTCGCACAGTGGCCGCCGCCGCTGCCGCCGCTGGCTAAGGAAGAGCCATATTACCGCAGTGCAACCCCTCCACCCGCCGAGATCCGGCGCGCTCATTGGCTTAGCCCTCAAGGGGCGGGACCCAACGGCAGAAAAGGGGCGTGCTATTGGGTGGAAGGTCTGTCCATCGCTGGCCGTACTGAACTTGGGGGCGGAGGGACTCGAGGATGGCCTCAATTGCGTCTGTCAAGCCGGAATGAAACCCGGGGCGTTGCTTCTTTTTTTCCTAGTCTAATTGGTTCATTCACTACCAACGGGCAGAGGGTCCTGGTGGAGGCGGGAGGGCCATTGCACGAGGTCGCTGTCAATTGTCAGTAAAGGGAAAGAGGGGTGGGGTCTTGATTAGGTAGAGTGCGCGCCTGGGCTCCGGTGTCACGTGCAGGAGGCGGGAGAGTCACCTGATTAGGGAGTATCGGTCTTCTGAGCCACTTCCGCCCTCGCTGGTTGCCGTGGTAACAGGCCTCCGGTGGAGGGCGGGGACCCGCTTGGAAGCCAGCTGGGTGGCGATCACTTGTCTGCCTTGGCAGGCTCCTTGCGCAGTCTTTTCCCGGCGTTCTCATCAGCGTGCAGGGATTGAAAAGGAATGCTTTATGGTTCAGCGGATAGCCACCACGCAGGATGCACTGGGACCTGAGAACCGTTGGGCAGTCCCACCAGCTTTTTCGTGACCAACTCCAACCCACAAGTACACGCCCTTTCTCGCACTCCACTAACTAGTACGCTGAGCTACAAGGTGTGCCAGGCACCCAGGACGCCAGATTCACCGCTTCAGGTGGGCTGCTTATGCCGTCCCTAGAAAGCCTTTGCTACTTATCCATCAGTCTTAGCTGGGGCAGGAGTCCCTTCTTCTGAGCCTCTCTGGGACCTTGAGTTAGGAATTTTGACCGTACCGTAGGTCTGGATTATCCTTTTTTTTTCTTCTTCTTCTTTTTTTTTTTTTTTTTAACACTGCCTCATTCTTTCGCCCGGGCTGGAGTGCAGTGGCAAAATCACGGCTCACTGCAGCCTCGACCTCCTGGGCTCAAGTGATCCTCCCACCTAAGCCTCTTAAGTAGCTGGGAATACAGGCATATGCCACCACACCCAGCTAATTTTTAAATTTTTTGTAAAGATGGGGTCCTGGCCATATTTCCTAGGCTAGTCTCAAACTCCCAGGCTCAAGCGATCCTCCAGCGTCGGGCTCCCAAACTGTTGGGATTACAGGCATGAGCCACTGGGCCTGGCCACATTGTCTTTTAACACACACAAGCAGCCACCATCCTTCCCACATACACACAATACTGTGAATTCCTCAAGCAAAAGGACCTTGTCTGATTAATCTCTGGATCCCCAGTGCCTGACAGAGAATCGGGAAATGTTTTTTTTTTTTTTTCCAGTGAAGGCCTAGCTCAAATGCCACCTCTTCCATGAAGACTTCTGTGATCCACAGTGATAGCATCTCCAGTAATTCCTTCTATAATAAATAGCATGAGTCATTCTGCAGGATATTGATCTTCCTTTTTTTGCTCCCAGACTGAATTTTTCCACCACCTGGATGAACATAGCAGAAAGAACATAATATTTTAGAGTCAGACATAATAGGAATCAGGCACTTTGGAATCTTGGCTCTGCCACCTTTGAGCTATGTATCCCAAGACAAGTCAGTTCACCTCTCTCAGCTTTAAAATAGTAGTAGGGTTGCTGTAGGGATTAAAGTAAATCAACATATGTAAAGTGCCCACACAGGACCTGGCATATAATAGTTGCATTTTAAATTTTTTAAACGAAATGTAAGCATGCTATCTTTCCAGGGTGTTCAGAAGCCTGAAAAACACCCTGGATCTTTTCTCAGAGCTGGATCACAAAGATGTCACACCGTCTCCTGTTCTGACACACTGAGTGGTTCCTCATGGCTGGAGTCTGGGGTGTGGGGTCAGGTGTTTGCTGAGAAAGGAGTTGCTTGGTCAGGTGTTTGTTGAGAAAGGAGTCACTGGGAAATCCCAAATATTATCTGATTGAACTCATGTGGTGCCAAGATCTGGGGGAAATTCACAGAAAACACATTTCTGTTTCTAAGCTGTATTAGTTTTCTGAGGCTGCCATAACACATTATCACAAACTGGTATCTTGAAACAACAGAAATTCTCTCACTGTTCAGGAGTTTAGGATCCTGAAATCAAGGTGTCAGGAGGGCTGTGCTCTCTCAGAAGGCTCTAGGGGAGAATCCTTCCTTACATATTCCAGTTACTGGTGGCTCTAGTTTCTTAGCTAGCGGTGCATAACTCCAATCTCTGCCTTCATCATTGCATGGGCTTCTCTTATTCCTATGTCTGTGTGTGTATGTGTGTGAGATGGAGTTTCACTCTTGTTGCCCAGGCTAGAGTGCAATGGTATGATCTCGGCTCACCGCAACCTCCGCCTCATGGGTTCAAGTGATTCTCCTGCCTCATCCTCCCAAGTAGCTGGGATTACAGGCATGCGCCACCACGCCCGGCTAATTTTGTAGTTTTAGTAGAGATAGGATTTCTTCATGTTGGTCGGGCTAGTCTCGAACTCCTAACCTCAGGTGATCTGCCCACCTCGGCCTCCCAAAGTGCTGGGATTACAGGCATGAACCACTGCAGCTGGCCGCCTCTTCTTTCTTTTATGAAGACATTGTCTTTAGGCCCTGGCGCAATGACTCACGCCTGAAATCCCAGCACTCTGAGAGGCTGAGGTGGGTGGGTCACTTGAGGTCAGGAGTTTGAGACCAGCCTGGCCAACATGACGAAACCCAATCTCTACTGAAAATACAAAAATCAGCCCGGCATGGAGGCCGGCGCCTATAATCCGAGCTACTCAGAAAGCTAAGACAAGAGAATTGCTTGAGCCCGGGAGGCGGAGGTTGCAGTGAGTCAAGATCGTGCCACTGCACTGCAGCCTGGATGACAGAGCGAGACTCCGTCTCAAAAAAAAAAATTGTCTTTAGATTTAGGGCCCACCTAGATAATTCAGATTTTATCTTGAGATTATTCATTACATCTGCAAATACTTTTTTTTTCCAAATAAGGTCATATTAACAGGTTCCAGGGGTTAGAACATGGACATATCTTTTAGGGGGCCATAACTCAGTTAAGAAAATGGACCTAGAGAAAGAACACAGAATCACTTCTTTCTCCTTTGGGCATCAGTTCTGAACTTTATCACTTCATTCATTCAATAAATGCACACTGAGGGCTTCTCTTATCAAGCTCTTTGCTAGATGCTGGGAAATCAGACCGAGATCCATCCCTAGAGGAGCTGCCCAACCCCTTATATGGGAGTCCAGTAAACAAAGAGTAGGTCAGACACAGTGGCTCACACTATAATCCTAGCACTTTGGGAGGCTGAGGCGGGCAGATTGCTTGAGCCCAAGAATTTGGGACCAGCCTGGACAACATGGCAAAACCTTATCTCTACAAAAAATACAAAAATTAGCCCAGCATGTAGTTTTTACCTATAGTCCCAGCTACTGAGAACGCTAAGGTGGGGGGATTACCTGGGCCTGGGGAGGTCGAGGCTACTGTGAGTCAAGATTATGCCACTGTACTCCAGCTTGGGCAATAGAGTGAGACTCCACATCAAAAATAAACAAAGAGTGATCATCCAGTTACTCACTGCTGGGTCTGAGGGAAGCCCAAAGGCAGTGGGAGCCAGAGAAAATAGTTGAGAGTCAGATTTCACAGTGAAGGTGACATTGAAACAGGGTATTGAAGGGCCAATAAGAGTTCACCAGGTCAGGAGGGAGGGAGGAAAGGATATTCCAGCGTAGAGCAGGATCCATTCTTTCCACAAGCCTTTACTGAGGTTCACCTTTGCACAGGCTAGCAACTCAGTGCTGGAAATGCAGAGCTCAAGTAAACAACCCGTCTCCCACTTTTCCCAAATGCCGCAAACACTAGGAGAACTAGAACTCTCATCCCTAGGGGCATTGGGAAGAACTCAAAAGCCTGCTGCTTGCAAAGTATTCAAGATAATGTAAAGCATTTAACACACTGTCTTGAAGATAGTACATTTTTAATAAATACTAGCTGTCATTATTTTCATATGTCCTATTTCATTCTAAAAACTTTGTTGTTGTTGTTGAGACAGAGTCTCTCTCTGTGACTCAGGCTGGAGTGCAGTGGCGCTATCTCAGCTCACTGCAACCTGTGCCTCCCGGGTTCAAGTGATTCTCCTGCCTCAGCCTCCCGAGTAGCTGGGACTACAGGCATGCGCCACCACACCCAGTTAATTTTTTTTGTATTTTTAGTAGAGACAGGATTTCACCATGTTGGTCAGGCTGGTCTCGAACTCCTGACCTCAAATGATCCACCCGCCGCAGCCTCCCAAAGTGCTGGGATTACAGGCGTGAGCCACCGTGCCTGGCCCTAAAAATTCTTTTATTATTGGGATCCTATTTCATAATATGGCTGTTTGTTTCAATGTAAAAATATTTTAAATCACAGAATTAAATTATTATAATATTTATGTAGTGCTGTATATCCCCCAGAGAAACATATATCCAAGTTTAGAGGACACAGATTATAAGGTGGCCAAATGCAATATATATGCAATGATAGAATGGGGTCCAAGGTCAAATAGTAAGAGTGACCAACTCTTCAGGAGCTGGTGGGCAAGGTCAGAGCAGGCTTCACCAAAGTTATAAAGGATGATTGGGAGATGAACAATAGGTGTTTAGACTGGTTTAGCTCGGGAATAGCTCGTGTTTTAACAGCCAATTAGTACCATGTCGGGTATTTAAGTCAAACATTCAGCTTCCAGGCCAAAAAGCTAAGCCTACCCCAATCCATTTTGCCTCCACTTCCTCCTCTCACCTCATGGGCCTGATGCATTGGGTAAACAAGAGCCAGGCAGGTCAGATGGGTCTTTCAGTGTCTTAAACTGTATTGAGTTAAATCTATCGCCTTCCTTTCAACAGAGCCCTTTTTCTTCCATTCGCTTACTTGTCTAATCAAACACCCATCAGACCTTTGCCAGGTGTCCAGCCTGGGCACTACGTTTCAAAAAATGATGCGCATAGAATTCCTAACTGAAAGGAGATCACAGCTCATTCGGTACAAAGTGGTAAGTACAATAATAGAGATGGTGTATAAAGTACAGTGGAAGCACTAAGAGAAAGTTGCTAACTGTCACGTGTTGTCCAGGAAGGCTTCCTAGGAGAGGAGAGTATCCTACACAGGAGGAACAGCATGAGCAAAGGCACAGGGGCAGAGGATGTGGCAGCAGCAGAGTCTAACATGGCTGAAACAAAGGCTGCATGGGAGAGCAACAGGCAAAGAGGTTGGAAGAGGAAGCTAGTGCCGGGTGAGGAGAACCTGACTACGAGGCCGAAGAACGTAAGTTTCATCTTGGGCAACAGAAAGCACTTAGAAATATGGCTCAGGCAGCCCTTGGGGGAGGGGTAGCTTTGAAGGGGCAGGACTAGAAGAGTGAGACACTTGCAGAAGTCAGGTGAGAATTGTAAAAGAAAAAGGCAGTTCCCCAAAGAAACTGCACATACCCAAGAACCCTGACAGGCACGTGCCTAGACAGCATTTTCCCTTCTTCTTTCCCAACTCGGCAAGGTCATTTTCTCAAGAAAGCCTTCCCAGGTCTGAACGAACTGCTACCTCCTCTGGGCTCCTACAGCAGCTGTCTGACCTCTCTTCGGTATGTGTAACTGTGTGCCTAGTCATATACTGAGCAGTCTACATCTGTCCCTCCCACTCTGCTGTGAACCTCTGCTTTTGATTTATCTGAGTCCCCAGTATCCCAACACAGAGGACAGGCTCCATAGCTTCATTTAGCAAATGGCTGAATGAATGAAGTCAATGAATGAATCTTGAGTAAGTGAATGTTTGGATCACATGGGGGCCTCCATTCCTCCCGACTAGACACAGCCCCCAGAAAGGGGAAATAAGCTTGCCTAAGTTCACACAAAGTTTGTAGCAAAGCTAAGACAAAGAGTTGGGCCTTTCGTCCCCAAGACCAACGCTCTTTCCTCAGTTCCAGGGGTTTTCCCACTGCCACCGACTGTAAAGATGCAAGTGTGAACACAGGAGCTTGTGAATGTGTGGGCCAGTAAGGGTAACACATATGGGAAATAAGCACATCTAACCCAGGGAGCTGATTTACTGAGAGTTGTCCAGAGAAAACTTTCCTTGGGAACTGATGTTTACAGTGAGGTCTGAAAGATGAGTAGGAGTTAACTGGACAAAGGAGGTTAGTGAGGGCAGAGGAAGCTGTTTGGATAAAGGAACAGGAGGAACAGCCTGTGAAGGACCACATGGAGCATTGCAGCAACTCAAAGAGAAGGCCAGCCGGTGCCGAGGAGGAAGAGGAGAACACTTTTGAAAGAAATTGGTATTTCAAAACCAAAACCAAACCAAAGACCACCTTCAGCTTCTTTAACAGTTTAGTGTTGTTTTTATTGGTAATTTTATTTATTTATTTATTTTTGAGACAGGGTCTTGCTCTGTCACCCCATCTCGAGTACAGTGGTGTGATCATGATTCGCTGCAGCCTCAACCTCCCAGGCTCAGTCGATCCTCCCAAATAGCTGAGACTACAGCGCACCACCACACCTGGCTGATTTTTGTATTGTTTGTAGAGATTGCTTTTGGTATGTTACCCAGGTTGGTCTCGAACTCCTGGGCTCAAGTGATCTGTCCACCTTGGCCTTACAAAATGCTGACCGAGATTACAGGTGTGTGCCACTGCACCTGGCCCTTATTTGTAATTTTATACAGCAGAAGCAGCACTATCTTTTGGTGCTTAGAGCTTCTGAAGTCCTAATCCAGCCCTGATGGCACAGAATGAGGCCGGAGACGCTGGCAGGGCCAGGTCCTGCCGGGCATTGTAGGCCACAGTGGAGTCTGGATTTCTTTGAGGCTCATGGACTAAGGGGTTTAAGCAGGGGAGTTACATGCTCTAATTTATGTTTCAGAAATGTCACTCTGGCTACTGTGTTGAGTGGATTCGGGGGTGGGCAAAGCTGTGAAAATGGTGATGATAAATAGTGACATTTCTTCATTGAGTTTGAGGACAGTTAGGACAAAAATGTGCTGAGTTCCTGGTAATAAAGGCACTCGAGGGATGTCTGATTTCCCTGTTAGGCTGATTCTTTGACTGGTCAGCCACTCCCCAGGCAGGCATAGCGTCACAGGGTTCCTGAGAAGGTACACCCTGGATGCAAAGTGGTGTGGCTGAAAGACTCCACACCCGGGGTAGGCAGCTGGAGACCAGTCTGAACCTTTAGCTTAACTCACTGCATGATTTTAGACAAATCAATTCCCCTCTATGAGTCTATAGGTTTCCCTAGGACCTAGAGGGAACTAACATTTGCTAAGTGTTTTACATACATTACTCTGGTCAATCCCCACAGGATCCTGTGAAGTAGGTATTATTTACTTCGTTTTATTTTATTTTTTGAGACAGTCTCACTCTGTCACCCAGGCTAGAGTGCAGTGGCGCGATCTCGGCTCACTGCAACCTCCACCTCCCTGTACCTCCCAAGTTCAAGCAATTCTCCTTCCCAAGAAGCTGGGACTACAGGTGTGACCCACCACACTAAGGTAATTTTTGTATTTTTAGTAGAGATAGAATTTTACCATCTTGGCCAGGCTGGTCTCAAACTCCTCACCTCAGGTGCTCCACCCACCTCAGCCTTCCAAAGTTCTGAGATTACAAGAGTAAGCCACCAAGCCTGGCTGAAGTGGGTATTATTGTCTGTTTTACAGATGCCTAAAAAAAGGCTCAGAAATTAAAATGACCCATCACATGGTTCTTAGGGCAAATTGATGGTGTGAACACAGGTCCTCAGGCCAGGACTTTGTCACCCACACCATAGCTCCTGCATTCATTAGAACACACTATTTAGGACTAGTTAGTTATAAATATGAGAAGGGAGAGAACTAGGATGAACCCTGTTGTCCGTAAATTAAGACTGGCCAGATCTTGGTTTCTAGATACCGTCCTCCACTAGGAGGAATCAAGACTCTTTGGAGAAGTGGCTGATTCCAGGATTGGGCCAGAAAAAAAGCCAAAGATGATCCTGGGGCATCTAGTTGTGCCAGAAAATAAGGAAGTCCTCAGCAAAATGATGGGACAAATGACATCAAAAGGACACAGAAGCCAGTTCAAAGGGGTTCTCACTGTCCAAAACCGGGGCAGTTTGAGCATCAGAATAAATAATGTTAGAATGGCTTATAATCCATTGAATAAAATAGGATCCATGAGTCTTTATAATAAATGTTTAATAAGGAAGGAGATATTTGTGTAGTCTCAAACTACCAAAAAAAGAGTAACTTTACAGTGGAAAAGTGTGGCAAGTCACCATCTTAAAAGTGATCAAGCCGGGCGCGGTGGCTCAAGCCTGTAATCCCAGCACTTTGGGAGGCCGAGACGGGCGGATCACGAGGTCAGGAGATCGAGACCATCCTGGCAAACACGGTGAAACCCCGTCTCTATTAAATACAAAAAACTAGCCGGGCGAGGTGGTGGGCGCCTGTAGTCCCAGCTACTTGGGAGGCTGAGGCCGGAGAATGGCGTGAACCCGGGAGGCGGAGCTTGCAGTGAGCTGAGATCCGGCCACTGCACTCCAGCCTGGGTGACAGAGCGAGACTCCGTCTCAAAAAAAAAAAAAAGTGATCAACATAACCATCATCAGTAATACGACAAATTCAAATTATGTGCTTCCTGATAGGATGTGGTGAGAAGAGCCCATCATCACATCTGTGATATTTCTGCCAAAGATAAATAACCTGAATCAATCATAAGGAAACAACAGGCAAAACAAAACTGAATGGCATTCTAAGAGTACCCAGCCCGTCAGCTTCAAGATTGTCAAAGTCATGATGGTCAAGGAAGACTGTTTCAGATAAAAGAAGATCGAAGGCCGGGCGCGGTGGCTCAACCCTGTAATCCCAGCACTTTGGGAGGCCGAGGCGGGTGGATCACGAGGTCAGGAGATCGAGACCATCCTGGCTAACATGGTGAAACCCCGTCTCTACTAAAAAAAAAAATACAAAAAACTAGCCGGGCGTGGTGGCGGGCGCCTGTAGTCCCAGCTACTCGGAGGCTGAGGCAGGAGAATGGCGTAAACCCGGGAGGTGGAGCTTGCAGTGAGCCGAGATCGCGCCACTGCACTCCAGCCTGGGTGACACAGCGAGACTCCGTCTCAAAAAAAAAAAAAAAAAAAAAAAAGAAGATCGAAATAATACGTGACTCTGAACTTGATCCTTTTGCCAGAATGGACACTATTAAGACAAATGGTGAAATCTGAATAGGGCCTGAGGATTAGACTGTAGCAATGTTTTTATGTTAATTTCTTGGTCTTCATGGTTTCATTGTAGTTATATAGGATAACATTCTTGGCCATGCATGGTAGCTCATGCCTGTAATCTCAGCACTTTGGGAGGCCAAGGCAGGACTGCTTGAGCTCAGGAGTTCAAGACCTGTGAGAAAGAGATGTCATCTCCACTAAAAATAAAAAATAAAAAATTGGCCAGGCCTGGTGGCACGTGCCTGTAATCCCAGCTACTTGGGAGGTTGAGGTGGGAGGATCACTTGAGCCCAGGAGCTGGAGGCTGCAGTGAGCTGTGATCGTGCCGTTGCACTCTAGCCTGGGTGACAGTGCAAGACCCTCTTTCAAAAAAAAGAGAAAGAATAACATTGTTGTTTGTTGAGTGTGATGAGGTATCATGTCCACAACTTACTCTCAAATAGTTTAGGAAAAAAATTATTTATATTGTACTTGAAAATTTTTGTGAGATTGTTTCTAAGAAATGACTTAAAAATTGTGTAATGTTCATTGTAATCTATTTCATGTAAACGAAATGAAAATTATTTATTTTACTTTTATCCTAATATTTTGCTGATTAAACTTAGATTCGTTTATTTAAGAACAGTAGGGGCCAAGTGTGGCTCACGCCTGTAATTCCAGCACTTTGGGAGACCGAGGCAGGCGGATTGCCTGAGGTCGGGAGTTCGAGACCAGCCTGACCAAAATTAGCCAGGCATAGTAGCGCGTGCCTGTAATCCCAGCTACTCGGGAGGCTGAGGCAGGAGAATCACTTGAACCAGTGAGGTGGAATTTGTGGTGAGCCAAGATCATACCATCGCATTCCAGCCTGGGCAACAAGAGCAAAACTCTGTCAAAAAAAAAAAAAAAAAAAAAAAAGAGTAGGGCGTAGGGCAGACTTTATTCAAGAGGGGCTACCACAGTGGAGTTCTGTAGCAGGAGAGAGAGATCAGGCTCAACTCCCTAAAACTTAGATTTTAAAAAACAATAATTTATTGAGTGCTTGGATTGTGCCAGGCATTGTTACAAGCAGTTTTTGTGTATCGGCACAACAGTGCTATGAGATTAGAAAGCGAAGGTAGTCATGTTACTTGCCCAAGGTCACATGTTCTGAGTATTGAGCTGGGATTCTAAAGCAGTGTAACTCCAGTGTTGTTAATCCTACATTTTATTGCCTCTAATGAAATAGTGTTACTGCATATATTTTCGATAAATTTATATAGTGAAGTCATACTTTTTTTGGAATATATTTTTATATCATATACATTGAATGAAAAAATATACTGTTCATGTTTAATTAGAAGAAAAATACTTTGATGTATTAGTTTTCATCAAAAGTAAATATAAATCTCAAAAATCATTTGGTATTTCAGAGAAGAAACTTTTAAAGGTATATGTTAGTGTGATTTAATGATACATAAAAAACATAAGAAATAAAATTGTGTGTATGTATGATTAAAAAAAATTAGATGAGGCCGGGCGCGGTGGCTCAAGCCTGTAATCCCAGCACTTTGGGAGGCCGAGGCGGGTGGATCACGAGGTCAGGAGATCGAGACCATCCTGGCTAACATGGTGAAACCCCGTCTCTACTAAAAATACAAAAAACTAGCTGGGTGTGGTGGCGGGCGCCTGTAGTCCCAAGCTACTCGGAGGCTGAGGCGGGAGAATGGCGTGAACCCGGGAGGTGGAGCTTGCAGTGAGCCGAGATCGCGCCACTGCACTCCAGCCTGGGCGACAGAGCGAGACTCCGTCTCAAAAAAAAAAAAAAAAAAAAAAAAAAATTAGATGAAAATATATGAAACAAAACTCCCTAAATGGAAAGTGGTAAAAAATATTTTGAAAAAGAGTTTGCAAGGAAGGGAAACAGGAACATGAAAAAGAAGTTTGAAATATATATATGAAGCATGAGTTTGCTGTAAAAATGGTGGTGGAAGCAGGGGGTCGGGGAAGTCCCCACGTTTCTCCTCCTCGTGATCCCATTATAACTCATTAAATGGGAAAATATTCCACCCTTTCAGAAGTATAGGGAAGAGTGGCTTCCAAACTTGCAGTCCACCCCATGGAAAGAAAAGTGAAATATGTGATTTGTGAGAAGACTAGAGGTTGTCGTCCTCTGGTCCAACTTCTCTATCAGGTGGTGCAAATATATTAAAGTCACTGTATTAGTTTAAGACACAAACTGGGTGGCTTAAAACATAAATTTATTCTCTCACAGTTCTGGAGTCCAGAAGTCCAAAATCGAGGGCTGTGCTCTCTTAGAAGGTTCGAGGAGAGAATCCTTCTATGCCCCTTCCAGATTCTGGTGGCTCCAGGTGTTCCTTTGTTCCTTGCTTGTGCCTACACAACTCCAAACTCTGCCCTTTTTTTTTTTTTTCTTTTTTGAGACAGTATTGCTCTGTCACCCAGGCTGGAGTGCAGTGGCACGATCTCTGCTCACTGCAACCTCCACCTCCCGGGTTCAAACAAATTTTTTTTTTTTGAGACGGACTTTTCCTCTTGTTGCCCAGGCTGGAGTGCAATGGCGCGATCTCGGCTCGGCGAGATCTCGGCTCACCGCAACCTCCACCTTCCAGGTTCAAGCAATTCTCCTGCCTCAGCCTCCTGAGTAGCTGGGATTACAGGCGTGCAACACCATCCTGGCTAATTTTGTATTTTTAGTAGACACGGGGTTTCTCCATGTTGGTCAGACTGGTCTTGAACTCCCGACCTCAGGTGATCTGCCCACCTCAGCCTCCCAAAGTGCTGGGATTACAGGTGTGAGCCACCGTGCCCGGCTGGGTTCAAACAATTCTTGTGCCTCAGCCTCCCAAGTAGCTGGGACTACAGTGTGCGTCACCACACCTGGCTAATTTTTGTATTTTTAGTAGAGATGGGGTTTTGCCATGTTGGCCAGGCTGGTCTCACCACATTGCCCAGGCTGGTCTCAAACTTCTGGGATCGAGTGATTCTCCTGCCTTTGCCTCCCAAAGCATTGGAATTGTAGCCATGAGCCACTGCGCCTGGCCTGTTCTTCTAAGAACACCTATCATTGAATTGGGGTCCCATCTAGATATTCAGTATTACCTCATCTTGAAATCTTTAACTTAATTTTATCTGCAAAGGCCCTTTTTTCCAAATAAGACTACATTCACAGGTTCAAGGGATTAGGATGTGGACATATTGTGTGGGCCACTATTTAACCCACTATACCATTCTCATATGGCCTGCCTCTCTTTTCTCTCAAGCTACCCTGCCCAAACGGTGGGGAAATTAAGATGCTAATCTTAATTTGTATTAATCTGGACTAAAGTGTCAACCGACCACTAAGAAAATAACTAAAAAATATACAGAAACAAGATAATTAAAATAGTGTATTAGAAAACAGTTGTCTAACACACAAGAAGGCAGGAATGGAAAGAGAGAGGAATAAAAAAAATAAGACACAGAAAACAAATAGCAAAATGACAGACGTAAATTCCACCTTATAATTACATTAAATGTAAAGAGACTAAACAATCATATGGCAAAGAGTAGAAATGTGGATATAAAAAACATCCAACACTATTATGTCTATGACACACTTTATATTCAAAGACACAAATAAGTTGAAAGGGAAAGGATAGAAAAGACATTCCATGCAAACAGGAACAAAAGAGAGTGGGGGTGGCTGTACCAATAGAGTTATACACAGTAAACTTTGGGACAGAAACTGTTACTACAAAGAGCAGCATTTTATAATGATAAGGGGTGGATTCATCAGGAAGACATAATATAAACATGTTATAAACATGCATGCAGCTAATGGCAGAGTCCCAAAACACATGAAGAACTGACAGAACTGGAGGGAGACATAAATCAGTAACAGCTAGAGAATTCAATACCCTGCTCTGAATAATGGATAGAACAACTACGCAGAAGACCAACAAAGAAACAGGAGATTTGAACAATGGGATAAGCCAATTTGACCTAAAAGATATCTTTATCTGTGAAACACCCTAGCTTCTAGCCTGGGTAGGAGCTGGAGAGATGTAGAAAATGTGGATAGCAAGCCTAAGCAGCTGTGTGGCCTATGCCTGAGAGCCATCTTCAGTGCCCCCTTGTGGCTATATCTGGGAACCACAGGCAGAATCATGGAACTGACCATCTTCAGTCTCAAAGGGCAGCCCTCACCACTACACCCAAGGGCAGAAGGTCTTCGGGGGAAAGGAGGTTCCAGTTCCTTCTCCCAAGATAACAACTCCCATCCCAAGGCAATGTTCACAGAACCTACTGGAGTCCCCCTGCCTGCCCCATGCACAGCTTAAAACCAGGGTGGTCTCAGCTCTGGTCAGACCACTGAGGGCATCCCTCTGGGATTTGGGACCCGGTTGTCCCTGTTCTCCTTAGGCAGATGGCGGAGTTCCCCAGTGCACAGGCGCTCACTCTTCACCAAAAGCAGTGCTTGAGGATAACAGCCTACTTTGGTGGAGTAGCCTCAGTTAAGGCCAGGGCTTGACTTGAAGCCAGAGACTGAGGTTGCAGTCCAGCCTTGGGTCAGCCTCAGGCTCGGGCTGGGGTGATGCTGAGACCCTCATCAGAAAAAAGGCCTTTTCCCCATCCGAAAGGAAATGGCTGTCCTCTGACCTGAGCTCTCTAGTCTGAGGCCTGCCTGGCACTAGAAGCCAGCCTCTGTTGTCCCCTCCCAGCACTCCTCTCACTGCTCTGCCCTCCTGCCCACATAGAAACTCTGGAGACACCAGCTCTCCACCCTTCCAAGCCAAGCCCCACTGCTGTCTCTGTCTCCTCCATCTTTCAAACCAGCAATGTTTTTCCAATCAGGCCTCCCTATCCTTCCCCTGCTGCTCTGCCCTTCACCGCCTTCCTTTCCTGGTGACTCCCAGCCGCCCTTCAAGGCCCAGCTCAGGCGTTCTTTCCTCATGAGGCACCCCCGGGCAGGTTGGGACTTCTGGCACAGCTCTGACTACCCTGTGTATCCTCAGCTGTTCTCAGTGTTTGTCTCTGCTCCCAAGTAGCTCTCTCAGTTTCCAGCACAGAGGAGTTGGACCTGAGGGGGATGAAGAGCAAGGACAGGCAGGACAGTTCTGGCAGTAAGGAAGTTAGAACGAGGTCCTTTGGTCTCGGCTGGGAGGGGTTCCCAGGTGCTTAGTATTCACTGAACAGAAAGGAATTAGAAAAGAGGTGGCATCTTGAAATCACTAGGGTGACAGCAGGCCAGGCCTCTGCCTTTTTGGCAGGGAACACAGCTTGAGTGACCCATAAGGAGCCTTCCAGCTCAGCCACTGAAGGGCCCTCCAGCTGGACAGGAGCCCTTTACCACATGTGGTAGGCACCATGTGAAGTGGCTCCCAATGACCCCTGCCCCCTGGCATCCATTCCCTGGTGTAATCCCCTCCCCTCCAGTGGGAGCTGGATCTAGCAATGTTCATTTAATGAACAGAATATGGCAAAGGTGACAGGATATCACTTCCCAGGTTAGGTTATAAGGGCCTGGGACTTCTGTCTTGCTCACACACTTCACTCCACTCCACTCACTGGCTCATCTTGCTAAGTCAGCTGTTGTGCCATGAGCTACCCCATGGAAAGGCCCATGTGGCAAGGAACTGAGAGTGGCCTCTGTCAACAGCCAGTGAGGAAGTCAATCCTGCAAACAACTGCAGGAATGGGCTTGGGAGTGGATCCTTCCTCAGCCTGGCTCCAAGACGACTGCAGCCCTGTGAGAAACCCTGAGTGGAGGACCAAGCCAAGCCTCAAATCGTGACTTGGAACTGGGAGACAACAGATGCTGCTGGAAACCATTGAGCTCTAAAGTAGTTTGTTACACAGTGATAGGTAACTAACACACCACAGCAGTGTCATGTCGGCCAAAGGTGCAAGGGGCTAGAGGGCTCAGAGGGCAGCCAGCTGGGGCCCCAGTCTCCCCCAGGTGTCAGCAGCAGATGCAGATGCAGCCCCAGCAATAACTCATAGAGGATTCTCACTTTCATTTATTTTCTAGGCATATACAAAAGTCTGACATGGTGCTATGATCTCATCAAGAGATAACAGAATACACAGGAGAGGGTTGGGTTCCCTCCCTGGCCCAACCCCCTCAGGAAGGCACAGAAAAGTGAGGCTTGGGTTCGGGGGCCACCTGCTTTGGAACTAATCTGCTGCTCAGAAGACCAGGCCCCTTCTGAAGAGGGACCTCTTCCTCACATCCAGAATCTGTGATGTGGGGAAGGTAAACTGAGGCCACCAGCAAGTATGTGCTCCAGGCCAAGGCTGAGTCTGTGCTGCATCCATGTCATCAGCCACCCAAGAAAAACCAGTTACTCCACCCAGCTCATGGTGGCGGCATCCTCTCTGCAATGGTGCATGGGGGGCAGTCCTTTCCCCTGCACGGTGTCATTGCCACCCCCATCCTCATCCTGGAGGCCAGTCCAGGCTCTGATGTGAGTGACTGGGGGTGAGGAGTGGGTGACAGAAGGGAGATCAAACAGGAGCATTCCAGATGCCTACTACTGTCCTCACACAACAGGTCAACCGTGCTCTCCAACTCCTCCCCTTGGCAGAGAAACTGGTCCTGCAGTTTCAGGACTAGACAAGTGTGGGGTAGTGGCAATAGAGGGGCTTGTATGAGAAGTGGCTTTTGCCTCTCATCCCTAGGGGCAAAAAGTGAATCATCTAACTGGCCCAAGTCACTAATGGCGATCCTTCTTCCCCAGGCCAAGACTGAGTTTCCTCTGTCACTTCAGGAAGGGAAGAATAGAGGTTAGCTGAGCCACCCAGATTAGGCCCAGATTTAGCCACCACCTAGAACAGGGCAAACTGGAAGTGAAAGAGCTTGAATTACTGACTTTTTCCTTCTTAAAAAAGACCTAACATTGTAATGGTTTAGCAAAATTATTATAATTTCTTTTAAATAACCCACAGACACCCATGACGCTTCCAAATTTACAGAGCAAAAAAGCAATTTGCAGCTGGTTCCTCCAGGGAGTTGGCCCCGAAGGCTGGCTCAGTTCACCTCCAGGACCTCAGTCTCCAGGAGGCCGAACTTGGTCTTGTGCTTGTCGAAGAGCTTCACCAGGGCCTCCATGTACATGGTGTGGTACAGGTCGATATCTTGCTGGGTTGGGTGCTCCAGCTTGGGGATGGTGATGGGCTCTCCCACTGCAGGGACAAGACAGAGGCTTCTGGTTAGTCAACACCCTTCCCCTGGGCATCTACCATGATGCCAAAGGCAGTGATGCTGGGCTGTGGGCCTGCCATGTGGCAGGAACTGTGCCAAATGCTTTATGTGCTGCATCTCTGGTTGTCCCCTGTTACAGATGAAAAGACTGAGGCCCAGGGGCATGTGAAGGGACCCACCCGAGGCCACACAGGTGCTAAGCTGCAGATGGGATCAAGACTGGTTGAACCCACTGCATTCTGCTAGGAGGGTCTATGACAGTCAGGGGATCAAGTAAACATCTTTGCTTTTGCTCTGCTCTGGGCAAGCCATTCCTGCCTCTCTGAGTCTCAGTTTCCTCCTCTGTTACATGGGGATTCTTCCTCACAGGGCTTTTCTGAGGATTCTGCGAGGAATGTGACATGCTTTAAAAAGTGTAGGCCAGGCATGGTGGCTCACACCTGTAATCCCAGCACTGTGGGAGGCAAAGACCCGCAGATTTCTTGAGCTCATGAGTTCAAGACCAGCCTGGGCAACATGGTGAAAATCGTCTCTACTTAAAAAAATACAAAAACTTAGCTGGGCGTGGTGGTGCACCAGCTACTCAGGAGGCTGAGGTGGGAGGATCGCTTGAGACTGGGAGACAGAGGTTACAGTGAGCTGAGATCGTGGCCACTGCACTCCAGCCTGGATGACAGAATGAAACCCTGTCTCAAAAATAAAAAATAAAAAACAAAAAGTGTGGTTAAGGGCAGGAGAGGAGGGAGAAGACCAGCATTTATGATCTGTGTGTTGCTTTATTTTCTTATCCTGCTGCATCTCCATACCCAATCCATTCCTATGTCTTGTCAATGCTATTTCTGAAATTTTTCCCAGATCATGCACATCTCTTCCATCTCCACTGCTACTCCCTTGGTCCAAGCCACTGGCTACCAAAACAGCCTCTGGGCTGGTCTTGTGGCTTCCATTTTTCTAACCCATCTTCCATCCAGCAGCTCCAAGGATCATTTTAAAATGCAAATCTGAACTTCCCCTCCCAAACACTCTCTGGTAGCTCTCCATTCTCAAGGTGAAGAGCAAATTCCTTCACATTGCCCACAGGACTCAGCCCCTCCCCAGCCACACCTGTGCATGGAAATGTTCCTGCTGCCTCCCTGTTGCTTTGTCTCTATCTAAAAGTACAAGGCAGGACAAATGGCCTAGGAGCGCAAAGGATCTTTATGAGCTTTGGCCCCTCAAGTCCACTGCCAAGGGCCCATGTGCTCCTGGGGGATCCATTAACACGCACACACACACCTACTATAGGTAATTCTTTAGAATCCTCTAAACAATCCCAAATGCACCCAAAACAACACAGACGAGGGCCAAGTGCAATCACTGTTTTCCACTCTTCTGACAGGTCTATGCTGCAGTCATATTAAGGTTTTTCTTTCTGTTCTTCAAAAAAACTACACAATCTTGTTTCTGAACTTCACTTAGGCTATTGTTTCTGATAAAAATTCTCTTCTTCCTCTATTTTGCTAGATAATTCCTATCAGTTAGCAGTGCAAGAGTTACCTCCTCCCTGGGGTCCGCTAGGACTCCCTAGAGCACCTGCCCATCCTCATCACATTCCCCCACCAGTCCTTGCTGTAATAGTCTTCCCTGATAGACTAGTAGGTGCTGCAAACCCAGAGACTGCAGATTTTCTTTCCTCACCCATCACAGAGCTTGGTTCATCACATAGGCTCAATCCCCGACCCCTACTACTACCCTCTCTGACCAAGCCCATCAGCACCCAACACTTCAAAGTCCTCATGGCTAAGGGCATGGCCATCAGAGCCAGGTGGCCTGCACTGGAATCCCTTCTCTACTGCTGACTAGCTGTGTGGCACCCTGTGTTCAGGACAGCCCTTGGTCAGCAGGCTAGGGGCTTACCAACAGTGGTGATGGGCTTGGAGTAGGGCACCAGCCCCCAGGTGTCGGAGGAGAAGAGGCCTCGGCCATGGAAGATGCACGGGGCGAAACCAATGTATTTCTGGAACTTCTTCTGGACCCATCGGCCCCAGGAGCCCTCCTCGAAGATCACCTGCTTGTACACTTCATTCTCTCCAAAGGAGTACATGGGAACCAGGTCGGCTCTGGAAGGGAGAGGCCAGGGTCTGTCATACCCTAATTACTGGCTTCAGTTTCTGTCAGCCTAGAGGCCCTGGACACTGGCCAAGTGTCCCCCTCCAACTGGGTATACCAGAATCACCTGGGGTGTCCCAAGTTCACATGACCCCTCTCTACCAGGTTCTGATGGGCCTTCTGCCCCACTGCTAGTGACTGGGGAGCATACAGAGCTCTGGGTCCCCCAGGCAAAGGGAAGGCTGAGCATCCTGCTCTGGAATGCCTGTTTTCCACCTCTTCCTGCAGGGCCTGCCTCTGCCAGGAAGTTCTCCCTGTCCCCCAGCCAACCCAGGTCTCTCTCAGCCCTGGACTCACCATTGTGTCACAGTCTGAGCACACTGTGTTGTCACTGTCTGTCCCTCCACCCTTCCCTACCCTTGGTGCTCCCTGAAGGCAGGGACTGGGTCCAATTTGAATGGGTCCCCAGGGGCTGGCCCAGGGCTGAGCCTGAAGGGCAGCCTCTTCTTCCAAAGCCTGAGGTAAGGTCCCCAGGGGACAGAGAAAAGAGCTGCTGTCCCCCAGTCACATTCCATGCCACCCTCCTTCCTGACCTCCTGGTCTCCCAGCAAAATGATGTATTCTGGCCCTAGGTGGTCCAGTCCGGCATATAAGCCTGGACTCTTGGCCCACCTGCAAGGGCCCCCAGGCAACAAGTTGCATCTGTGCCCACCCAGACACACATGGGCAAACTTGGCCCACACTGTGCAGTCTGGGCTCCAACATCATCCCCTCCCCAACAGAATGACTGACTCCCTTCCATGCCTTCCTGGGGTCTGGGTCCTGTCTTCAGGGGCCAAGGAGTCTGCTGCCCTGTGCTGAGGGACACTGGAGGGAGTGAGTGTGTGTGTACTCACCCATGGCGCAGGGCCAGTTTCACAAAGCCCTTGCGGTTCCGCAGGGTGACTGCATTCTTGCCAGGCATGGAGCTCAGAGACTCAGCCGCACCCCCCACCACGATGATGATAGCATTGCCACTCCCATTCTTTGAAAGCAAATAGTCTATGGTGTCCCGGTTGACAGGGCAGATACCTGGGGGGAGGGAAGGACGCACAGTCAGGGTTGCCCATGGATCCACTCCCCATCCCCAGCACACAGTCACGTGTAAAACACAAAGAACCCTGGTCTTGGCCCCAGACCTAGCCCAGTCCCTTTGGAGTTGTCTGGTTCTGTGTAAGCTATTCATTTTTCTGAGCCTCAGTTTCCTCATCTGTAAAATGCAGCTAATGATACAAGGTTGTTTTGGGAACTCATGCATTTGGCAAACATTTCCTGGGCCCTAATCCTGCCAAGTCAGTGCAAGGTGTTGGGGATCCCAATGCATCAGTCTGGTAGGAAGTCCCAGGTGGCTGGACAATTACAGTGCCATGGACAACAATCAGATTGTATAGAGGGCAATACAAGGGCTGGGGATCCCTGGAAAAGGGGGTCAAAGAAGGCTTCCTAGGGAAGTTGTTATCCGAGTTGAATTCTGAAGACCATATGGACAGCTCTCCTCCTCAGCCCTGACCCACTAGGTCTGCAGCAGGTCGCATCTCCCAATGCAGGCCCAGCACCAAGGAGTGGTGTGTTGGCTCCCTGTGTCACCCTGCTCGATGGAGAGGCTCAGGCCTTGACAACAGTGCCCAGCAGGAGCAAGCAGGGGGTGGATTCTCACCTCCAGACATCAGGTACTCCCTCAACACAGGCAATCGGAAGTTGCCCGCCAGTGTAGCCAGGTAAGGCCGTATGCCTGGGAACTTCTTGCTCACTTCTGTGGCCTCTGTGCTGAAGTTGCAGAAGGCACCCAGGCCCATGATGCCATGGGGGTGGTATCCAAAGATATAGTTCCTGGTGGTCAGCAGGTTGTGTGTCTTCACCAGCTGCAAGGATGACCTTGGGTCAGAGGAAACTGGCTGGGAGAGGGATCCCAGGGCATACTCAGAGGGTAGGGAGGGACTGGATGTGTCATTTCCCCTGGGCCTCCATGGGCCTGAGGGCTGCTGCAATGACTCTCCACACCTGACCTCAGACTCTCATCCCCAGGGCCACAGTGCTGGTGTTGGGCAGTCACCATTTGCGCTATAGGTCTCTGGGAAGGGGTGGGTAATGTTTGCCCTTGTTCCTCTCAGTCCCCAGCCAAGCACACAGCAGTTCTTCTTTGCACTCTGCCAGCCTCCGGCCTTCCCTCCCTCTGGGCCCATCCTCTTCGCCACAGCCAAAGTGATTATTCTAAAACTCAAATCCAACCCTTGTCACTCTCAGACTGGAGAGGGTGTCTGGCTTCATATGAGTAAGGTCCAAGTTCCTGAGTTTGGCAACCAGGGCCTTGGCTGCAAGCTCTGCCCCCACTGTCAGTCTCTCCAAACTATGAGCTCCCTGGAGGTAAGGTTTACTTGGCCCTGTGCTCTGTGGGCTCCTCCACAGTTCACAGAATGAGACAGGCAGCCCACCTCCTACTCTCCTGGCCTGGAAAAGGGACACTGGCTGGCTCAAATGGAAACTTTCCCACAGTCAGCTGGGCTCAGCTCAGGTTCTGAGGCAGGAAGGACAAGCGACAGCCCTGTGCCAGCCAGCCTAGGGTAGAGGTCAGTTGTAAGGCTGTAGCAGCTGAGAACCTGACCTGTGGTACTAAGGACACTGGGCTGCTCCAAACGATGACTGGCTTCCTCAGGGCCCACCCGCTGCCCTGGGGCTGGTGCTTGGAGGGGTGGGTGATGCAGTGTCCCTAAACCCTAAGCCATGAGAGGCAGAGCCTGCGACACCTACCCTGCGTTACAAGGAACATGATGGGGGTGGAGGAGGCTGAGAGAGACAATGAGTAAGGGTATTCTGCTCATAAAAACATTACTTTCATTCTGATTAGAAAAATAATAGGGCCACGCATGGTGGCTCATGCCTATTATCCCAACACTTTGGGAGGCCAAGGTGGGAGGACTGCTTCAGCTCAGGAGTTTGAGACCAGCCTGGGCAACATGGTGAAACCCTCATCTCTACAAAAATACAGAAATTAACTGGGCATAGTGGCACACACCTGTGGTCCCAGCTACTCAGGAGGCTGAGGTGGAAAGATGGCTTGAGCCCAGGAGGCAGAGGCTGTAGTAAACCAAGATTGAGCCACTGCAGTCAAGCCTGAGTGACAGAGTAAGAAGAAAGGAAAGAAGGAAAGGAAGAAAGGAAGGAGGAAAGGAAAGGAAAGGAAAGGAAAGGAAAGGAAAGGAAAGGAAAGGAAAGGAAAGGAAAGGAAAAGGGGAGGAAAGGAAAGGAAAAGAAAGGAAAGGAAAGGAAAGGAAAGGACAGGGAAATAAAGGAGAGGAAAAGAAAGCGGAGGGAAAGAAAAGAAAGAAACTCCTAAAGAATTTTACAAATATAGGAAAGCAAAAAGAAAATTTAAAAAAATTCATATTTCCATCCAGATGAAACAATCTGACTCACTGAGTCCTTTTTCTACTCAAAAATATACATGCTCTTTTTCAAAATCCACAAAATTGAGGTTATATGGGTTGATATCATTTTTATATCATTTTCTACCAAACATACAGCTATCTGTCCTTATCAAAATCCCTCAGTTCCATGTCTTCTCGTGGCTGCATTCGTATTCTACAGCACAGCTCTCCTACATGTAACAGCACCGACTCAAACCCTGTTTGATGGACATTTTTAAAACTTCCAAAATTTCCCTCTTAGAAGTAATGCTTCAATAAATACCTTATCTTTGTCCACATATCTGATTGTTTTTGTGAAACAAACTTCTAGAAATACAATTCCTGGATAACAGGGAATGAACACGTTGGTCTTTTTGGCTGCCCTGCCTCAAGAGAAGTGATATCAATGACACTCCCACCTGAGTGCTGCAAAGTGCCCCTTCCCTGAACTGGTGCCACCTGGAAGCAGAGTCACCGGCCACCAGCAGAACATTAAGAGCCCAGGTTTTCTGTGACTCTAGATTTGGGAGCCTCCTGGCAGAGTTGAAGGACCTTGTGTACAGCTCTGGGGGAGAGGATGCTGGTGGCTGACCTTGGAAAATTGAAATCCCAATCTTTAGGTGACAGAGAGGATGGAAAAGGGTGGCTGGCACCATTCTCAGCTCTGACGCTGCCAGTCTATGCAAATGTGAGCAAGACTCCCTCACTCTCATCCCCACTGCTTGGGGCACTGATGCTCTTTCTCCCGTTTTGCCCTTGGCAAACAGATTAAAGTTGCTCCAAAACCCAACCAACTCTCAGCTACTCCCCAAATAAATGGGAAACAGCAGCAGTCTAATCCATGGCTAATGGGGCTTGGGACAGTGAGCAGATCTCAAAATCTCGTTTATGTGAGCTCTGTAGGATTGCTGTTCCAATGTTTTGCCTCCTAACAAGCAGGTCTGCCTACCAAATTAGCTCTCAGTGAAGCTGGAGTTAAAAAGCTCCTTGTGGGCTGGGCGCGGTGGCTCAAGCCTGTAATCCCAGCACTTTGGGAGGCCGAGACGGGCGGATCACAAGGTCAGGAGATCAAGACCATCCTGGCTAACACGGTGAAACCCCGTCTCTACTAAAAAATACAAAAAAAACTAGCCGGGCGAGGTGGCGGGCGCCTGTAGTCCCAGCTAATGTAGTCCCAGCTACTCGACAGGCTGAGGCAGGAGAATGGCGTAAACCTGGGAGGCGAAGCTTGCAGTGAGCTGAGATTCGGCCACTGCACTCCAGCCTGGGCGACAGAGCAAGACTCCGTCTCAAAAAAAAAAAAAAAAAAAAAAAGGCTCCTTGTGCTAGTTTTGATGAAAAAGGCAGGCAGGCATTGAGGGAAGAGCTGGGGCAGCCAATACCGGGTGGGAAACTTGGAAACTTGCTCCTGAGCTGATGGCCAGGCCTGGGATAGTTACCCCAGCAGGTGACCATCACGGCACGCAGCATCTTTTTGTCCCCTTCCTATGGCTACCCCCACCTTCCCATTGGGCCTGGATAACCAGGAACACACAACACAGCATGGGCTGGCAGAGCTCTGAAAGGTCTAAGCCATTCCTTGGATGACAGGAGGGAAGCTGAGGCCTAGAGAAGGGAACTGCACTTCCCCTGTGGAGGTCACAGCAAATTATCCTGCATGTCTGCAGCAGGCCAGTCACTGCACTTTTCCCTGAGCTGCTGGATGAAGACGTGTCACCCAGTGGGCCCCAGGTGGCTCTTTAAATCATCTCCTCCCTCCTCAAGGCTCTGATGGGACATTTGTTTGAATGAGGTGCTTTGGGACACAGTGCAAGTCAATGCCCTTGCTGTAGGACCCAAAAGAATGTAGGCATCTGACCAGCTCTGATCTATTTTCATGTCACACTCCCCTCCCGCAGGGCTGAAGAGAATGTCTGTTCTGGAGGGAGGGGAAGGATACCGCCAATGAAGGCTCTATTGACACGCCTGCTCTTGTGTCCTCTTGCTGCCTGTTTCCAGTGGCAAAGTCCTAGCCCAACACGATGCCCAGGCCAAGCCTGCTGGCTAATGTCAGTCTGGGAAACATTCCTATCAAGTCACTCTTTATATCCTGCCTCCCACAAGAGGAAAGGTGCTCAGATAGGCTTGTCCCACCACAGCAGTGCATAGAGGAAAAAATTCAGACCCACAGAAGAGCAAAGGCTTGCTTAAGTTTACACAGCACAGCACAGTGATGGTGAAAGTAACACAGGAGTAAGACCATGGGCCTCAAAGCAGACAGCCCTGGTTCCTACACTAGTCCTGCTACTATTTAAGCTTTGTGACGTTGGGATAGTCCCTCATCTCTGTGCCTCAGTAAGCCTATCAGTGAAATGAGGCAGACGGACAGGTGATTCTAAGCTTAGAGAGAGTCTTTCCTAGTCTCCTCTCCAAGCATTCTGCCTACACCTTGGGGAGAGGTGACCTGGGGCACTGTCTGCTCCTCTTCCAGGTGGCTGGTGGTCTCGGTGGCTGTTGCTAACACATGAACCCCATCTGTGCCAACAGAAGGGATACATTCTGGGCCAGATGAGCTGTTCTGCTGGCAAAGACCAGAGTCCCACCAGGAAGGGAGTAGGTGGGTGGGTGGGTACAATGGCAGATCTTCATTACATGATTACTGGCAAGAGGCCAGGAAAAGGGGGTGGGACAGGAGGGTCACACACACCCCTACAGAGTGTCAGGCATGATGTCAGATCACTATGGCTAAATCCTGACTGCACAGAAGGGGAGACTAAGGCCCTGAGGGACAGAGGCAGGGCCCAGCCTAAGCCCCAGGTTGAGGCTCAACACCCCAGCCTGCCTCAGGCCCAGTTTGGGTTTTGTCCTAGTGCCCCAGGGAGCCCTCACAGGGCCAGGTTGCATGTGCCCTATGGCTCCAACTCCCAGTTGACTTCTTGGAACAGAGATGTGAGAAGGACACAGGGGTTTGTTTTGGTTCTTTTGGAAGGGTGGAGATAGCAAAGGACACCTGCCTGTCCAAGGTCTGACCAACGGTCATCAGGTCATCCTGTTCCAAGTGGATGGGGCTACTGGCCTCCTGGAGGCTTCCAGAGGACCAGGCCACAGTGGCAACAGAGAACACTGGAGCCTGGCCCCTGAGGTGAGAGAGAAAGCAGAGAGAACAGTCTATCATCACTCACACCCAACCAGAACTGATCACTTTTCATTTTTTTCATCATACAGCTTTTTTTCACTTTTCATCATACAGCTCCATTTTGCAGATGAGGCTCAGCAGGCTTGAGAAAGTCTGCCCATGGCCCCATGGCAGAAAGTGACAAAGTCTATCAGGATGCATTAGACAGTCAGCCCACCCCAAGGGCAGGGCTGACTTGTGTCCCCATGCCCAGCAGAGCCCTGCACTGGACAGGGAGCAATGGTGGCAGGTCAATGAATGGAGTGACAGGGCAGGAACTTAAACCGAGATCTCCAGCAGCAAAGGGGGAGAGGGAGACCCAGGAAGCTGGAATCAGTCCAATGGGGAAATCCAGGAATTGAATCTCTCCAGAGAAACAGGCAGTAGGAAATCAGTGGAAAAGAACCTGGGTCCCGAATTCAATAAGCCTGGATGGTGGTTGCAATGTTGCCATCATACTAGACTATGCAGCCTGGACAAGTCCTGCCCATCTTTACCTGCTCAGTTTCTTTACCTCCAAAATGAGAGGGTTGGGTCCTATGATCCAACTTTCTCCCAACAAAAGCAGCTTCAAATTTTCTGCAGTCAGAGAGATGGGGTCAGGAAAAGGAGAAGGAACTCTGACCCTGAGGAACAGTAAGGTCCCGGGAAGACTGGGCTTAGGCTAAGGATGAGCAGAAGGAGCTGGCCCTGCCACCCTCAAAATACTGAATGCAGTGAAGGATGCAGGGTTACCCAGCCACTGCCCCCAGGCAGCACACCAGGATCTCAGTCACTGACTCACAACAGCGAATATACACCACCCTGCACCCCGCACAGAACACTTTCACATTCACACGCTGCCTCCACTCTTCAGCACCCCTACCTTCTCGGGGGGACTCAGCAACTAGGGTGTGCTGGGGCTGGGGTGTTGAGTGAGCTAGCCAGACAGGTCTTTCCCCTGTGGGGAAAACCTTCAGGATCCTGCCAGAGTTATCCTCAATTCACCAGCATCGCCCAATCACCCACATGCATCAGGGCCAGATGACTGTGCCTCACCAGCCCAGACCAGGCAGGGACCAGACAGAGCTGAGAATGAAAGCCAAACTGAGCCACATTTCCCTGTCAGGACCTCAGGGCTGGCCCAAAGACGATGGATACTCAGAAGAGCAGTGAGGTCCCCAGCACAGCTAGACACAGTAGGAAGGAAACCCAGAGACCAACTTGGTCTAAACTTGCTTCCCTGTGGGTGGGTTAAGGCCCGAGTTCAGATTTCCCACCCATTCCCACCCTCCCAAGACAACACTCACAGCACTTTACCTGGATGGGAAAGTAGTCTCGAAAGTAGCGCCACACAGCCCAGTTTCGGACCCACTGTGACCTCCTGCCACCTTCCAGGGAATAAAATACAGAGTTAGTGGGGGTGGGGGTACATTCGGGCAAGGCAGACAGGACAGGGCTGGTGTGAAATCCAAGCGGGTGACCATCACCCCATGGAGCATCTTTGCCCCCTTCCTATCGGGCCCCTTTCCACATTCATTCCCTCATGTTATGCAAACCCTCGACTGAGTGTGAACTCTTGTGAGGACCAGAACAGTGCCCTTTGAGGGGCTTTTAACCTCCCCTCAAAGGACTAGTCCAGTGCTTTTCACAAAGTGGGTGTTAAAAGAGACAGCACTCACGATGAGGCCCTTCAGCTTGTGCAGGGGGGAGAACATACCTAGAATGAGGGGTGGGGCAAGGGAGGCCTTGCACTTACCCTTCTTGGGTGTGTTCCAGTCAAACACCAGCCAAGTGAAGTAGAGCACAGCGATGAGCCAGCAATCGGTGCAGAATATGTACATGAGGATGGCACTGCAGGCCACTCCTGCAGGGGCAAATGGTCACAGGTCATGTCCTACTGGGCTTCATCTCCCCTCAGGGCCATGGTGGATGGAATGAGTGTTTACTGTGGCACTAAGCTAGGCACACCCAGGGCCATGGGCATAGGGCCCACAAACCCTGAGAAATAGCTACAGGAATGCTCAGCCCAGGGAGGAGCAGATTCCTGGGACAAGACGAGCCTCATCTCCCAGATTCTGATGGACTGTCCGGGCATTGAGGGGCCCATGGGCTCCATGTTATCTGTGCAGGAACACCAAAGGAGATAGGCTTCAGCTTCTTGTGAAGCTGTTCTTACTGTCCCCTCCTTGTGTGTGCCCCCATGCCAGCACCCAGCCCAGACACTGTGGATGAGGGGAGGGAACACATACCCAGTGCCTCTGCATCTCAAGACTTGGGCTGAGCCACTGTCTCAAGTGTGAGGCAGGGTGACTTTGCCCCATTTTAGAGATAAAAACACTGAGGTTCAAGGGGGAGATAACTTGCCCAAGGTCACCCAGCAGGACAGTGGCAGAGCCAGGATTCAAACACAGGTCTGACTCTACAGTCCATTCTCTGCATTAGGCTTTAGAAATTCACCAGAGTCCCAGACCATCACTGGAGGGACCAGAGAGGAGATGCTTGCCCAGGAGGAGGGCTGGCTCCCTTCCAACATAATGGCAGTCCAGGAAGTCCCAGGTCAAAGCGCAGAGCCCATCAGCCTCCCCGTCTTCAAAAACCTCAGCAGCCAGGCATAGTGACTCACACCTGTAATCCCAGCACTTTGGGAGGCTGAGGTGGTGGACTGCTTGAGCTCAGAAGTTCAAGACCAGCCTGGGCAACACAGCGAGACCCCTTATCTACAAAAAAATTTTAAAAATTAGCTGGGCAAGGTGGCATGTGCCTGTAGTCCCAGCTACTCTGGAGGCTGAGATGGGAAGACTCCTTAAGCCAGGAGTTTGAAGCTGCGGTGAGCCATGATCGTGTCACTACACTGCAACCTGGGCGACAGAGGGAATCCCTGTCTCAAAAGTATAAAAAAAAACCCTAACAGCACACTTGGAAGACTTGCCTGGGGGCTGGCTTCCATTGGTCACCATATTCTGGGCCTGTAGGCCATAAAAGAGACTAACCTAGCCTGGCACAGAAAGAAAGGAGAGCTTGTGCCATGCCTGCTTTATTTCATGGCTTGCCACTAGCTGCCCTCAGCAGGGCTTCTCTCTTTCCATTTTTCACCCAACCTTTAAGGCCTATCTCAGACCTCAGCTCTTCAAGAAGTATTCCCCAATATCATACTATCTACATATCATCTCTTGCCTGTAAATTCCCCACACTGGGAGGGGAGGCATCTTCTTTGGTGCCTGGTATTCGGCACAAGGGCAAGGGCAGCAGGTACTCATGTTTGGTGGGAGAAGCATGGCCTCCTTCTAGGACTTTTTCCACTGCCCAAGAAGGGAGGCCAACCCTTGCTGTGTGTGCCCATCCCCTGGTGGTCCCAGGTGCTGTGGGCTGCCTGGCTCTGGATGTCATGCTCTCTTCTCACCATGCTGAGCCTCCTCTGGTTTCCCATGGGAGAAGATAAGGCTGGATGTAGACTCTCCATGAGCCTATGGGGAGGGAAATGGTAGCCCCTTGTTGCCCCCCAGTCTAGCCCTGTTCTAGACTCCTGAGCCAGCCTCTCCCCAGGGTAGCTAAAAACAGGGTACAACTCTCTTGTTGGGAGGGGCAGTGAACACAGAGTGACGAGATGTCCAATTTGTCAGGACCAGCTTAGGAGTATGACATCGCAGAAGGGAAGACAAGTTTCTAGGGAAGCATGTGCAGCCTACAAGAGCCTGTTAAAAGCAAACTGTGAAAAGCTTATGGTAGCTTGGTGAATAGCTATGTCTAAAAGCTGCCTACAAAGTCATACTTACTGTTCAGCAGTCTGCCTGATTCCCTTTCTTAGGCCTGAAAAGGGATGACTCTAGGCCCCCCAGACTCCATAGGCATCCAGGCTCCTCTAGTGGTATCCTCTAGGTGGATGCTCCAGGTGGGCCAGACAGGAACCATGAGGTTTAGGCTATGGTCTGAGCACCCTGGAAACCTAGCTTCCAGAAACCTCTAACTCTCTTGAGGGGTAATGGGACCAGAGTGGGCTGAGCTCCAGGCCCCACTGCTTAGAGGGCTGGTCTCTCTGGGAAGGTGGGTATCCCTACCAACTTGTCCTTACTCTGCTGCTGAGGCAGCCTGGATGGAGAAGAAGAGGCCTGATGGGGTATCCAGAGACTGAATTCTAGCCTGGCCTTTCTCAGCTGGGGGCTTCCTCCCCTCCCCTATGTGTGCACAACTCTCTCTCAAACCACTTACCATCCCTTTCGTCATCTGCCTCCCTCATTAGACTCCCTCTAGCAGACAGCTCTTTAGCCCCTGAGCTCCTTGAGAGCAGAAACCAGGTGAGATTAATCTCTCCAGCCCCAGAAACCAAACACAGGAAGAGCAAAAGGATGAACTAAATCCACCAAATGACCTTCCTTTCTCAGAGCCTAATCCTTGTCCTCTGAACAACAGGCTCTGGTTCCATGCTCTTAGGTCATGGGGCTGCAGTAAAAACTACTGTTGCTGAGCTCATGAGAAGCTTAGAAGGCCCTGCTTGCCCCACACATGGAAGGCTCAGGACCGCTTTCACACATGACCCACTTCCTGCACATCATGGTGCCTGCAAAGACACTTGTGATACAAAATTCTGGAGCCCCGCGGCCTGTGGTGCAGGGCAGTCTGTGGATGATCAATGGCAGGGAAGGCAGCAGTGTGTCCTGGTGAAGAGCATGGACTCTGGGACCAAACAGGCCTAGAGCCTTAGTCCTGCCACTTGCTGGCCAAGCCCCATTCCTAAGTCTTAATTTCCTTACAGGGTATTGGGAAAATTAAACATGATGTTTGAACTTACTTAGCCTGACACACAATATCCATGGACTTGAATGGGGAAACAAATGACATCTAAATTTTCACTTATCTCTTATAGAAATTTGGCATTTCCTTCACTTACCAATGTAATAAATCACAGAATTATCAGCAGTATTTATGACACAAATAAATAATAAAGGTATTTTCACATAACTTTGTAGCAGTTTTACACTTGCTACTAGATCGTTTTATTTACAGTAATAAAAAGGCACCTGTTACTACATGTCTAATCAACTTTTTTAATGTGTAGATATTTATATTTTATTATCAGTAGTTTCCTTTGAAATCCAATGCACCTTGTATTAAATACTCTAAAACACTGAGAAAGGTCATAGGCCTCATCAGAATGCCAGAGGGTTCCATGGCACAAAGTGGTGAAAAATCTCTGGTCCAGGGAGAGACCAACAGGGCTACCACGGTCTTTGCTTGCCAGGTGAGCTTCTGCCAGCAGGTTTGAGAGGCAGAGGGAGGGAGTGGCTGGGGCTGCTGAGGCCGGTAATTAGCAGTAGCTCAGGAGATCTGCCTGTCCAACCAGGCCAGGCTCCCACCTATGCGAGGCGAGGCCAGGCAAGGGTGTTGAGAAGATGCTGGGCCGGTTTCTGGGCTGTGGTTGGGTCTGATCAATTATTAACCTACAGCCTAGGGCCAGTCCCCATCACCAGCTGCGTGAGCTGGTGTTCTACAAGCTGCTCAGCTCCCTACCAGCCAGGCCCAGACCCACTAAGACAGGGATAGTGGTGGCTTTTGGGTGCAACAGGGAACAAAGGGAGCTGGTCTAGCAGACTAGGCAGGGGGTCTGGGAGGCTGGAGTCCCTGGGTTCTTGTCCTGGTCCCAGTACTTTCTTCTCATGTGACCCCAAGCAGGCCTCCACTTCCTTTTTGAGTAAGAAGGGGTCACACTGTGCTCGCTACTCTGGGATTCTAGTAAGTGGCCAAATGCAAGCCATGTTAGGGTCTGAGTCCTAAGGGAGCCTGTTTAGTTTGCTCAGTTCTTCCAACCAGTGTTTGGCTTCTCGAGGCTGCATGTCCCTGTAAGACTTTGAGGACAGTATGGCCCTTCTCCCTAGAAAAATGTGCACATACTGTCATATATAATCTTGCATATAATTTTAAGGGTTCATGTATCCCCTCCTCAAAGCCTGTTCTTGGGCCTAAAGGTGAAGACTGGCTGTTTCAGCCCCAGTTCACTAATTCTGGGCTTCCAGTAATGTGGGATTCCTGGGGAATGCACTGAGTTTCTGCTCAAATCCCAACTCTGCCATTTAATGAGCTTCACGGTAGCAGGTAGTTGATGAACCTCTGCAAATTTCCATTTTCTCACCTGTGAAGTTCTATCCCTTGGCTCTGCAAACATGGTCTGAGTTTCAGAGCACCCCATGCATCTGTCTGAAGGACAGCTGCTCAGCACTGACATGGTAAGTCCTGATGATCCCCTACCAGCCTATACAGTCCCGAAGAGTGGGTCGCCCAGAGGGACTGGCTCACAGGTGCTAGAATGCACTCTGTGATGCTCTGGAGCAGGTTCATCTGCCTTGACGTGCTGAGGAAGCTACCTGCTATGCTGAGAGCACAGGGGTCTGGGGAAAAACAAGAGGCCTCTTCCCTCCCCTCAGACAATCATATTGTCCTGCCTCTGGCCTGCATGGCAACCTAAGGAGTGAGGGTATCTAGCCAGACCTGCAGAAAAAGCAACCAAAGCACCGATGTGGGCTGTGCTGAGAGACAGCAGGGAGCAGGCCTCAGGAAGCACCTGGGGAATGTGCTCAGCTAAGGATGGGTGTGGGCTAGGAGTGGGGTCTGAGGGCACCTCCTGATGACTCCCATGTAATGGGGGCCCATCATGACCAGGCCCTGCGCCAGGTGCTCTCATTTCTTATCTTCAATCCTCACAAAAGCCATGTGAAGCAAGCACTTTCCTCACATTCAAAACGAGGAAACTAACACTCAGAGAGTTCAAATAATCTGTGTAAGGTCACAGAGCTTGTTTGCAGGAGATTCAGTACTTAAACATGGCACCAAACTACCTTAAGGCAAAGTAACATACCTGCTAGAAAATGTCTGTTGGTGGGCAGGGTGGCACTGTGGGAAAGGCACGGGCTTTGGGGGTCCTATAGACAGGGATTCAAATCTGTGTGACCTTGGGCAAGTTACCTACCTTCTCTAAGACTTGAGGTTTCCCATCTGTAAATGGGAACTATCACACCACCTCCCACCGAATCTCGCTGAATCCTCATGCATGCTGAGGGGTAGAGCACTTGATCTGGGACCCAAAGGTAGATGTGGAAAGGTGCTGGGGGGGCAGCGTGTGTAAGACTTACTCTTATTCCCTCACCCCTGCAGAGCAGGGCTCCTACTCTAACCTCTGTTGGGGAATGGACTCTGCCTGCCCACCCACCCCCCCTGTAAGGCCCAGCTTACCCAGTACAAGGAAGGACAGGACCCACTGGAGCACTGAGATGACCTGTAGCTGCTTTTCCACCTTGGACCTATTGAGCCAGGTGACGGAGAAGAGGTCCTGGAGGGCGGAGAGGATGCTGGATCCAGTGCCTACAGCAGAGGGAAGATGTCAGTCCACTGTCACCCTTCCCTCCAGTCACAGGGTCCCCAGTACAAACCTCACCTCCCACAGGAACTTTTCTAGATGTGAGAAGACCATCAGCTATAGAATTAGACAGACCTAGGTTCAGATCTTAGCCCTCCACCCCATGGCTTTGTAACTCTAGGCTGTCTGCATGCTCCCCTGTGCCCTGGTTTCTACAGATACACAATGGGAATGGTATCGCACTCAGGGGGTCATTTTGGAGACCACATGAAGTATCTAAAGAGGCTAATCCAGGGGCTAGGCCTTGGGAAGTCTCTCATAATTGCCAGTTTTCTTCCATCTCCTCCACCCCAGTCAAACTCCTGTCCTTTATCTGGATCTAGTACAAATATTTAATCTTTGCTATCTGTCTGTGAGGCCAAGGACAGAGGTTCAACATCCAATTTCCAATGTTTTTTTTCTCCAAGTGTACTTTGAGCATCCCCAATCCCTGCTCGGCCTTCTGTATGTCCCAGATTAATACCCCTTCTCCAAGGAGCTGAACCCTCTTGCCCCCACCCCCAACACCACTGATTCCCCACACCACTACCACTTTCAGAGAGATGTACATGTTCATCCTCATCTCAGTGCCCAAAGTGTGGGGCCCAGAAAGGAGTAAGGTGACAGCTTTTGCTTCCCCAAAGGGCCCAGTGGCCAGTGAGCTTCAGGCAGCCTGAAGGACACTGAGGGCTGTAATTATGCTCGCTATCAAGCAAGTGCCAAGCCTGGAACTTAGGACGAGATGTGCTCACTTAATTGGCTTGGTGCCCCTAGGATGATGCCCTGGACTCCAGCAGCTGATGGGCAGTGGGGACAGGAAGCCTGGTGACTGCAGGAGAGACAGCACTGGGGAAGAGCATGGATGAAAGTTCCTCACCCATACCCCATTCCTTCCAGCAGCTGAAGAAGTGGGCCACCTCGAACCCCTCTTTGCTGAGCCCCCACTACATGCCCTTTGCTCGACACATCTTCACCAAGCACCTACTGTGTGCCCGTCAAACATTCCTTCATACCATCTGCTCTGTGAAAGGCCCAGAGCACAGATGAGTTAGTCACAATCCTGTCCTTGAGGGTCTCATGATCTTTCAACTGAGCCTACAAGCTGGGAGCAGGGAGAGAAAAGGATTTAGGGGCCTACACTCAAGCCTTTGCTTTTATTCTAAATCTGCAGAGCAACAAAGCCACAGCAGAGTTTAGAAAGAGACCTACCCTTATCAGCTGAAAGTTAACAACTGCTTTGACTTTTAGGAGGAAGGAAGGAAATGCTAGGCCTCAAGATGACCCCTTTCCCTGGTGTGATGCATCAGAGGGAAGGGGCTTAGTTTAGCAGAAGAGTCAAACCTAGGTTCAGACTTTGGTTCTACTCACTATGTGCCCCCAGGCAAGCTCGCAGGGTTCACTGCCATATCCTCGGTGCACAAACTGGGTGTTCAGTAGCATCTAATAACACCACAGGCATAACTGAGGTGTAGGCAGCAGGATGTGAACTCACAAAAACAAATAAAGAGGCTGGGCCATAGAGCCATTCCAGAGGTCTGCCTCATAATTGCTCCTTCACCCCCTTTATAAAAATCCTACCTTCATAGGACTTTCCCACCTCCAGACTTGCCCAGCAACCCATCCTAGAGCCTGAGGGCCCTCTGGGGTCATCCAGTATAGCCTAATTAGACAGCCAGGGAGACTGGGGACCAGAGACAGGCACTGACTGACCCAGGGCTACTCAGGCAGTAGGCGGCAGAGCCAGAACTGAAACCCAGCATTCCTGACCCTGCTTAGAGGACCTTCCCTTTCCCCAGAGCAGCTCTGAGTGCAAAGGCTCTGTACACAGGACACAATGGGAGGGTCATGCTCAGGGCCTGATCAACCTGCCCAGCAGTGGGGCCTGGACAGATGAGTTCATCACATGCTTATCCTTGAGGGTCTCATAACCCTTCACCTTCACCTGCAAGTGGGGACAGGTTTGGGTGAGTATATAAGGGAGGGAAGTGAAGTCCAAGCACAGGCTTGAGACCTTGATCCAAGGGCTGGGGCTGGACAAGTCATCTTCCAGCAGCTGGCTCTACCTCCTGAGTCGTGCTGGATGAAGCGAAGCAGGAGCCACAGCCACCGGGGGCTGGTTAAGTGACAGGTGAGTTCCTGCTCCATCTGAGGCAGGCTGGATGCCCTGGCTAGAGAGAAGACAAAATGTACTCTAGCACTTTCCTACTTAAAGTGTGGTCTGGGAACAGCAGCATCAGCATCACCTGTGAGCGGGTTAGAAATGCAGGACCTTGGGCTCCAGACTGGATTTACTGAATCAAAATCTGCATTTTAACAAGATCCCCAGGTGATTAAGTCTGAGAAACACCACCATAAATACTTCAGTCCAAACACTCAGGTAGGGGTGAGACACAGCACTGGGTGCCACCACCTTCTATTCAGCAAGAAAAAAAAGGAAAGCATGCCTTCTCGTGGCTGACTGCTTCCCGTTGCAGACAGGTCCCTGAAGCCAGTGGTTTGAGGGGTGCTTAGGGAAGAGGCACACTGGATGTCAGCTTATCTAGCTCCCTACCTTGGCACCAGGGCCAGCCCCCATGCAGCTTGGAGGAGGAGTATAGAAATTTCACTGATGACATATCCCCAACTGAAACAACTGAGAAGACCTAAAAATTTTTCATCGTGCCTAATCCAAATATCTCTGCTAAGCTTATTAGGTGTCTTAAAATCAGGTAGTCATAGCACAGGAAACACACACCATCTTGTTCAACCCTCACCTCATTATACAGACTGGAAACTGAGGGACTGCAGCAAGGTGGGTCTGAGCTCAGGGTTTTCACACACTGCTGGTTCAGTTCTCACCCTGCCTTATCCAGCCCCAACTACCGCCCACAGCTCACTCTGCCAACAAGTGGGAAATGCAGTCTACCAAGTGAACCCTCACTTCCCATCTGCCTGAGCAACTGTACTGGGATGCTGCAAGGTGGTGAGCTCTAGGTCCCAAATACCAAATGGCAAGTGCTTCCGTGGGGGTTAAGAGTTGGGAGGCTCCTGGAGAGGGAAGCTGGGAGGACTGCATCTCTGCATTTCTCACGCCCAGGCCCTCTCAGGCAATCCCAACCTAGCTGACCATGGAGCCGAGGCCTGGGAGCTGGCCTGGACATGGATGCTGAATCCCGGGCCAGTGGGAGCCCCCAGTCCACCTAAGAAATATTCTTGGCAGAGGCCCTTCCCTGCTTTACTCACTTGATGATTCTCTGATAATGAGATAAAGCAACACATCCTTCAAAACCCAGAGATGGTGATAAGGCAGCAGTCTTCCAGGAAGCCTCTGGAAAGAGAAGGACTTTCCTTCTCTGGGATGATAAACACTAAGGTCTATGCAGGCCTGGAATTACCAGGGGCCATCTTGACAGCCAAGGAGATAATCTATTTGAAGATAAAGTCAGACCGGCACAATGGAGAAACAAAAGAGAGTCATCCTCAGGGCTCCTACAGTCCCTGGCCTTGTAGTAACTGCTGATTACAAGCTGATTCTGCATCACACTGGAAACTGCCCGAGGGCCAGGTCTGGGTCTGATCCATATCTGGATCCCCAGTGCCCTGTCAGGGCCCGCCCCAAGGGGGTGCTCTGGCCACTCTTCAGGCCCCTGGGGTTCCCTCCAGGCAGGGCTGAGTGACAGGTATGATGCACAAGAGGCCCATAAAGCTTTGGCACCCTCCATGCCCTTGCACAGGCACTTGGACTCCTGTGAGTTTGGCATCAATACCCTATTTTGATGGTGATACTGGGTCAAGGTCACTCAGCCAGGGGCTGGCAGAGCTGAACTCAATTCAGGCCCAACCTCCAGGCCTGCGTCTGCTCCGATGCTGTGTGTCCCCAAGTTCCTTCTCTCTGCTCCCCACAACAAAGCAGGGGGCAGTGGTGGGGAGCTGGGAGGGGAAGGGGAGAAATGGATGATCTGTTTTCCTTCAGAGGGGTGGGTCAGGAGCACGCATCTTCTACAGCAGGTAAAGTGGCAGCAGGACTTGGGGTTCTAGTCCCAGCTCTGCCACCAACTACCATGCTAAGTCTCCTCACCTCTCTGGGCTTCAGTTTCCTCATCTGTGAAACGGGGGTAAGGAGGGTGAAGTTTGTGATCTCTGGCATCCACCCTCCTAAGGACCTAGCAGGGTATTTGGGACCTGGAGCTTACCTGCTTGCCATAGTTCTGGTACCATTGCTCACACAGATGGAAGTGAGGGTTCAGTTGGGCACCCACACAACACTGCCAGTCCTTGCCACCTGGCTGTCAGTACTTCCTCTGCCCCAGCTGTGGCTGGGAGGAGTCCAGCAGAAGCTGGTGGGGATGCCGATGCTGCAATCAGATGCCACCGCATGCCACCATCTTCACACCCAACCTGACTGTTCCTGACTCCTGGGTGGGGCTGCCAAGGAGCCTCAGCATCCAGCCAATCTGCCCCTCACCACACCTGCACTCTCTCTGCACACTCCCACAGCACAGCACCAATGTCACTTTACTTGGTCATCCCACTGCCAGTGACTCATGGGTGCCAGGACTTGGTACCTGATTCATCTGTGGTAAGAGGAGCCATAGAGGTTTACTGCATAGCTGAGCAAATCCATAAGCAAATCCAGAGCAGCCTCAGAGGCAGCTATAGGCCTGGATGCCCAAGTTAGACTGGACTGTCTGGCAGGAGGCCAAGCCAGCCCTATCACTGAGGACTGACCCCAGAGATGGGGGATGAGCGTCTTTTGCCCTTCCTAGGTACAAGTTTCTCCACCTATGAAGGGAACACAACCCTGCTACCTACAGATGTCTCTGTTTCATGGGGGGACATGAGACAGGCTGTAGGGGAAGATTCCCAATAGACGACTCAAATAGCTGCTCCCAGGCAGCACTTGCTTTACACACTTGCTCCTATCTTTGGGGAAGGCACAGGAAGTAGAGCTGCCAGAGAGGCCCAGAGCAGCTCTTTTACCACCCGGAAAGCAATCCCCTTCTCCTGCGCCTATGTGGGGCTTCACCGTCCCACAGCACTCTCTGGGAAGGTAGGCAAGGGGAGAACTGGCAATCCCGTTTCACAGAGAAGGAAACTGACGTGAGGTGAAGCCCAAAGAGGCAAAATCACTTGCTTGAGGTCAGGGTGTGGCAGCCAGGACTTAAGGAGGGTATTCAGGCTCCCAGTCCCTCATCATCTCTATAATGCTACGCTGTTGAGGGCTGGCCCCATTAAACAAGCCAGCCCACACCCAGACTTCAGGAACACATCCTGGCAAAGGAGAGCTGCCTCCTCCGCCCATATCATGCCCAGAGTCTCATGTAGACGTTCTGGTGAGACTGGATTCCACCCCCTGCCCCCACCAGCCCACGTGCTTTCAAGTAGCTCTCAGACCCAGGGCCCAGCCCAGGGCTGGGGTGTTGAAGGGTGTCTATGAGCACCTCCTTGCCCAATATCTGATATCAAAGTGACCAGGAAGGCCACACCTCGGGGGGCTGATGAAACCCAAGTTTTCTGGGCTTCTTCTCACATGCCTGAGGGCAGCAGTGTCTGAGCCCCAACTCCCTAAATCTGAGAAAGAGGGCCCTGGGCCAGCTCTGCCCCTGCCTGGCTCTGTGACCTCAGGCAAGTCACCTAACTCTAGCTTTGGTTTTCTTATCTGTAGGATGAGGGTGATAATCCCCACCTCACAGGATTGTTGGGAACATTAAATTTTAAAACATGTAGGGCACATGTGGCATTTGTTAGGTAATTAAGCGGTGGCTACTGGCATTGCTCCTCCTGTCTCCAGAGTGGGAGGGGGTATACATAATGAGCAAGCAGCGTTTTTCCAGAGGCGCATGGCCATAGGTGTGTGTTATAAGAAGAGGTCGCAGAGTGACGGTAGCATAGAGGAGGCTCCAAGGAGCCCATGAGGCTTCACCAGGGCCCTGAAGATCTAGGGGGCAAACAGGAGGGAAGTGGGCACTGTGGATGGGGGAAATTGCTGGAACAAAGCCTTGCAGGGAGTTCTAATGAGGCAGACTCAAATACTCAAGAGCCCAGAAAGGGGGGTGCGTGACTGTCTGAAATAGAAGCTGAGAATAAAGAAGTTGGAATGAGTAGTCAAAGGTGGCTTCCTGGGGGAGGTGGGTGGGGACAGAGCTAAGACCCAAGGCATAGGGAACATACAAGGTACTAAGCACTAATACTGGCCCTGGGGAAACAGCAGTGAGCACAGCAGATGATGTCCTGCCTCAGAGGCAGCTATAGGCCTGATACCCAAGTTAGACTGGCTCAAGTTAAGTTAGGATGCTTAACTTCTGCTGAGGGAGAAATAAAACACTTATGTATTAATGTATGATATAACATCAGGCAGCGATGAGCGCTATGAAGAAAAATAATTTGGGGCAATGAGATAGAGGGGCAGGAGGATCCCTAGCCTATGGAGAGGAGGACCTAAGCGCACATGGGGAAGCAGTAGTAGACAGAAAATATGGGCAGCTCACGCCTCTGGACAGCCCACACTGTGTCCTCTACCCACCTCACCTCCATACTGGCATCTGGCAGGGGACACGCCAGCCTGGAGACGGTGCAAAGAACGGGGCCGAGAGTCAGGAGAACCTGGCCTCTAACTCGTAGGAAGTGGACTGAATGAGTCACTTCCTATACAAGCTTCAGCTTCCTCATCTATACAGTGGGGCTAATACCTACCTCACCAGATTGTTGTGGGAACTAAATGAGATAATTTGTAGCCAAGAGCTTCATAAAAAGTAAAGATCTGTATGAATGCTGGTTAATTACCAAGTAAGCCTCGGTGTCCTCTCCTGTTTGATGGGTAAAATAATGCCTGCCCTGCCTAGGAATAGAGGCGTAGGCGACAGGCTGACTTAGGATTCAAACCCTGGCTCTGATTCTTACCTGCAATGAGATCTTGCAAGTCACTCCCCCTCCCTGGGACTCAGTGTCCCCCTTAGCTTTAATCCAGGATTGTCATAAGGAATCTAAATAACTTATGGAAAAGGGCCAGAATGTCTGGTATGAATGTAAGAGAGCCAGAAAGATGCCAGCTAAAAGAGGTGTGAACAGCCTCTTGGGCTCCTTCAGGCAGGGGGGGTCATCCTGCCCATATCCCCAACCCCAAGGATGCCACACCTGGGCCCATCTGGACCTAATGTCTGCCTGGGTCTAGATGAGTGAGAAAGTCACTCCCAAGTTACCCCCAAAGGGCTGAGGACAAGTTGCACAAAGACAGAGAGCACAAACAGTTTTTAAAGAGGTGCAGGGTAACAGACTGTGTATTATGAGAAGAGGTAGCAGAGTGAGGGTCAGTACATACTGACCCCTGGCAGGCTCTTCCAGCCCCAGGGAGGTCTAGGAAGTCAGGTCAAGTGCCAAAGAGATGCCACTTCATCAAGGCTGAAGGTGAGCTCTCTTCCAGGCTCCTCCAGGCAGGTACCTTTCAGCGGGAGTCCACATACATGATGATGAGAGGCCAGTCATGGCAAAGCTGCCATCTCTGGAGGGTCATGCCCGCTGATATTAGAATCCCAGGCTAGGGCTGGGCTCCCGCAAGCCTCACACAGGAAGCTGTCTCCACTTGGTGCCTCACTATGTGCTCAGCCAGAGACTCCTTCCCTCTAGGAAGTCTCCCCACACTCTCTGACCTCACTGCAGTGCTCCCAGGTAGAGTCCTATTGCTTCCAAGTCTAGTTTGGTCAGTCTTTTATTTTTTTTTTATTTATTTTTTTTTTTTGAGACGGAGTCTCGCTCTGTCGCCCAGGCTGGAGTGCAGTGGCCGGATCTCAGCTCACTGCAAGCTCCGCCTCCCGGGTTCACGCCATTCTCCTGCCTCAGCCTCCTGAGTAGCTGGGACTACAGGCGCCCGCCACCTCGCCCGGCTAGTTTTTTGTATTTTTTTAGTGGAGACGGGGTTTCACCATGTTAGCCAGGATGGTCTCGATCTCCCGACCTCGTGATCCGCCCGTCTCGGCCTCCCAAAGTGCTGGGATTACAGGCTTGAGCCACCGCGCCCGGCCTGGTCAGTCTTTTAGCACACACTTACCAGGCATCCACCAGACACTGAGCACTGGCTTGCCAGAGACCAACCTGTTGACCCTTTCTCTGGAAAGTCTTCCTTCTCCTCCACCCAGGTTGGACTGACCACATCCCTGCCTGTCCCATCTCACCCCTGTACTCAGCCCTTTCTCATTATGGGAAAAGGTATGTGTGTGAATGATGTCTCATTCATCTGGGCCCTGATGCTCCGCACAGGGTCAGGCGCAGGGAAGGTGCTCGATCAATGTTTGCTGAATGACTGAATGCTTGAGGGGACTGTGATGAATAAACAGGGCCTAGATAAAGACAGAAAAAAGTCCACCAACCACTGACTGACCTGTGCTATGACGGAGGGTCAAGCAGAGCTTTCTGAGGAATCAGGAGGGAAAGGTCTTCTCCAGCTGGAGGCTGGTTAATGTTGGGGCAATGATGGAAAGCTCCAGAGGAAGGGAGAGAGAAGGGTGGAACCTAAACACTAACATCCATATCAGTGCTTTCTAAGTACCCTTTACACGCCAGGCTCCACACCAGGAGGGGAGCTTCTAGACCCTGCCTCTCCTCTGCTTCTCGGGCATCTGCTAGAGGCTGAGTTCTGCTCCTGGACTGCCCATCCCAGATATGGCTGGGAGACAAGGCTGTGAACAATTATATACAAAGGATCAGTCAGGACGGGGAATCCAGGGGAGGTCCCCAACCCCCACACGAGGGTGTTCTTAGGGATGCCTTCCAGGAGGAAGGCACAGAGACAGGACCCCAGGAAGTAGAGTCCTGCAAAAGGCACTGCAAAGGCCCAAAACTGAGAGAGAAGACAAGTTGGAGGAATTAACTGCAAGTAGTTTAGTCAGACTGCAGCACAGAGACTGTGAGTCTAGTTGGAAAAGTAGAGAAACAGGGAGGCATGAAGGACTGGGATGCTAGGTAGAGGAGTCCTGGCCTCTACCCTGAAGGCAGAGAAGACAGCCAGTCAGAGCCCACTCCCTCCACTGGTGCCTAAGAGCCCTAAGGCAGCTAGCTAGTCATCTATCTGGTCCCAAAATGCCAGTGAGTTCTTTTCTGAAAAGATTAATAATTCCCTTTAAGCGTTCTGTTTTGCAAATGAGGTATCCTTAAAGCAGGGCCCACTGGGACATCTGGCCCAAAGGGGCAGCCAAACTACTGGAGAGCCAGCACGCAGCTATGCTAGGTGTGCCAGGTGGGAAGTAGGCCATCAGGACCCTGCAGGGGCCTGCTGCAGGGAGCCAGGCATCCTGAGGATCTGTAGACTTGCTGGGGCCCTAAGCCTCTTCCTCCCCTCTCTAGGTTTCCCCATGAGCACTAAATTAGGAAGCTGGGGTAGATTAGTTGAAATCTGAGTGCTGCTAATTTGGGTCACCAGTGCTCTGCTAAAATCCACTAATGATTTTTTATCCACAGAAGATCTCCCTAAAGGGAATATAAGCCTGTCCTCAGGCTACTCCATACACCTGGGTTTTTGTGTATTCTGTTTTCATCAAATAGGACAGAGTTGCAAGAGGTAAGGCTAAGGAAGTGAGGCTCTTAGAATGCTGTGTTCCTGATACCGAACATGGAGCTACATCCAGGACCCTGGACATGATTGCTGAGGACCCCGGGGCCCGCTTTGCCCACCCCACCCACTGTGACCGAGCACATTCAAAAAGTAGCTACTGCAGTGGAAGGGGCTGCCATGGCAACACTACTAGCTTGTGAGTAGGTCAGCAAGGAATCTCCAAAATACGTCCCCATCACAATATATGGGCAAGCGTGGGGAGACAGGTTCTTCTGGGGCACTTACCTTGGCCCCAAGTAGATGAGTGCACCATTTTCACAAGGAGAAGCTGAAGACAAGAATAAGGAGGTGGCTGACCTCAAAAGTCCCACAGCAGTTAGGGACAAGAATGGAATCACATTTCTCCAGCAGGGATGGAAGGAAGCCAAGGGGGTCATCTCAACCAGTCCTCCTCACTGTGCAGATGAGAGAGCTGGGGCCCCAAGAGGTAGCGTCATGCCCAAGGTCACATGGGAAGCAGAGGCAGGGCTTAGAATGGCTAATTCTGCTCTAATAAGAAAAGGAGTTTGTGTTTCCCATTTCCATTGATTTACCCAAAAGGTTCACAGTCTTAGCCTCTCTGCATCTGCACCATAATCTGCACAGGTTCTTAAGACACTTTTGCTCATTTCATAGATGAGGAGACTGAGGGTAAGGAAGGGTAGTGGCTTGCTGAGGCTGCAGAGCAGTTCAGTGGCCAAGCAGGAGCTGGACAGAACACAGGCCTGACTCCTAGCCCTGGGCCCTGCCCATGAGGCCCTCAAATCAGCCAGCAGCTCCATACCAGGAGGCCTTCAAAGTGCTGGAGGCCAATAAACTAACTGCACCAGGCTCCTTTCCCATGAGCTCTCAAGTCTTCCTCCTGCTGCAGACAAAGGTGAGCCACTACAGGCCTGGATCCAGCATCCTCTCTGAATCTCTTGTCTCTGGCTCTCAGTACACTAGGACCTCAGCCTCGGTTGGTCACTCAGAGGCCCTACAGTCAGCCTGCCTCTCCCATCCAAATCTTATGCCTCCATTTATGCTACTTCCTGTACCTGAATGTTCTTGCCTGTCTTACTAATGTCTATTCATCTTTCCAGATCCGGACTGAATGTCACCTCTTCCAGGAAGACTTCCCTGACCTCAGGGTGATCAAGCTCCCCAGTCTCACCTCTTTGCAGTCTTTCCTGTCATTGCTCAGATCACTCTGCACAGTCATCTTGTGTACATCCCCCGGTCTCACTTCCTCAAAGGCAGGGACTTCAGCTGACACACAGAAGGTACTCAACCAATAAAATGAAGGGTTCACACCCCAAGTCCCTTCCTCAGTGAAGCCTTCCTGGATACCTTAGAGCAGGGTCTGCCACTCTCTACTGTGTTGGGGGCCTGTTGAATGTGTAACACAGGACAAATGACAAGGACTAACATGAATGTCACAAGTTCACAAACATTCACACTCAGGTTAACCCAAACCCTCCATCCTTGAGAATCTGAGAATTCTGACCCTATTTTCCAGAAAGAAGGAGTGAGATCCCCAGAGAGGAAGTGAACCCCTCCTAGTGACATCCCAGAAAAAAGTGAGGCCTGGAACCCCGGCTCTCTGGCTTCTAATAAGCCCTGGGAAGCAGTAAGGGTGACCACTGAGCCTGGCTCTGCCCATTTGCCACTCAGCCTTGGAGCCAGCTCCTTGCCAGACTGTGGGGACCTCCAGGGTAGGGAACAGCTGCAACCCCAGCACCCAGCCCCTAGCACAGGTGGTTACAGGTACAGAGGAGGCCCGAGAAAGGCTCGAGGAATCACACTGAAGCTAAAAGCAGGGCTTCCTACAAGAGGAATGGGGCAGTCCAATTAATGATTCTTTCATTCAACAAATACTAAGTACCTATTACCAGTGCCAGGCACTGTGCTAGATGCTGGGGTCACAGCACTGAGAAAGACAGACAAGGTTCCTGTTTCCAAGGGACTGATACTTTTTTTCTGTTTGTTCTTTTTTTTTGTTTTGAGATGGAGTCTCACTCTGTCACCCAGGCTGGAGTGCAATGGCACAATCTTGGCTCACTGTAACCTCCTCCTCCTGGGTTCAAGTGAGTCTCCTGCCTCAGCCTCCCAGGAAAGTTGGGATTACAGGCACGCACCACCACACCTGGCTAATTTTTGTATTTTTAGTAGAGACGGGGTTTTACCATGTTGGCCAGCCTGGTCTCACACTCCTGACCTCAAGTGATCCTCCCGCCTCGGCCTCCCAAAGTGCTGGGATTACCGGAGAAAGCCATGGCACGTGGCCAGCCAAGGGGCTGATATTCTTATGGGGGAGATAACTGCTTAAACAGATAAGCACAAAGGAAAATTTAGATACTGATAAAGGCTATAAAAATAAAAGAAGATGTGGTGATTAAGGGTGGCTCTCTAGATAGGGTGGTCAGGGAAGACCTGAGAGGAGACTGACTGTTCTGAAGCCAGCCATGCAAAGACCTGGGCTGAAAGGCCCTGAGGTAAGACAGAATTGGGAGTAATGCTGCAGGAACAGGAAGACCACCGTGTGTCTGCAGCATGGTGAGTGACATGCTAGGAGAGGAAGTTGTGATGGCAGTGGAGGCTGTTCACATGGGGCTTACTTCATAGGCCAGGAGGAAGAGTTTGGGAAGTCTGAAGTGTGAGTGGGTACGGGGAGGGGGCAACTGGCAGTTCACCTGGCAGCCAAAGCCCTGGGGGATCTTAGTGTCTCTCATCCACTAGGGCAGGCTCGGGGAGCTTCCTCAAAAAGCTTGAGTAGGAATGAGCTGCCACCCGCATCATGAAGACAACCTTCACTCATTCAGTAAACCACTGAGCATCTACAATACACAGAGCCCTGCACTCAGCCCTTCATGGCCTTGCAACCCCTCTCTTGGCTTAAGGAGTCAGGCCACAGACTGGGAGATGGATCTGGGTTCTAGCCTGGCTTTGATAACCCTGAGAAAGTCTCTTCTTTCTGGGGACCCCAGTGATCCCATCTGTAACATGAGGGCTGGGCCCAATCCAGCACTAATTTTTACAACTTAAGTACTTGCTGTTGAATTTGAGGGCGTGAGGGTGAAGTTGGGGCAGGATTTCAACACTGCCCTTTGAGTCATCGAGCCTGTTAATACATTACTCTTGGCCCTCCTTTCTCAGCCTAGATGAGCCCTTGGTAACGCAGACCCAAAGTTGCCTCTATTCATCTATTCAGCCGGGGAAGTGATGTAGGTGAGGGGGGAAGCCACACGGAACTAGAGAGGGGAGCATGAGAGTAATGTTCTCATTCTGACTTAGGACTAGGTTAAATGACTGTCAACCCTCAGTTCCCAGTTACCCCCAACAATCTAGCCACTGAGTTTCAAGCAGATCCACAGTGATGCGGAACTCCACCCTCACCCACCCCAGCCTGTTGCAATCCTCAACAGCTGTCAGAAAGGACTCCTCTGCTACATCAAAACTTGTACCCATCATCCCACTCCTGTTCCTGGCCTCGCTCTTTGGAGCCGCACACAACAAATCAGCTCAGAATTTTACCGGGACCACCACCATCTCATGCTAGGTCCTGTGCTGAACCTTGTGGATACAGGCAGGTGTCAGAGGGCTCTTCTGAATGAAGAGCCCCCAGTCCAAAGGCAAGGATGAAGAACAAGATATATATCCCTTGTGTCCTGATGAACTCTGCAACCTCCATGCCTGGCACAGGACAGCCCTCCAAAGGTTAGGAAATATCAATACAGACTCCCACTTCCCCCAGCATGCACCCACCTACCCATACTCCCACAGTTGGCCTGTTTTTTTGGCCAAGAAACCAGACGCCAGGGTATCTATTTCAATCTCACCCATCACAGGACTTCCCTTCACAGAATCCATGGTCTCTACTTGAATACCGTCACTGACAGGCTGTTCACCAGCTCACAACAGTGGGACCTTATCCGCAGAGGCAAACTAGGCCACTGGGGAGTATCTTCAAGGACCAAGGATCTAGAAGGCAGGTATAATGGAGATGCCCAGATAACAAAATGTGTTTCAGTGCCCTCCCCTACTCCACCCAATCTTTCACCAAAGTAGATCCCAGAAAGCTGAACTGACTGGTTTGTATTTCATACCAGCCCTTCCTACATTCCATGATGTAAATCCTTGCACCAAGTTTAAAAAAAAAAAAAAAATGTTTTCAAGATCTGATAACAACATAGGGAAATGTTCCTGACATGATATTAAGTGCCTTGGTTAAAATCGTTCGCTAGAGTACAAGTTCTCCTAAGGAACACACTCTAAGTCAAAAACATGACAGCCAGGGTCACTGACTCCTGGAATACACAGCTCCCAGCCTGTGGATGGCAGAGCCGAGGGAATGGAGTCTCCAGGAAGCCTACCACAGAGAACATCCCTATCCCACTGCCTAGTGCCAAAACATTTTTAAAAGCATGAACAAGGGCAAGTCCCTTCATTCCCTAAGGACATCAAAGGACACAGGGAACAGAAAAGGACTCAAGTGAGAGAGCGGGCTGTCAGAGGCTACTGGCTGGATGCATGGGGCTACAAGCAGCACCCACACCAAGAGGGGCAGATAACCACAGCGATAATCACACAAGGAGCAATGCCAATGCCTAGGTCACAGTTAAAGTGTGGTACACCTGCAGGGTGGGTTACTGCAACCACTAGGACATTATAAGTGATTCTGATTAACAGAAGGGAAACCTCGATGTTACATTAAGGGAGAGAAAACAAGATTCATAACTATATCTACAGTATGTCCTCAACTGTATCTATGCAATGTGTATAAAGAAAATGATCAAGAGATATACTAAAATGCTAATAGGAAGCTATCTTTGGATAGTCGATTTACCAGAAATTTGTTTCATTTGTCTATATTTTTCAAAATTTCCATAATTAGCATGCTTTATTTTTATAACAAAGGTGGGCGGAGTAGGCGACTGTTAGTTACTAAAGAAAAATCCATGTCAGAGAGGCTCAGCAAGCAGAATACAGACTTAGAAGGAGGGAGAGGGGCTTCATGCAAGACACACACGCAGACCAGGACAGCTGTGATGACTTCCCAGGGTCTCCCGGATTTGTACTTGAATCCAGGGCTCAAGGCATCAGCTAAGGAAAACTTAGGCATGTTTCCTCCCACTTCAGTTTCTCCAACTCTAGGTAAGGGAAGTGGGGGTTGGAAGAGCTGCTCTTCCTTGCTTGGGAAAAGCTGCAGCGGGTAGGGGGTGGGGGTTGATTTCAACTCTGCGCGATTCACTGAGGACCTCAGTTCTACCCTGGAGGGCGTGCAGGGTCCTCTCCGCTGCCTCCTAAGCATGCCAGGCTCACAGTTGCTGCTGTGTGGGCTCCAGAGCCTGGGCGAGAGGACGGGCGTGGGGCAGAGGACAGGGCAGACACACCTGTTCCAGGCGGGCATGTCCCCCGTCTGGTGGCTGTCTCAGGAGACTGCAAAACCCGTGCCATCCTGCCCCATCCAGTGTCTCACTGCCAAAGCTAGCTCTAACTGGTGAAGGGGTCACCAGTCGCAGTGGGGGCTGGGGAGGAGTTCTCGAATATCCCTCATAACTAAGAGTGGTGGGTGGTACCACTCCCAACTCACGGATGAGGGAAACAAGCCCGGGGGTGGAAAGTGACGTAACAGAGGTCGCAAAAATTGATGAGTGCCAGGGTGGAGAATGAACGTGCACTCATCAGCACCCACCAGCCTGCCACAGGGCCCTTTCCAGAAAATCTTCTCGCAGGTCCATAACCCCTGCGCGGTGGCACTCACCCCATCTCCCAGACCCCTCGCGCGACAGCGCAGGTCCTCCGTGAGAGCGCTGGCTCCGGTCAGCCTCGGCCTGACGCTCTCCGCGCAGGACCCCGGAGTAGGCGGCTATGAGGGTCTTCATGGCTGAATATGAAGCCCGCCCAGTCACGGCCCCGCGGGAAGCCGCCTCACCCCGAGCCCCTGGCCCATGCCCCGGCCGCCGGGGCCAGGGCTTCGCGCAGAGCACGGGGGCCCCGGGACGGCGCCGAGGTTGAGTGGCTAGGACACCTGGAGCTGCGGCCGGTCGGCCAGTCGGCCAGAGGCGGCGCGGGAGAAACAACCTAGGGCGCAGCAGCGACTGCGACCGCGGTGCTCGCGTCCGGGAGCGCGGCACTTTATCACCTCACAACTGGGCGGGCACCGACGCGGCGGGAGGGGCGGGGCGGGCCGTTCCAAGCCGCGGCCCGCGCCACTTGCTTGTGGGGGGAACAGCACCTGAGGCTCGGCTCGGCTCGGCGCGGGCCCGGGGCGGGCCAGCAGGCTGCTCAGCGTGGATCCGGGGAATGCGTGAGAAGAGAGAAACTCTGAGCCCTCATTCCAAGGGGCGCGCCCGGTTATTTCCCCCACTCCCTCAGTCCGCCCCGGGCTCTTCCCCGCGGAGGTTGGTACGGCCCGGCGGCCGGTACCTGGGCGGGGAAAACCAAGCACGTGCGGTGCAGGCCGAGGACTTGCAGGGGGTCGGGCCTTTCCTCTAGGCGGGGCTGTACTTTGGCAGCAAAGATGCGAAGGTTCCGCTTTTGGTCGCTGGTATCGGAATTAGTTAGGTTAGGGCTGGGTATCTCAACCACCCAAACTGCTTCTGGCTTTCCATCTCTTTATTAGGAAACCTCACAGAGCACCTATACCCTGCTGGGTGCTGGGGACCCAGCCAGATCAGCCCAGGTTCTGCCCTTGGGATACCCACGTTGGAGGGCAGCAGAGACAGCCTCACACAGTCACTGGTGACAACGGCCAGGACAAGCGAGAAACCGGGGGTTATGGAACCATAGAGGAGAGAAGACTCTGCCCTGGGCTGGGGGAGTGGGGGGGCTAGTGCACTTCCCAGAGAGGTTGGTGCACAGCAGGTTTGGAATCAGATAGACTAGGAGCCCAGTTCTCGCCCTACCTCTCTTGAGCCTCAGTTTCCATTTCTGTAAAATGGGAATAATAATTATTATTTTGTGAGGTACTTTGAGAAATAAACGAGATAAGGTACAAAAAGAGCCTAGGTAGTGTCTGGCACATAAAAGGCATTCCAGAATTGTTTGCCCATTAATGAGTAGGAATTTTGCAGATGGAGGATGTGAGGGCAAACAGAAAGACAGGCATAAAGTGTTAGAAAAGCCATCGTGTTTGGGGCAGGGCTGGGGGCCCTGGAGTGGCTGGAGCCCAGGCAACTGTGGAAAATGAGGCTGAAGTGAGAGGCGCGGGTGCTTGAACTGAGAGAAGCTGGGGAATGCCACTCTTGAGACATCAGGAGGGGAGCCGGATCTTGGGAGAGCTTTAGTAGGGAAATGACTGGTCAGGTGGGTTTTAAGAGTCCTTAGCCATAGTATGGGAAATGGACAGGAGAGGCTGTAGGCCAGGAGGGCAGTGGGGAGGCTGTGGGGGGGATCCATGTGAGAGAGGATGAGCCTCAAGGTATGGCAGTGGTAGAGGGAATGGAGGGAAGGCCTGATCTAGAGAAAAGCATAGGAAGCAAGGTCCACCAGAATGTGGTGGAGTGACTTGTTGGATGAGAGGCTCAGGGAATGAGTGGGGACAACAAGCACATCAGTGATAAGACAGATTTCTTAGGCATAGCTGGAGCGAGCTAGCTGTGGGATCCCAGCATAAGAGGAGAGGAAGTCCCTGCCTTTGTGGTCTTTATCATTTTCTCACAGGGAGAGGGGAGAATGACAGAAGTTACAGGCACAGGGCAGCAGGTAATAGATGCCTCTGGTGCAACCTGGAGAGCTTCCATTTGTTCAGCCCTCTCAAGGCCATGGGTAAATCTCTCAACTATGTCACTGGGCCCCAAGGCCCGAATTGGCCTAGAGTAGAAAGAAAAGCATCCCAGGCAGAGCTCCCAGCATGTGGTGAGGCCGTGAGGCTGAGAAGATCTTAGTGTCTTTTAGGCAACTGAGAGTAGGCTAGTGGCATGCCGTGTGTGGGGGATGGGGGAGACATGGGGACTGGTATGTGGAAAGGCTGGGAGGTAGAAACAGGTGTGGTTTATTTTTGGGCAAAGAGGAGTGAAGCCAGGAGGATACCGAAGGTGCCAATAAATCCTGGCATCCTCTCCTCAGAGAGAGTGCTCTTGGAGGCAAGATACCTGCTGACCTGGAAGATCCCAGGTCAGTCTGTGGCTTGTTTCTGCTCTGGAAGGGTCTCCTGTGGAGGAGGCCTGGGCTGGAACTCATGGCCCACCCACTCACCTTGGGCAAGTCAGTATCACTATCTTGTCTTGGTTTCAGATTCTGCATTATGAAATGGAGGTGACAGTTTCTGTTTTGCTGACTTCACTTGAGTATTTGAGGATAAAGTGAAATCACAGCATGTAAAAGAGTGTTATCACTGTGTTGTAATGTAAGAGATCGTTGTCTTAAATGGCAAGACTTGGGGTTACCAAGGCCTATTGGGAAGGAACATCTGTGAGAGGATGCAGACATGAGTCCAAGGGCTGAGAGTCACAATTGCTTACTTCTGTGCCACCTCACAGAGCAAGCAGCCCCTGGCATCCCAGCTTCTAGAACACTCCTTCCCCTTGGCCTCCAGTCACCGTGCCCATGGGTACTGCTTAAACAGCTTGGTCCAAGTTGGATTTGGAAGGAAAAACAGACCCAAACTTAGAGTAGCCCGGAAAGGCAGCTTCCTGTGTCCTGGGACTGTTTTCCCCTGTGTGAGGTGGGGCAAGGGGGGCTCACACCCGTCTGACTTCTCCTGGCCCCCTCCCATGCTTCCTGACATCCCTAGACTCCTGTAAGGACCAGCCCTGCTCTTCCTGCAGGTGTGTGAGCAGGACAGCTGTGAGAATGTGTTCTAGTACCTGATTACCTTTCCTTCATCATCTCTCAAGCCATGGGTATATTGGGCAAATCAGAGATTGGTCAAGTCATGCCTCCAAGAAGGGCTTGACCAGGTTGGGCTTTGTGGTCCCGCCAAGAAGCTTGGACTTCATCCTGTTAGGGGGTGGACCAAAGTAGGGTTGTGAGCAGAGGGGCATCCACAAGGATGGCCCATCCTCCACCCACTTCAGTCACCAGTGTTGTACTGCCATTGGGGATTCCACGTGCAGCTTTGTAGTTTGTGAGAGGTTTGACACATGCACCTCTGAGATACGTTTCAGTGATGGCAGTCTTAGTGCCTCCATTGCACACATGAGGAGAGTAAGTGACCAGCCTATAAGGTAGACAGGACACTTGCCCTAAGAGAGGCACAGGTAGAAAGACAGAAACAAACATGTACCAAGCTCCCTCTCTGTGCTAGGCCCTGGCTTGTGTGAGCTTGCCCAGTCCTCACAACCACCACACAAGGGGTGATCACCCCCACCCCTTTGCACATAGGGTGCAGGGAAGTGAAGTGACCTGTCCTAATCACATAGGGAGTAAGTAGTAAAGCTGGGATTCACACCGAGTCTTCCGGAGCCTCAAACCTGTACGCTTTTCTTGCCTCCCAAGGCTGGGAGAGGGAGCATCTGTAACAGCAGAACTACTGGACGAAAGCAAATTCCCATCCGTTGCCTCCTTTACACTTCCCCCACAGCCCTGGGAGGTTAGTCCCATTTTGCAGTTGGCAAAACGAAAGCTCAGGAAATCCAATAGCTTGCCAAATAGGGTTGGGATATAACCAGTTCTCATGCCCCAAAGCTAGGGCCCACTGGGGTTAAACTCCTTTCAGTGCTCAACTCACTTGGAGAGTGGGCGGGCAGGGTTCTGGCAAGCAGAGGCAGCCTGGCATAGCCCTCTAGCCTAGAAACTCACCCGCCTCCTTACTCTCAGGAATTTGCCAGCCAGAGCAGCTGTGTGGCATGGATGCACCCCTCTTGGAAGTCTTTGCCTCCCATTTCCAAGCTCCGTACTGTCCCTCTTCCTGGTGACTTCCCCACATGCTACTTCGTGGTCAGGGGTCTGATGGTATATAGTCTTGGGTGGCAGGCTACAGAGTCTGGACTTTATTCTCAGGGCAATGGCAATGGGGAGCCATAGAGGTTTTTAGAAGGAATTTTATGCTTTAGAAAGATCATTGTCCAGGCAAGCACATCTTTAACTGTCACCTCCATGGCACCCTTCCTGACTACGTCTGCCTTATATTAGTCAGTGTCCCTGTGGGAAACAGCCCACCCAAATTGGGTAATTTGAGGACAGTTTAATACAAAAGCTGTTTGCAAAGACCTAAGCAGACTATAGAGAAAACTCAAGGGATGGCAGTAGCCCAGGACTAGTCACCTCATAGGGAGTCTGGCCTGAAGGACTAAGAGGAGGACACTGCAGGTACAGTGGGGGCTGAGTGGAGAGGGCTGCCAAATGGAAGCTGTGGCCTTTGCTGAAGGGGCACAGACAACCCACAGTGACCTGGGTTGTCTCCAACTCAGGTCCTTGTCTTCTGCCAGAACATTTTTTTTTTAAGACGGTGTCTTGCTCTGTTGCCCAGGCTGGAGTGCAGTGGCGTGATCTCAGCTCACCGCAACCTCCACCTCCTGGGTTCAAGCGATTCTCCTACCTCAGCCTCCTGAGTAGGTGGGACTATAGGCGCATACCACACCCGGCTAATTTTTGTAATTTTAGTAGAGATGGGTTTTCCCCATGTTGGCCAGGTTGGTCTCGAACTCCTGACCTCAGGTGATCCACCCACCTCGGCCTCCCAAAGTGCTGGGATTACAGGCACCACCAAGCCTGGTCTGGCAGAACTTCTAATTGCCCAGAGGGTAAGGCAGCCTACAGATGCCACACAGAATATCCAAGGAGAGTGCGGGTGGAGAAAGGTGGAGAGTGGGGCTGGGCGTGATGGAAGGTGGACAGCACGTGGCCCTACAATGACCTTCCCCACCTCTGTGCTGGCATCAGACTTCCAGCTTCCCTCTTTCAGAACACCTGAAACTCTTAATGTTTATACAGCTGATTCTTCCTGGAGAGGCTCCTTGAGGACCAAGTAGAATTAGAGTCCTCTCTGTGTCCCAGGGCCCAACACTGGACCTGGCCTACAGGAGGGACCTGGGTGATACTGGATGGAAGGGAGGGAGGCAGGTGAGAGGAAGGAGAGAGATAATGATGACACAGCCTGAACTGAAGGGGTGGCAAGGCAAAGGAGAAGCAAGGGTGGTTTTGATAGATGCTGAAGCTTTAGAGTCTCTAGGACTTGATGGCGTAGATGGATGTAGGGCTGAAAGGAAGGAAGCGGGTGATTGAAGATGGCTCCAGGTTTCAACCCAGAACCCAAGAGCATTGACCTGCCAGCTCTAAGGTCAGGCCTTAGCAGGGCTTGGTAATGGCCTTTGGCCTTATCTTGTGTGACAGGTCTGGATGACAGTAGAGGAATAGGGCAGGGCTGAGACCCTTGGGAGCAGCCCCAGCCTTGTTTTAGAAAGTTCTGTTGCAATGTGTACAGACAGCTCTCCTTGCATCATTCTGCCTGCTCGTTTCTTGCTCAACTCTCTCAAGGCCTTTTCCCTACAGGAATTGGGGGTGGGGTGGGGGTGGGGCAGGGGATATTACACAGAGAGCTCTCAGTACATTCATTTCTCATCTGCCCTTCTATCTGGCTGACCTTTCCTGAGACCCCCCCATACTTGTGCTGGGTGCTGTGAGTACAGTTCTTGCTCCCCAGGGGCATTCTGGGGGAAGAAACAGACACCTAAAATGACAATTATCATTCAGCAGTAGTTTCTAGCTTTTTAAAAGCAGTGAAACAATTTCTTCCTTTTTTTTTTTTTTTTGAGATGGAGTCTTGCTCTGTCGCCCAGGCTGGAGTGTGGTGGCACAACCTCGGCTCACTACAGGCTCCGCCTCCCGGGTTCACACCATTCTCCTGCCTCAGCCTCCCAAGTAGCTGGGACTACCACCACGCCTGGCTAATTTTTTTTGTATTTTTAGTAGAGACAGGATTTCGCCATGTTAGCCAGGATGGTCTCGATCTCCTGACCTCGTGATCTGCCTGCCTCGGCCTCCCAAAGTGCTGGGATTACAGGCGCGTGCCGCGTGCCCTGGCACCGGGCCGAAAGCATTTCTTCAAATACAGCCTTGAGAGCCCAAGAAGTGACGGGGATGACAGGCTGCTGGGGTGGTCCCACAGTTCCTCAGGGTCTGTCTCTCTCTTGCCCAGCCCACACACCCTATCTCCAGGGCTCTGTGGAACACAGTTTGAAACTCCCGCTGCACAGAATAGCAAGTGCTGGGCTGGGGGATGCACTGAAGATGGGCATTCAGGCGGATGTCCCCTGCACACTGTGGAAAGGCACCCTGGTGGGCTGGGACCTGGTCAGACCCATCTTCCTGAGCAAGGGCACTGAACAGGTTTGTTGGTGGATCATTTTTATATGAATACATATGCCTAGACAAGGCACTTCTCCTGGTCCATCCACCCAGACCCTGACTTGCCCCCAGACTGAATAAGCCCCCACCTTGCCACATGTTAATGTCACTTGCTGTGTTTGAGCCTCAGTTTCCCTGTACTCCATCCAAATGGGAATAAGCATCTTCCTCCTAGGGTTGTTGTAAAGACTAAAATAACAAATGTGAAGTGCCATATGGGCACGGTGGCTCTTGCCTGTAATCTCAGTACTTTGGGAGGCTGAGGCATGAGGATCGATTGAGCCCCGGAGTTGAAGACCAGCCTGGGCAACACAGGGAGACCCCATCTCTACCAAAAAAAAAAAAAAAAAATTACCTAGGCATGGTGGCATGTGTCTGTAGTCCCAGTTGAGGCTGGGGGAGGGGAGGATTGCTTGAGTCCCGGAGTTAGAGGCCGCAGTGAGCTATGATCGTGTCACTACACTGCAGCCTGGACAACAGAGCAATACCCTGTCTCTAAGTGAATGAATGAATGAATGAATGAATGAATGAAAAATGCCCAGGACAGGGCCTGGCATATACTACTTGACAGGGCCTGGCATGTACTATTGTTACCAGTAGAAGTATTATGATTGAAAATAAGGATTAGGAGGACAGGTTTGCCTAGAGCTCTGACGCCTTCTCCAAAGGGCTTTGAACAAACATAAAGGGAGAGAGAAGAGTAAAATGCCTGAGAAGGCAGTGGAACTGGAGGACATTAGAAATGACAAAGAACCAGGCATCTTAGCATAGGAGATCACCACAATTCACAAAGGAAAATGCTGTTTGAGCAAGGGTCCTGGAAGGAACAGAGGCTCAGTAATAGTAGGCTTAGTCAGAGGAAACTGAAAATGTCGCATGCTTGACTTAGCACGTCTTTCCTAAGCAAAGGCCCCTGTGGCAGGCCCTGGGCTTCCCAGTGCAGAGATGAGTAAGACCCAACACTGCTCTCAGGGAACCTGCAATCCAGGGAGGATTGAGCACTTTTGAGCACGGACAACAGTAATACAGGGAGGAAGTTAGAGATGTCAGTAAAAGAGGGTTCTGGGGGAATCAGGAACCCTTTGTGGAGAAGGAGCGGGCAATGAACTGCGTCATATCTATCTAAATAAACCACTGTGCTACACTATGTTTTGGCAGTTTTCAAACATTAGCAGAGGGCTGGTTAAAATATAGTTTTCTGGGTTCCACCTCCAGAGTTTCTGATTCAGTAGGTTCTGGAGGGAGGCTGAGAATGTGCATTTCTGACAAGTTCCCAGGACATGCTGATACTGCTAGTTTGAAGCCCACATTTTGAGAACCGCTGCTGAACTGCTTTGTAGTGAGACTACAGTGGAGCATGGGACTGCTCTGCTGTGTTAAATTGCTCCAACTGCATCTCAGAGAACCTGCAGATTACAGAAATCTGTAATCTCTAGGAAATGCTGTTCAGCTGGAGAAGCGGTTGGGAGACTGGAGGTGGGTTAGTGCCATCCTGATTTTTCCAAAAGGAGATGCAACAGTTTTCATGAACTACAGCAGGCAGTAACAGGTGTTAAACTTCAGTGAGTATTTGCTGTCTGCCAGTTACTATACGTGGGTGGATTTAGTTAAGCCTCACAACAACCCTTTGGAGTAGATACTATATGAGTCCGTTTTTCAGATGGAGAAATTGAGACACAAAGAGTTTTAAAAAATTGCCCAAGGTCACATAGCTTAGGAAGTGGCAGAGCCAGGATTTAAGCTGAGATGGTGTGCCTCCAGAGACTATGCTCTATAATAGCTGCAAAATCCTGGCCTTATTCTGAGGTCAATTGTATAAACTGCATTCTAGAAAGGATGTTCTCTGGCCCTCAAGAGAAAAAACAAACAAACAAAATCCTGAGTTATCAGGAGTTACGATCGAGTCACCGAGGAGGGGTGGTATCCACGTATCAGTTTTCTTTCCAATGGCCTCTCTAGATTCCCAAACTGGCCTAGGACTAGGTCTATGGTATCAGAAGAGTCCTGAGCAGGGAGGTGACCAGCAGGTCAGTGTGGGCCCTGTTAGGGAGGAGGAGCTGCCTCAGGTAGGAGTTCACTCTAGAGTGAGGTTTCCTGGTCACTCCAGGCTCCACCTCAGCCTGGCCTTATGGATTTTTTTTTTTAATAAGTGACCTGAACAAGGATGCTGACATGAGGCATACAGGAAACACAAAGAAAGGCGGAAAAGCAAATATTTTGGATGAGATAACTGGGATTAAAACACCCTGAAAGCCTGTAGAAGAATGTGAATCTGCAGGATGGTGTTGGTGAGGAAGAACTGTAAAGTCAGGCTTTGACTGAATGCCTCTCAGTCTCTTTCTTTGGTAACTTTGGCCTCCCCCAGGCTGCTGGGTATGCTGGGTCATGAAACTGAATAGGGCTGGGTTTTTTTTTAGGCTGACCCTCTGAGAAAGATTGCTTGTGCTCATGGATGCATATAAAAACATTCACACTTGGCCGGGCGCGGTGGCTCAAGCCTGTAATCCCAGCACTTTGGGAGGCCGAGACGGGCGGATCACGAGGTCAGGAGATCGAGACCATCCTGGCTAACACAATGAAACCCCGTCTCTACTAAAAATACAAAAAAATTAGCCGGGCGTGGTGGCGGCGCCTGTAGTCCCAGCTACTTGGGAGGCTGAGGCAGGAGAATGGTGGGAACCTGGGAGGCGGAGCTTGCAGTGAGCCGAGATCGCGCCACTGCACTCCAGCCTGGGCGACAGAGCGAGACTCCGCCTCAAAAAAAAAAAAAAAAAAAAAAAAAACATTCACACTGATACCTCCACCCCCAACAACCAGGAAACAGTTCTCTCCCTCTCTTCTGCCTTGGGCCATGCCATCTTGCATAGACAGCTGTACTACCCTCTTCACTGGTCCCCTGTCTCTAGATTCCCAGAATGAGCTTTGGAACACAGAAACCAACCCATTGTTTCTCATGGCTCCCCATAGCTCTTAGGATGAGGCCCCAGCTCCTTAACTTGGCATTCAAGGCCTCACATGATCCTATTCCTGCCACTCTCTCCAGCCGCCTTCACTCCTCTCCCACCACCATGCTCTGATGTGGGTCCAGCTCCCTAGACCCATCAGGTCACTTGCTGTGCCCCTGAACGTGCTTTTCCACCTCTGGGTCACTGCCCACACTGTGCTCTTGAACTCAAGCCCTTCCCCAAGCTCCCCCTTTTTCACACCCTGCCCATCTGTCCTGTCTTGATGCATCTTCCTCCAATAAGCCTTCTTTACAACCACACATACCCCTTTTTCAAACTTTCACTTAAACTTTAACACTTCTGCTGCTTGCAGCACACAGACAAACAAAAACTTTAACATTGGGGTTTGGGCTGGAAATCTGGGAGTAGAATCCTTCCCTGCTAGAAGCTCACAGCTTGAAGAAGCCACATTTTGGAGAAGCAAACAGTTTGTTTTATATATATATGAGATGGAGTCTTGCTCTGTCGCCCAAGCTGGAGTGCAGTGGTGCAATCTCGATTCACTGCAACCTCTGTCTCCTGGGTTCAAGTGATTCTCGTGCCTCAGCCTCCTGAGTAACTGGGACACCTGACTTTTTTTTTTTTTTTTTTTTTTAGTACAGACGGGGTTTCACCATGTTGGCCAGGCTGGTCTCGAACTCTAGACCTCAAGTTATCTGCCCGCCTCAGCCTCCCAGAATGCTGGGATTACAGGCGTGAGCCACCTCCAAATAATGTATCTGTCTGCATTCCTCCCCCTCCACCTGACTGTAGGCAGGGACAAAGGTGATTCTGAGCAGACCTGGCACAAGGAAGTCATCAGAAAACATTTATGGGTTGCTCAAGGGTAAAGACTGGATCTTATCCATCTTATTACCCATTCCTGCCTCTGCAATCATGTGCACTCTGGGAACTTGGAAAATACATTGTGGCATCCAGTATTAAATCTCATGGTACCTAGAATGACTGTTGTCATTCATTCATCCATTTATTCATTCACTCATTCATTTAACACAGTTATTATATACACGCTCTTTGCCTTGCAAAACCTGTGCAGGTATTACAGATACAATGGTGAGAAGAAAACAGACCTAGTCCCTGGCTTCCTGGAGCTTCTGAAGTTCAAGGTCAAACTAAGACGGAGGAGTAATCTGCATTGGAGTTGGGAAGAGACCAGAGACTGATAGGAACTTAGCCCTGACCTTGTTCTTAACAGTATACATGCATCTTGTTATTTAACCTCTACAGCAATCTTGGAGGTGTGAGATCGCAACATTAAAAAGTAAATGAGTAAACTGGCCGGGCGCGGTGGCTCAAGCCTGTAATCCCAGCACTTTGGGAGGCCGAGACGGGTGGATCACGAGGTCAGGAGATCGAGACTATCCTGGCTAACACGGTGAAACCCCGTCTCTACTAAAAAATACAAAAAACTAGCCGGGCGATGTGGCGGACGCCTGTAGTCCCAGCTACTTGGGAGGCTGAGGCAGGAGAATGGCGTGAACCCGGGAGGTGGAGCTTGCAATGAGCTGAGATCCGGCCACTGCACTCCAGCCTGGGCGACAGAGCGAGACTCCATCTCAAAAAAAAAAAAAAAGTAAATGAGTAAACTGAGGCTTAGAGAAGTGGTAGCTAGTTAGAGGAGAGCGGGGACTTGAATCTTGGTTATTTTGATATCAAAGCCCTTACTTGTTCTTATTCTATTTACCTGAGCCTGAATGGAAAAGGGGGTGGAGTGGTGGGGTGATGGGGAGAGAGAGAAAGACAGAGAGAGAGAACCCTGTGTCAGATGGTGTCCAACGTGGCTTGGACAGAAAGAAAAGCCTAAATGTGGGGGTTTTCCAACACTGCCATTGGGCAATCTCCAGAATTAAGTCCATGGCCACCATTTCTTGTGTACCTGATGTTGAGAAACAGGCTCAGACCTGAGATAAACTTGAGATTTTGAACCTGGTCAGTTACCACAGTGTGGCCTCTGCCAGGCTATCCCCATCCACTTGGGGCTGGAGGCTTGATCCCCACAGCAGTTTAAACACTGTGTGGCCCTTCCCGTCATGGCTGTCCCAAGCCTCACAATTAGACCAGGCACAGATGTGGAAGAAATGACTTGGCCGCTTCTGAGGCCTCCATTAGAACATTTATCATAAGATATCAAATACATTTGCAGAAAGTTGTTCATAATAGTCACTCGTTATTCTTATAATATCTGTGGGAGCTTTAGTGATATCTTTTTCATTCCTGATATTGGTAATTTGTGTCTTTACTTTTTTTTTTTGACCCATCTGACTAGAAATTTATCCATTTTATTTATTTCAATAAAACTCTTTGGTTTCAATGATTTTCTCTATGTATCTGTTTTTAGTTTCATTTACTTCTGCTTTTATCTTTATACCTTCCATTTGCTTTGGCTATATTTTGATATTTTGCCCTTTTTCTTAAGTTTAGATTATTGATTCCAATCCTTTTTTATTATTTTTATTTTTATTATTATTTATTTATTTATTTATTTATTTATTTATTTATTTTTTGGAGGGAGTCTCACTCTGTCGCCTATGCTGGAGTGCAGTGGCGCAATCTTGGCTCCCTGCCACCTCTGCCTCCCGGGTTCAAGCAGTTCTCCTGCCTCAGCCTCCCAAGTAGCTGGGATTACAGGCATGTTCCACCACACCCAGCTAATTTTTTTGTATTTTTAGTAGAGAAGGGGTTTTTCCCTGTTGGCCAGGCTTGTCTCAAACTCCTGACCTCAGGGGATCCACCAGCCTCCGCCTCCTCCGAACTTGCTAGGATTACAGGCATGAGCCACCATGCCTGACCTTTGTTTTCTTTTACAATTCCCAGCACTCTTTATCTCTTTGCGTAAATCTGATTTTCCATCTGGTATTATACCTAAAGAATTTCCTTTAACACTTCTGGTTGTACGAGTCTGCTGGCAATTAATTCTCTTAGCCTTTGTCTTAAAAGTCTTTATTTTAACTTCATTTTGGAATGACATTTTCCCTGGGAGTAGAAATCTGAGATGACAGCTTTTTCCCTTTAGTGAAGATGTCACTCCATTGTGTTCTGCCTTGCAAAAACTCTTGACAAGAATCTGCAGTAAATATTATCTTTGTTCTTTTGTATGTAATATTTCATTTTTTCTCTGGTTATCTTTAATATTTACTTTTGATTTTGTTGTTTGGTGTTTTTTGTATCTAGGTGGGTATATATTTTGTATTTATCCTGCTTGAGGCTCTCTGGAATTCTTGGATCTGTGATTTGTTGTCTTTTATTAAATTTGGAAAATTCTCGGCCATTGTCTCTTTGAACTTTCTCTCTTTTCTTCTCTCTTTTTCCTTCTAGAACTCCAATTACACACATATTTAGACTGATACTGTTCTGCAGGTCTTAGATGCTGTATTTCCTGCCAAGTCCCCCCAACCCATACATACTCTTTTTGTTTTGCTTTTTTTAAAAAATTTTTTTCTAGAAAACAAAACAAAACAAAAAGCAGGATACATGTGCAGAATATACAGGTTTGTTACATAGGTACATGTGTGCCATGGTGGTTTGCTGCACCTATTGACCTGTCCTCTAACTTCCCTCCCCGTCCCCTAACTTCCTTCCACTCATCTCCCACCCTCTAACAGGCTCTGGTGTGTGTGTTGTTCCCCTCTTTGTGTCCAATACACATACTTTTTTATCTCTGTGTTGCTGAGCACATCGAAGGACTACTTGATCTTTGATATGTTGTTTTTTATTTCTAGCACTTCATTTGACTCTTTTTTAAAAATACAGTTTTCATCTCTCTACTAAAATTCCCCATCTGTTCATTCAGGTTGTCTGTCTTTTCCATTGGATCCTTTCACTTATTAATCATAGTTATTTTAAAACCTCTGTCTTACACTTCTAACTTTTTTTTTTTTTTTTGAGACGGAGTTTTGTTCTTGTTGCCCAAGCTGGAGTGCAATGGCGCGATCTTGGCTCACTGCAACCTCCACCTCCTGGGTTCAAGCTATTCTGCCTCAGCCTCCCAAGTGCTGGTATTACATGCATGCACCACCACGCCTGGCTAATTTTGTATTTTTAGTAGTGTCGCGGTTTCACCATGTTGGTCAGGCTGATCTCGAACTCCTGACCTCAGGTGATCTACCCACCTCGGCCTCCCAAAGTCCTGGGATTACAGGCCCCAACATCTTATGATTTCACTCTTCTTTCAGTCTGGTTCTTCTGCATGTTTTATTTCTTGATAATGGATATTTTTGTGTGTGTATCACCTGTTTTTTGATGGAATTTCAAATATCATGTATATTTCTAAGAGAAAAAGAGGCATGTGGTGGCGAGCTAGGTTTGGGTTTTGATGTTGCCGTGTTTGCAAATTTTTCTAGTGGTTGACCACTGCTAACTTGTGCTGAGGGGAAAGACTGGGATGTCAGAGGATTCTTCTCTATGTTTATTTATTTCTTTTTCTTTTTTTGTAACAACTTTATTGAGATTTGATGCATATACCACACAATTTACCAATTTAAAGTGTACAATTCAATGGATTTTAGTATGTTTACAGAGTTGTGCAAGCATCACCACAATCAATTTTAGAACATTTCACCATCTCAAAAAAGCAAAACAAAAACACACCAAAAACTCTGTAGTTGCCAAGGCCTGGAGGGAAGCGAGAATAGGTATGAGGTTTATGGTTGCGGGGATTTAAAAAATTCTGGAACTAGATGGTATTTGTGCAGCATTGTAAATGTAATTAATGCCATTGAATTGTACGCTTTGAAATGGTTAAACTGAATCGTGAAATGTGATCTTTTCTTTCTGATTTCTCTCTTAGCATGTTTTCAAGGTTCATCCTTGTTGTACCCTGTATCAGTACTTCATTACTTTTCACGATCAAATAATAGTCCATTGTAGAGATACTATTGACAAAAACTTCAATGACTTTCGCACCAACTTAACCAAAACAAATCTTTTGTTTATCTGTTCATCAGTTGATGGACATATAGGTGGTTTCCTCCTTTTCGCTTTTATGAATAATGCTGCTGTGAACATGTGTGTACAAATTTTTGTGTGAATATGTTTTCATTTCTCTAGGGATAAACCTAGGGGTGAAACTGCTGAATCCAATGGTAATTTCATGCTTAATTGTTTTTTATTTTTTGAGACGGAGTCTCACTGTGTTGCTCAGGCTGGAGTGCAGTGGCATGATCTCGACTCACTGCAAGCTCCGCCTCCCGGGTTCACACCATTCTCCTGCCTCAGCCTCCCAAGCAGCTGGGACTACAAGCATCCACCACCACGCCCGGCTAATTTTCTGTATTTTTAGTAGATATGGGGTTTCACTGTGTTAACCGGGATGGTCTCGATCTCCTGACCTCATGGTCAGCCCACCTCGGCCTCCCAAAGAGCTGGGGTTATAGGCGTGAGCCGCTGCGTCTGGCCACATGCTTAAATTTTTGAAGAACTTCCAGACTGTTTTTCAAATTGCCTGCACCATTTTACATTCCCACCAGTAGTGTTTGAGGGTTCTAATTTCTCGACATCTTCAACTACACTTGTTATTACCTGACTTTTTTATTCTAGCCATTCTAGTGGGTATGAAGTGGTGTCTCACTGTAGTTTTGATTCATATTTCTCTGATGACTTAAGGACGTTGGGCAATTTTTTTTTTTTTTTTTCAGAGACAGGGTCTCACTTTGTCATCCAGGCTGGAGTACAGTGCGACAATCATGGCTCACTGCAGCCTTGACTTCCTGGGCTCAAGTGATCCTCCCACCTCAGCCTCCTGGGTAGCTGGGACTACAGGTATGTGCTACAATCCCTGGGCTAATTTTTCTTCTTTTTTTGTGTGTGTGTAGGGATGGGGGTCTCACTTTGTTGCTCAGGGTGGTCTCAAACTCCTGGCCTCATATGATCTTACTACCTCAGTCTCCCAGAGTACTGGGATTACAGATGTGAGCCACTGTGCCTGGCCAATGTTTAGCATTTTTTTTCATGTGTTTATTGGGCATTTATGTATCTTCTTTGGAGAAGAGTCTATTCAGATCCTTTGTCCATTTTTTAATAAAGTTGTCTTTTTATTTTTGAGTTGCAAGATTTCCTAATGTATTGTAGATACCAGTTCCTTATCAGATATATGCTTTGCAAATATTTTATCCCATTCTGTGGGTTATCTTTAACATTTCTCAATAGTGTCCTTTCAAACATACAAGTTTTTAATTTTGATCAATCCTTTCTCAGCTCTTCTCCACCCTCAGCCTTCCTGCACACCTATGGGTATGCAATGGGTTGTTTGTACCCCTGCATTTCCATAGCAGTTTGTGCTTTCCTCTGCTAGTGTGGGGGTAGGATTTGGCTAAGCAGAGAGGCATGGGGAGGTGAAGCCCAGATAGCCACTGGTCACACCAGCTCCTTTACTCTGGCATTGGACATGAGTACCTTCAGGGTGGGGAGAGGGTATATCTTCCATTGCTGTTTCCTGGTCCCATGGGCCTGGTAGGGTCAGGAACATTTTGTTGAATGAATACATGAAAAAAAAAATTTCCTCCATTTTTTCAGTCTTACTGAATCCTAAGCCTTCAAAGCTGATGATAAGCCTCAAGCTCCCCCTGCATTCCAGGCCTAGTACAGTGCCAGGTCAAGAAACCATTGGTGAATATTTATTAAAGAGATGACACTACAAAACCCAGTTCTTGCACAGATCAACAACAAAAAAGCAAAGACAAGGGGGTTGGAGAGGTGAGGAGTTATTGTTTAATGGAGTTTTGCTTTTACAAGATGAAGAGCGTTCTGGAAATGGATGTTGGTGATGGTTACCCAACAATGTGAATGTGCTTAACACCATTGAATTGTACACTTAAAAATGGTTCCAGTGGTAAATTTTATGTTCCTTATATTTCACCATGATTTCAAAAATTTTAAAGAAATACTACAAAATAAATACATATTGTAACCTGAAGAATCACAATAAAACAAAAACAGCAACATCAGTAACAACAACAAAATCCTTTCTGAATGAATGCTGGCAGGGAAAGTAGGGAAAGGTTATGCCTGCATTATTTCTATCCACTTCACTAGATGGAAAGGAAATAGGATTTGGCTGTGCTATTCAGCAGACCTGAAAGGATACACACTCATTCCACCCAGATTAGCTCACCTGGGCGCCCAGCTGTGTGCCCAGAGCCCCTGGGGAATCTGTTTCTTCTTTCTGAAGCCAGGAAAGGCATTAGAGGCAGGGCAGGTGGGACTGGGAGAATGGAAGCCCTTTAAACTCCCCTTCCACCAGACCTTGTCTCCTCGGGGCAATGTCCTTTGACTTTTACAGAGCATAGGAGTTGTGTCAAGTTGGTGAGGCCACAGGACCAAACCAGTTATAAAACTCTGGAATGATACGTAACAAGGGCAAAAATGGCCACCAGCTATCCAAAGCTTGCTGTGTGCTGAGGACCTGCAAAGGGCTCTACATGAAGTATCCCATTTAATCCTCAGAACAACCCATGAGGTCAGTCCTGCGATCATCTCCATTGACAAATAAGGAAACTAAGGCACAAACGGGGCTAGTAACTGATTTGTGTATTCGAAGAGATTGCCATGTGCCTAGGAAGTGAATTTGAGGCTGGAATCTCGTCTCTGAAATGCCTCGCTTCTCTGTGTTCCACTGCTGCCATTCCACAGATGGGGAAATGGAGTTCTTCAGAGCATTGACTCAGATGTTTTGACTCTTGAAACTCTTGAAGTTTCAACTCTGAAGGGTTGACTTCTTTAAAGTTATTTAGTCAGGTGAGGAGAGAGTTGAAGTTGGGCTTCTTTAAAGTTATTCAGTCAGGTGATAAGAGAGTTGAAGTTGGGATCGAGGTCTCTCAATTTCCAGAACAGTACCTTTTCTACCATACATGGCCTCATCTGAGAATGAGAAGTAAGATCTTACCACCCGAACACCATTCACCTCCCAGTTGTCCCCCCTTGGAGACAGTGAGGGGGCATTGGCAGAGGAATGCTTGCCTTGCTGATCCCCATCTTCAGAACTCTATTTCTCTCTGTTTTTTTTGTTTTGTTTTGTTTTTGTTTTGTTTTTCAATCCTGAGTGCTTCACTCTCCAAGGAGAGATAAGCGGGCACCCCCAGGATTGGGAGATCCAAGCAGGCTCAAGAAACTTTTCTAACCCAAGGATATTGAGGGCATTGCAGAGAGGACCTGAGGCCTGCAGGGGAGGTGGTGGTAAGGTGGGTGTTGGAGATGAAGGGGGCAAGTATAGCATGCAAAGAGGGGGCCTCTGTAGATAGACACCCCCTTTCTGAGCCTCAGTGTCCTCTTTGTATATTGGTGGTGCAGGAAGATAGTCTGGGTTCATGGTTTCTAGGCTCATCATCTCTGTCTTAAGTTGGTTCCCTGGAAGCCGACCTTGAGATTACTGGTTTGTGAAGGAAATGCCTGTGGGAGAATCTAAAGAGGGAGTTGGGGAAGCAGGGCAGGGGAGGGGAAAAGCTAAGCAAACTTGTGACTCAAGTTCAGTGCAACCTCAGCCTGATCCCTCAGGGGAGCTCCGGGGGTGGCTTTTGCTCCAGAGTTTGTTCCAATGGAAAGCAAGGCAGGTGCCTTTCGCCATTTAGTCTGAGGGTCACCTGAGGGGAGAATGGGGTAATGTAACTCCCAGACATTTAACATCCTCTCTGCACATGGGAAAAAGTGTCTTCAGTAGTACCAGGCAAGCCAGGAGAGTTGCATAGTTAGGTGGTTAGCAAGAAAAGCCAATAGAATGGTGTACACAGAATGGTAAAAGGGAACTTTGTGGAGCATTCCAGTGTCCACTTCACCACCCTTAGATTCATCCTGGTTATTTCAGGATTCTAGATCTCCCTGCAAAGCACTGAATTGATGAGCGAAGAGGGGAGAGTCCCTCTAGACTGGATGCCAGAAGCTGGTCACTCAAGTGAGAGCATTGGAGTATGAGGGCAGGGAACAGGGTTAGGGGAATCCCAAAGAACCAGATGTCATCGTTTGGTAGGGCTGAAGAGGGCTGACTCTCCCGTCTCCTCTCAATGCCTGCCGATAAACATGCACGGAGTCACACCCATAGCCATGCACACTCAGACACATGGGGGCACAGGGGCATACTTGCTTAACTATGCTTGTGGAGCACACACACTGGTGCAGTGACATGCACCCACGGACTCATGCACAGGTGTGTACATGCTTTCACACAAGCCCATACACACATATAGATGCTCTTGCAGAAGCATAGCCATAGACATACACACATGTCTGCATACATGTTCCTGAGCCCACGCCAGAAGTATGGACAGCCAAGATCCTTTTTATTCCTGGGTCTCAGGGGAGGAAAGGGTAGGGGGATGGGCAGGCAGGGTCCAGGGCCAGGCCAGTTGCAGCTGGCTACTGAGGACTGACCTTTGGTTGGAATGGCCCAGATCACGCCTGTTGCAGAGCCCAGTCTCATGTCTATCTGGGGTTGCCTATAGAGGACTGATAAGGGTGTCTGGGAGCTCAACTACTGTCCCTACCCCCAAATTTTCACTCCCAGTCCTTACAGGATCAGCCGGGGGCCTTCAGTCTTCATCATACAGATGAGGGACTGCAGTCCAGGAAAGGAAATGAACTGGGCCTCCTGACACCCAGCTCCTGCTCCCTCCCCCAAAGTGTAGGAGCTAGCAGGAGCCTTGCCACTGGGAAGTGGGGACATCAGTGCATAAACAGACCAACCTCGGCTCTGAGGGGCTCCCAGTCTGGTGGAGGCCATAGACATTTTAAAAGTGTGATCAAGGTCAGGTGCGGTGGCTCATGCCTGTAATCCAGCACTTCTGGAGGCCAAGGTGGATGGATCACCCGGGGTCGGGAGTTTGAGACCAGCCTGACCAACATGGAGAAACCCAGTCTCTACTAAAAATACAAAAATTAGCTGGGTGTGGTGGCGCATGCCTGTAATCCTAGCTACTCAGGAGGCTAAGGCAGAAGAATCCCTCGAACCCGGGAGGCAGAGGTTGCGGTGAGCCAAGATCACGCCATTGCATTCCAACCTGGGCAGCAAGAGCGAAACTTTATCTAAAACAAAAACAAAAACAAAAAACAACAACAACAACAAAACCACCACCAAAAAACAGAAGTGTGATCAATGCTAAGCTGGAAGGAAGCAGGGAACTATGGAAACCCAGAGGAGGCACCTCACAGCCTGGAGGGAGGTTGGATCAGGCATGGCTTTCTGGTGGAGTTAATGTCTAAAATGACTTAAAAGACCAAGAAGGAATTGAATTTGGGTAGTAAACAGCATCTTAGGCAGAGGGAACAGCTTGTGTAAAATGCTGGTCCTGGGAGAAGCAAGGTGCCCTAGAGAACTGGAAGTTCAACATGACTGGGTAGAGAGTGGCTGGGAAGGAAGACAGAAACCAGACTGCGAGGGCTGTATGCCAGCCAAGGAGCTGGACAGATAGACCACTGGGAAGTTTGAATCAGGGGAATGGTATGGTCAGACTTACACTGGAAAGATCCTTCTGGCTGCAAAGTGGAAAGTGGATGGCTTAAGACAGATTTGAGGTGGAAGATAGGACAACTCATTAACTGGGGGCTGATAGAGGCTTGCAGGCCAAAAGGCAAAGTCCAGGATATTATGCAGGTATTCATATAACAAGCGATGAAATGTGTTTCTACAAGATATTTGTTGTTGTTATTGTTGTTGTTAGAGATGGAGTCTCACTCTGTTGCCTGGGCTGGAGTGCAGTGGCGTAATCTCGGCTCACTGCAACCTCCGCCTCCTGGGTTCCAGCAATTCTCCTGCCTCAGTGTCCCAAGTAGCTGGGACTACGGGCGGCCACTGCCACGCCCAGCTAATTTTTTTTGAATTTTAGTAGAGGTGGTGTTTCACCCTGTTGCCCAGGCTGGTCTTTAACTCCTGAGATCGGTCAATCTGCCCACCTAGGCCTCCCAAAGTGCTAGGATTACAGGCATGAGCCACCATGCCCTGCCTGTTTTTTTTTGTTTTTTTTTTTTAAAGTGATGGGATCTCATGAAGTTGCCCAGGCTGGAGTGCAGTGGCTATTCACAGGTGTGATCCCACTACTAATCAGCACAGGAGTTTTGACCTGTTCCATTTCTGACCTGGGCTGGTTTACCCCTCCTTAGGCAACCTAGTGGTCCCTTGCTCCCAGGAAGTCACCATATTGATGCTGAACTGAGTGTGAACACACAATTGGCATAGCACACTACAGCCCAGAACTCCTGGGCTCGAGCGATCCTCCTGCCTCAGCCTCCAGAATAGCTGGGACTAAGGTGCATGACATCACACCTGGCTACAAATTTTTTTTTTATTATTATACTTTAAGTTCTAGGGTACATAGGCTACAAAATTTTAACTGTAAACCCAAAGTAAATAATTGAGTATAATTTTTTTGTAACATACGTCTTCTAATAAGAATAACGAAATTCTTTTTTGGAAGATGACATTTCAGTTCACTAGGGCTCAAAGTTAGTGTTTCCTATCATTACATTGATTTCAAATGTTCATCTGTAAAGATTCTCCCCTAGAGCCTCTGGAGGGAAGTGGTCCTACTGGCACCTTGTCAAACTGACACCATTCTTAGCCCACAGTCATTCAAACAGAGGTTGTAGCTTGCTCACCCCTAGTCTAGACTAATGGGGCCTTGGCAGAAGCAAGTAAGAAACAGGAGGCTCTTCCCTCCCCTATTCTCTCTCCCACAAGCCACAGTGCCTAAACCTTTACCATTACTGCCATTACTATCATTACTAAGCATTGCTGCTTCCACTGGGCTCTAGTTACTAGGAGGGACCCAGATCCTTTAGTCAAAGGGAAGATGCCAGAAATATAAACATCCCATAATTATGACTTCTCAGGGCAAGATGGATCTCAGTAGTCCCTCTCCAGCCCTTTTCCCAGGGCAGAATTAACATATATATGTTTTGTAGAATCACTGTATACTCCAGATATAGAAAGCGACTTACCCGAGGACATGCTGCAAGTTGCTGACAGGACTGGGACTTGAACTCAGGACTTAGGATCCTGAGTCCCAGATTTCTTTGCTTATACTACCATGAGGACATGGCCAGTGTGGAGGGGAGGAACACATGGGGAAGAGAGGAGCAGTGTCAGGTCTCATTTGCCCAAGACAAGGGGCTCTTCAGGCTCCTGCCTTCCCCTTCTACCAGTCCAGTGGCAGATCAGACCTCCTAATTTACTTCACATTTGCATATATCACTTGCAGATGAGGTACCTGAGTCTCAGAGAGAATGAAGAACTTGCTGAGCATCTGTGGTAGGCTGAAAAATGGCCCCCCCAAAGGATATCTACATCCTAGTCGCTAGAACCTGTGGATGTTAGCTTACATGGCAAAAAAAAGGTTGAGGGAGCTCTGCAGATGTGATTATGTTGAGGATCTTGAGATAGGAGCTTACCCTGGGTGATATGGACAGGCTCTGAATGCCATTACATGTTCATAAGAGGGAAGCAGAGAGAGATTCTACAAGACACAGAGGGCAGAAGATGATGTGATGATGGAAGCGGAGAGAAAGATTTGAAGATGCTGCTACCTGTGGAGATGGAGGAAGGGCCCTTGAGCCAAGGAAAGTAGCTCTAGAAGCTGGACAAGTTAAGGAAACAGATTCTCCCCTAGAGCCTCTGGAGGGAAGTGGCCCTGCTGGCATCTTGTCAAACTGACACCATTGCCACTGATTTCAGACTCCTTGCCTCCAGAACTGTAAGACGATACATTTCTGTTGTTTTAACTGACCAAGTTTGTGGTGATTTGCTATAACAGCTGCAGAAACCTAATAGGATATCTCACAGCAATTTTTCTCAATGTAAATATACTTTTAATTGTAAAGGCCGGGCGCAGTGGCTCAAGCCTGTAATCCCAGCACTTTGGGAGGCCGAGACGGGCGGATCACGAGGTCAGGAGATCGAGACCATCCTGGCTAACACGGTGAAACCCCGTCTCTACTAAAAAATACAAAAAACTAGCCGGGCAAGGTGGCGGGCGCCTGTGGTCCCAGCTACTCGGGAGGCTGAGGCAGGAGAATGGGCTAAACCCAGCAGGCGGAGCTTGCAGTGAGCTGAGATCCGGCCACTGCACTCCAGCCTGGGCGACGGAGTGAGACTCCGTCTCAAAAAAAAAAAAAAGAAAAAGAAAAAAACAATTTAGAATAGTTTCAGACTTACAGAAAAGATGCCCAGATAGTAAAGAGAATTCCTATACACCCTTCACCCTAAATGTTACCCTTTGTAACATTTTACAGAACTATTGCACATTTGTCACAACTAAGAAGGCAAGATTGGCACATTACTATCAAACTCCTTATTTTATTCCAATTTTACTGGTTTTTCCCAGTGACTTCTGTCTATTTGAGGATCCCATCTAGGGTAGCATATTTCATTTAGATATCATGTCTTCTTAGCTTCCTCTGGTCTGTGACAGTTTCTCAGATTTTCCTTGTATTTGATGACGTTTAGTTTTGAGAAGTACAGGTCAGGTGTTCTGTGGACTGTTCCTCAATATGGATTTATCTGACGTTTTTCTCCTGATTAGACTGGGGTTATGGGGTTTGGAGAGGAAGGCCACAGGAGTGACGTGCCATTCTCATCACAACACATCAAGTGTACTTACTATCAACATTTATCACTGGTGTTAAGTCATGTTTTCTAGGTGTTTTCACCACAAAGTTACTCCCTGTCCCTCTCTGCACACCCAGCTCTTTCCGTATGCTATCCTTGGAAGCAAGTCTCTAAGCACATCCCAGTTCAACTGGGAGAGGGCTGAGCTTCATCTTGGGGGAATATCTACAGAAGTTATTTGGGATTCTTCTCTTAGGGAGATTTGTCTCTTCTCTCCCATTTATTTATTATTCAATCATTTATATCAGTATGTACTCATGAATATTTATTTTACACTTTGGATTATAATCCCAGTACTATGTTGTTTGTTTTATTGTTTGAATTGTTGCAGCTGTGGACATTGGGAGCTTGTTCAGTTTGGCCCCTGTGTCCTTTTGAGATATCCTCATCATTTTTTTAAAGCACTTCTTTACTTTCTGGCACTACAAGGTTTTTCAGGCTCATCTTGCATGTTGCCTGCTCCAGTCCTAGAGTCAGGCATTGCTTTAAGTGTCTCAGGAATTCTTTTTATATTTATATTTATTTTTTACTTATTTTATTTATTTATTTATCTTGAGATGGAGTTTTGCTCTTGTCTCCCAGGCAGGAAGGCAGTGGCGCGATCTTGGCTCTCTACAACTTCCGCCTCCTGGATTCAAGCAATTCTCCCACCTCAGCCTCCTGAGTAGCTAGGATTACAGGTGCCTGCCCCCACACCTGGCTAATTTTTGTATTTTTAGTAGAGACAGGGTTTCACCATGTTAGCCAGGCTGGTCTCGAACTCCTGACCTCATGATTCTCCCGCCTCAGCCTCCCAAAGTGCTGGGATTACAGGCATGAGCCACCATGTCCGGCCAGGAATTCTTTTTTTAGAGAAAGGTATTAGAAACCAAGATCTGAGCTCTTGGTGTGCTAGTTGCTACTGGGGTGCCATTGTTTCTAGTCCCTCTCAGAAGACAGAGCTAGGAGACATATATTTCCCATGTATGCACACCTATTTATAATTGTATCTATCCAGCTGTGTCTGTATTAAACTAAACATGAGTTCATACTGATGTCTCCCTCTAATCCCTTACCACATGGATCATTCTAGTCATTCACCTTCTCCAGTAGTGAGAAAACTGGCCCTTGTCATCTATTTACTTATGTGTTCAATTGCAACACATATATGGTAGTTTCAGACTTGTTATCCTGCACCCCCATGAGAAATTCAGCTTTACCAACTATGGTGCAGTGTTTATGGACATTGTATTTTTACATCAGTCTTGCCGTTTCCAGCCAAAATATTCTTTCCCAAAGTTACTTAGGTCAGCCCTTTGTTCTCTCACTCCCTTCAGTGAAGTTTTCTCACACATTTATAAGACAGTTGAGATTCTTTCATCATCTCAGTCTGCATTCTACCCTAGGATACCTTAACTTTTTGGGCGATTCTAAAAGTTTAATTTCTTTTTTTTTTTTTTTTTTTTGAGATGGAGTCTCGCTCTGTCACCCAAGCTGGGGTGCAGTGGCCAGATCTAAGCTCACTGCAAGCTCCGCCTCCTGGGTTTACGCCATTCTCCTGCCTCAGCCTCCCAAGTAGCTGGGACTACAGGCGCCCGCCACCTCGCCCGGCTAATTTTTTGTATTTTTTAGTAGAGATGGGATTTCACCATGTTAGCCAGGATGGTCTCGATCTCCTGACCTTGTGATCCGCCCATCTCAGCCTCCCAAAGTGCTGGGATTACAGGCTTGAGCCACCGCACCCGGCAAAAGTTTAATTTCTATACATTAAAGTTTAAAGTTTACCTCGTGGTTTTTTTTTGTTTTGTTTTGTTTTGTTTTGTTTTTTAGATAGAGTTTCACTCTTGTTACCCAGGCTGGAGTGCAGTAGCATGATCTTGGCTCACTGCAACCTCCATTTCCTGGGTTCAAGTGATTCTCCTGCTTCAGTCTCCCGAGTAGCTAGGATTATAGGTGCCTGCCATCTTGCCTGGCTAATTTTTGTATTTTTAGTAGAGACAAGGTTTCACCATGTTGGCCAGGCTAGTCTCAAACTCCTGACCTCAGGTGATCTACCTGCCTTGGCCTCCCAAAATGCTGGGATTACAGGTGTGAGCCACCGCTCCTGGCCTACCTTGTGGTTTTTAACAAATGCATAGTATCAAGTAGACAGCACTATAATACCATAGGAATTTGTTCTACCATCCTAGAAGGTTCCCAGTGCTTCCTCAGCCATAGCTCCCTACAGCTGATCTGTTTTTTGTCCCTATATGTTATCCTTTTCCAGAATGTCATAGGAGTGAAATCATACAGTATGTAGCCTTTTTGGTCTGGCTTCTTTCACTTAGCAAAATGCACTTAAGATTCATCCATGCTATCGTGTGAATTTACAGCTCAGTTATCTGTATTTCTGAATAGGATTCCATTGTATGGATTGAACCACAGGTTTTTTAAAAATCCAGTCACCTATTGAAGAACATCTTGGTTGCTTCCAGCTTTTGGTGATTATGAATAAAGTGGCCATAAACATTCATGTGCAGGTTTTCATATGGACTTGTTTTCCAATCAGTAGGGTAAATACCTAAGAGCACAATTGCTGAGTTGTATAGTAAGCCTGTGTTTAACTTTATGAGAATCTGCCAAACTGTCTTCTAAAATGGCTGTGCCATTTTGAATAAATAAGAGTTATCTTTAATATTACAGATTAAATCCAACTTTCCTGATCCTTTCTTTCGTTTCCCAAGCTGGTAGTCAGGTCACACTTTATTAGACAAAAATACAGCCTTTGCAGTCAGATCTGAATTCAAATCCTCGCTCCACCACTTAAAAATGGTGTGACTGCAGACAAATTAGTTAACCTCTCCCTGCCTCGTACTGGGATTTACCTCTTCAAATATGCATGATGTCACAGATTGGGTTCTCCAGGAAGTGGATTCTGAGATGGTGTGTAGCCTACAGGATGTTTATTAGAGAACCTTTGGAGTCAATACCGCAAGAAGGAAGGGAAGGCAGCAAATTTGGATGGAGAGAGAAGTCAAACTGAAATGTCCATCAGAGTTGTATTGATCTGGGCTGACATGGCCCGGCCTTTATACCCTGGCTGGCTGAGTCATGGGCTGTATACCCTTGCAGAGACAGCTCTCTGCAGTGGGGGTGATCTCAGAAGGGGCAGACGGGACTTCCTGCAGCTGGGAATGGAGTTCTTCCTTGAAAATGCACCTGGGGACACGTCCTCGTATCCACTGCCCAAGGCAGAGTGGAAAGGGCACTGGGTGAGAACTGGGAGGCCAGTTCTGCATCTGCCACTTACCAGCTATGTGACTTCTGGCAAGCCCTGCCCTTCTAGCAGCCTTCTCAGCTTACCTGAGTGAAAGTGGCTAAGATGACATCCCTAACCAATTAGTGTACAGCACTTTGCAATTCACCAGTTAGTTTTGTGTTTCTTAACTCGCAACAACCTTACAATGCCAGCAGTTAGTCACAACAAAGAGTTCCAGGGCAGTGCTGTGTTACTCCAGTGTGGTCTGGAGACCAGCGCACATCCATGAACAGCTTGTTACTGGTTCCTGACAAAATAATTACAGAAATGGAGTGGAACTGTTCAGAAACTTCAGAGCAATGTGGCACAGTAATTTTATGTCTGTTGAAACTAATAATAAAACGTCATACTATGTCTTGGTTTTCTTTTCTCACCTTTCTAGTAACTTATATTGTGTCTTATAAAATGGATAGGTCCATGAAGGATTGGGAAAAAAAGCAAAAACCAAAAATCTGGTCCTTTGCCAGAGACATTTCAAGAAGCATTGACCTAGGGCATCCCCAAATGCAGGCTTTTGACAATTTTACTATTTTTTTTTTTTTTTTTTTTTTTTAGAGGAGGGGCTTTTTTGATCTTTAATCATTGACATGTTATTGATAGGGACAGGATTTTGGGGCTGTTTTTTGTTCTTTTAAGGTCTGCTTTAAAAGAGGCTGACGCTGGGCAAAGTGGCTCAAGCCTATAATCCCAGCACTTTGGGAGGCCAAGGCAGGCGGATCACTTGAGGTCAGGAGTTCGAGACCAGCCTGGCCAACATGGTGAAACTCCATCTCTACTAAAAATACAAAAAATTAGCTGGGCGTGATGGCATGCACCTGAAATCCCAGCTACTTGGGAGGCTGAGGCAGGAGAATCACTTGAACTCGGGAGGCGGAAGTTGCAGTGGTCCGAGATTGCACCACTGCACTCCAGCCCGGGCAACAGAGCAAGACGCTGTATCAAAAAAAAAAAAAAAAAAAAGCTAAAAGGGGCTGCCAGAAACGAGCTGCCTGCCATCATTTCCTCTTCACCCTGTTGCTAAAGATGTGACCGAATGTGCACCCGTTCAACTGTTGAAAAAGGAAACACTCAGGTTGGTTTTCCAGCAGGGGTTGAAGGGACTCTAGAGTCTAAGAAATGCCCGAACCTCATTTGTGATAGACACACACACTCACAGGTATTTCAAAAATCATTTCCCGGAATTTATAAAGGGGGAGAGGGAGGAAGAACTGGCATTTATTGAACACCCATTTGTGGAAAGACCATTTACAAGTGAAGAAACTGAGACTCAGCAACTGGACCTGACTTGCACGGGGTCACGCAGCCCAGCTGGCTCTCCAGCCTCTGCCATTTCCATTGTGCCATCTGCTGGGTCTGAGGCCAGAACCTGGCAGAATGTGAGGAGCATGTGATAGCTGTCTGGGCAGGCAGTCCACATCTTGGGGCCAGAATTCCAGAAAGTCCTTTAACCTTTCTGACAAACGAACTTCATCTATTATAAAGAGGTTACTGTGGGTATCTTTGACATAAAACATGTAGAGCATCCCATTCAGAGCCTAGCACATAGTAGGTCCTCAGTAAATGGCTCAGGGTGCTGACTCTGCCCTTCTGTGAGGTCATTAAGACAAATGCCCAGTTCAACCTAAGGCATTTTTTGCCCACGTGGCCTGGCCCTTGACCTACATCAGCTCAAGGACTTTCCAGGGTTCCTCCCTACCTTTGGGAGAAATTCCTGACTCCTTGACTGGACATTTGGCTTCCACTAGTCAGTAGACAAGGGAAAGCCAGGTACCCAATCCAGCTTGGTCGCCACTCTGTCCGCAGCACTTGGCACATAGCAAGGACTCAATAAAAGTTTTCTGAAAAGAGACCTACCTCTAACCTCCTTTTCTTTGAAACTCACCCTTGCACCCTGAATCACACCTGCAGCTATTGCTAAGGTGTGCCCCACACTTTCCCTCCCCTCTGCCTTTGCTCACTCAACAATTTCCATCTGGATGCCCTCCTCCCTCTTTCCTGCTTCTGAGCCCTCACAAAGCACAGTCCCCTTGGGAGCTGAGACTGAGCAAGTGGACCTGACTTGCACTTGCAGCCTTGTGCCTGCCACGTGGCTGCTGGCTGTGCTATACTGGCCAACCCCTGGCCAAGTCACCATAAAGCAGTATCAGAGGGACTGTGCCTCAGCAGGCCCTTTGTCCCCTTGGGAAATAATGTCTGAGAACTTCTCCCCAGGTCAAAGTGCAGGCTGATTTCCAGAGGAGACTCCAACTGTCCCCATTACTTGAGGGCCTCTGACCTTCTCTACCATGCCTGACTCATCCTGCCATCCTCTGCTGACCTTCTCTACCATGCCTGACTCATCCTGCCATCCTCTGCTGTCTTTATTTGTGCATGTATGGAGGGGAGGAGGTTGCCTTCCCCACATAAAGGTGAGGCCTCTGAGGCAGGCTCTGAGGGCCCCTGAGAATTGTTAGGAAGTGATAAATTAATAACTGAGTCCTTACATGGATAGCTCCTGACACATTAGTCAGGGAGGCCAATTACAATAACAAACACACTCCTATCTCAGTGGCTTTAGCCAGTAAAAGGGCATGTTTTTGCACACACAAAGTCCAGCATGGATATTCCTGCTTGGATGGCTCCCTTGGGCAGCCCTCTTCTGAGATCAGGGCTCTATACTCCTTGCATCTTGTGCTATTGATGTCTTCACACGAAGCCTCCAAGGTTGCTGTGAAAGAAGGAGAGACTTTTCCCCTCTGGCCAAACCTCTCCCCCACCCCCTATCTTCCATCCTGGCACCCGTCTGTCTAATGGCCACCTTGTACTCTATCCTAGCCTAGGCTGGGGGGATCACAGTCATCCTTCCTACCTGCAGCTTTTGCTCAAGCTGTTGCTCCCACCCCTCTGGGTCCCCTTTATATGGCTAGCTCAGTCTTTGTCCTCCAAGGCAAGCTGCCTTGTGCAGAAGTAAACAGCATCGGTGTGGTACAGTCTAGCCTCTGAAGCTCATCCACCATCACTGTAGCAGCCAGCCTCCAAGCTGGCACCCAGGGATCCCACCCCCAGGTATTCACACCCTTGTATGGAGTGTGGACTGGACTTAGTGACTCACATCTAACCAAGAGAGTAAGGTGGAATTGATAGTGTGAGACTCAGAGACCAGGTCATAAAAGGCAGTGTGGCCTCTCTCTTTCTCTTGACTCACTCACTCTGGGAGAAGCCATCCATGTCATTGGCAGTGCTGTGGAGAGGCCCACATAGCAAACAACGAAGCCTCCTGCCAACAGCCACACAAGTAGGCCTGGAAGCCGGTCCTGCAGTCCCACTCAGGCCTTCAGAGACCACAGCTCCGGGCCCAGTCCCAGCCTGGCTGCAACCTTATGAGAAACCCTAAGCCAGAACCACTCTAGTAAGCCATTCCCAGACACCTGACCCCCAGAAACCGAGAGTCGATGAGGATTTGTTGTTTAAAGCAGCCAAGCTTTGGAGTGATCTGTCATGCAGTGATAGACAACTAATTTAATCACCTCAGAGGCAAGGCCTGGGTCTCCTTCCCCTGATCCCTGCCCCAGGCCTCATGTGGGTGGGATTGAGAGGAAGCACACATGTGAGAATTAATTTACTCAACCAACTCCCTCTCACTGGGGATGCTGAGGTCCTGTGCTGGCGGTGGAGCTGGGTCGAATGGGGCTGAAGGCACCATGGATAAGGGCCTAAGGGGGTTCCCAGTCCACTGGGAGACAGAGAAGTCCACTCACCTATGAATAACTATGACCCTTTCATCCCCGAAGATAGTGCAAAAGAGGGCTGATGCAGGGCAAAGGGCAGAGTTTGAGGGTTGAAGGGTAGGATGAGGTTTGACAAAGGAGGCGATCTTTGCGAGTGAGTGACGCTGACCGGACCAAGAAGAAAGAGTGTTCCAGGAGGAAGGGAACGGTGTGCCCATAAATAAGCCAGTGCAAGAGCAGAGTATACTGAGAGAGCAGCAAGGGGGCGGGAGTGACTGGTGGCAAGGGGAGAGGGTCCAGAGGTGAGGCTGGTGGGGTCTAGAGGGCAGATGATAAAGGCATTGAATGCCAGGCTGAGGAGTTTAGGCATTATCCTGAGGCACTGGAGACCACTTAGAGAGTTCTAAGTTTTATTTGTGAGACAGGATGCAGGTCCTGTTTGTGGGTAGGCTGGAGGGAGGGCACTAGAGGCAAGGGCATTGGCGCAGCATTTACCTGGACAGCAACACCTCCTCCCCAGGGTGCTAAGGGCTATGGCAGAGGAACAGAAAGTCTGGAGAAGCCAGAGGAAACCCCTCGCAATCAGAGGCACTGGGGAAGACTTTTTTGCACAGATAAAATCAGTATTGGAGGATGAGTAGGCATTATCCAGACAAAGGGGAGATAATGGGGAGGAGATGGCATTCCATGGCATCCGACATCATGGGCAAAAGCTCAGAGGTGAGACACTGTAGCTGGCACAAAGAAATGCAAATGGTTCCGAGTGATGGGAGCATGGAGTAAGGGAGGAAGAGAGATGAGGATAGACAGGCTGGGCCAGATGCTGGAGAGTGGCAAATGGCAGGCTGGGAAGCTCGGGCTTGGAGGTGGACGTGTTCCGTCTTCCGTTGACCCCTCCAGATCAACTCTGCCTGTCTTTGCCTTTCTCCCTTTCACAGGAGGCCTACATGCCTGGACTGCAGCCACAGGCCCTCCTTCCCTGCAGCTTCTAGTTGGGCTCAGTCAGTGGGGAACTTGGCAGCAGACTGAATGGAGGAAGGAGAATGAGGTGGGAATGCTTGCTCCTGGCTCCTCCCTTGCAGGGTCACCAGACCTGCTCATGCCCTTTGACCAACAATGGCCCCCACACAGGAGTCTTCCTGGTTCAGGAACTGCTGCTTCCATTCATCCTTCCAGGCCTCAGGGTGGAAACAGTGCACACACTTCAAAAAATGGTTCCTTTTTAAACCCTCCTCAAATTATCCTCTGGTTCCTGCTGGATCCTGATCCTGTGGATTCAGACTGGTCCAAACCCTATCCTAGGAGCAATGGAGGGTCATGGAAGGATGCTAGTAGGGAATGATGCAGTCAGCTTTGTGTTTTAGACAGCTCACTGTGGCTCTGCATGAGGGATCAATGCGGGAGAGCGAGAGGGAGACAGGGCAGAGATGCAGGGCTGAGCTGGGATCCTTGGGATACACAGTGGTGATGCCATGGTCACACAGGGAATTCCAGGGTGTGTGTGCCTGGGGTGGGCAGTGGTTGTGCTTCAGGCTTTTAGTTTTTAATTTTTGGTGGATTGTTTGCAAACATGGCAGTAAGAATCCCTGCATGTGACCACACCCTTTTGTAATATGACATTGCTGCTCCTCCCATCCAGAGGGGGATCCTATTCCTTACTCCCTGAATCTGCTGGGTTGTGACTCGCTTTGACCAACAGAATGCAGCAGAAGTGATGCTTGTGAGGTGTGCAGCCTAGGACTTGAGTCCGTGCAGCTTTGGCTCTCATTTTTTGGAATCAGCCACCAGTGAATGCTAACAGACCACTCAGTATAGAGAGGGGCCCAGTGTCCATGTGCAAAGAGAGGCCCAGCCCCTCTAGCAATCCTAGCTGTCTCAGCCCCAGCTGACCCCTTGGCTGGATGCAGCTGCAAGACCCGAGAGGAACCACCCAGAGAATCCATAGAATTGTGAGAAGTAATAAATCCTCACGCTCTTCAACCATTAAGCTGTGGTTATTGTTGTTGTTTTTTTTGAGACAGGATTTCATTCTGTTGCCCAGGCTGGAGTACGGTGGTGCAATCTCGAGTCACTGCAACCTCCGCCATTTGGGCTCAGACAATCCTCTCACCTTAGGCCTCTAAGTATCTGAGACTACAGGCACAAGCCACCATGCCCGGCCAATTTTTGTATGTATTTCTCTTTTTGTACAAAGGGAGTTTCACCGTGTTTCCCAGGCTAGTCTCAAACTCTTGAGCTCGAGTGATCCACCCACCTTGGCCCCACAAAGTGCTGGGATTACAGATGTGAGCCACCATGCCCAGCCAGCCATTAAGTTTTGAAGTGGTTCGTTATACAGCAGTAGGTAATTACTATGGGCTGTTATTTATCTCCTTTGCAAATCTCCCACTTCCTTCAAGGTCCTGCCCACGTGTCACCTCCTCCAAGTCCTCCCCTCGTCTGTAAATCATCCCTCCCTTCTCTAAACTCCACTGCTTCTTCTTCCTGCTCCTCTTGTGACCCTTATACCACGCTGCCTAATAGGATAATAAGAGGCACTTTCATGAGACATTGGGCACGTTTGTCACCTGGCTTCTAATTCATACATACTGCACATCATTCCACAAAGGACATGGAATAGCTTGTTATCTCATGAACTGTTCACAACACTGAAGGTGGATACTATAGTATTTGTTTCTCAAATGACAAAATCGAGGTTTGGAGATGTGGCTTGCCCAGGATCACGGAAAAGAGGCAGAGCCAGAGCCAGGACTGAAACCCAAATGTACACTTCTCTAAGTGCCTGTGTTGTGGTTATGGGTGTGATCTGCTCCTGGCAGGGAAGGGTCTGTTTCCCCACTAGAGGGTGAGGGAGAGTCACAAACCCTGGTCCAACCCTCTGTTCCCTCCCTACTGATGCATGGCCCTAACCCAGGAATGTAGAACTCTGGTCAGGGTCTCTGTCCCCATCTTACCCCTCCACACCCCCCACACCCCTGCAAACACATGCACTCATCTCACATCTGATTTCCATTCTCTGTGCTGGCCTGCCCTGTGTCTTAACAAATTGACCCCCGCTTCTTTCCCAACAGAATGGGGCCAGAGGTGGTAAGCTTAGGGTTGATGCATCAGGAAGAAGCGATCAGCATGGTCTTCTCTGGCTCAGTCTCATCCAGCTTCTGGGAAGGTGAGACAGGGCCCCAGGGCCAGGCTGGGGGATCAAGGGTAAGGCTTTGACCAGCCCTCTTGGTTGGGGGTATAAAGAAAGAGAAGCATGCTAAAATATAATTCTCTCATTTATTGAACTGACATTTATGGAGCCCCCTTTTTTATGCCAAGGTCAGGGACTTAAGTTACAAAGGGTGAATAAGAGGCGCCTTATGGAGCTCTCAGCCTATGTAATGTCAGAGCTGAGACTCAGAGTCAGTGGGAAAACTGAGGCTCAGAAGGAGAGAAAAGAGGCCTGCCCACAGTCATACAGCCAGTTGGTAACAGAGCACAGTCCTCCCTACCCACCTTCCGTGTGCCTCTGGCGGCCACTCCATCACCCAGAGAACCCAGAAACTTGAAGCTACCTAGGGTGAGGGCAGGGGTTTGCTGGCCACCCCTCCTCTCCAGCATGGAGAGGGAGGACCTGGGACATCCAGAGTGCAAGATGACAGGTCTTGTAGGAGAAGGGACTGGAGCTGGTGGCCTCTTTTGTGCTGTCACTCAAGGTCAGAGGAATAAAAACCTTGCTGTTCTCTTTGTTCCCCTGCATTTCCTTTTATAATGTTTGAGTGACATTACAACAGAGATCAGAGACCTCAGAAAACATTCTCCTCCAGCCCTTTCTCCCATTTCACTGAGCAGACAGAAGCCAAGGAGCAGGAGGCTGGCAGAGGTCTTGTAGCAGAAGTGCAGATTGCAGTGCCAGAATCTGGTCTCCTCTTCTGCGTTGCCCGCCCTGACTTACAGACTGACATGGGTTAGATTTGCAGGAGTCTGGGAAGGCTCTGCAGATATGTTCAACAAACACCTCCAGGAAGTCTTCTCAGAGCACAGCACCTCCTGCTGGGCTCCCTAATGTTGGCCCTGCCCTTTGGGCTCAGCAGAACTCCAAGTGCTGGTCAGCAGGAATGTTGAACTTAAGTTTGTGGGCCTCGAAGAGGTTGCACAGCTCTTTGATATAGCGCTGGTGCAGCTGGTTCACCTCCTCCTCCGAGGGATGCAGCGTCTTCTGTACCTCGATGGGCTTCCCCACTGCAAGGCATAGAGGCGTGCAGTGGCTTAGGGTAGGGAAGGGGACATTGGGGCAGGTGCCCATCCCTATGGTTCATCCCTGCAGAAAAGTGCTCTTACTGCCATTCCTTCCAACCCTAATCTCAGGTAATGAATTTTAAGACATTAGTGCAACTCCAAGATTCTGATATAATAACAATGGCTGGATTTCTTTTCTTTCTTTCTCCGTTTCTCTCTTTCTCTCTCTCTCTCTTTCTCCCTTCCTTTCTCTCTCTCTCTCTCTCTCTCTCTCTTTCTTTCCTGCAGAGTCTCGCTCTGTAGCCCAGGCTGGAGTGCAGTGGCACAATCTCAGCTCACTACAACCTCCACCTCCCGCATCCCGGTTCAAGCAATTCTCCTGCCTCAGCCTTCTGAGTAGCTGGGATTACAGGCATGCACCACCATGCCCAGCTAATTTTTGTATTTTTAGTAGAGACAGGGTTTCGCCATGTTGGCCAGGCTGGTCTTGAATTCCTGACCCCATGATCTGCCCTCCTCGGTCTCCTAAAGTGCAGGGATTACAAGTGTGAGCCACTGTGACTGGCCAATGGCTGGATTTCAATGTGTCAGGCAATGTATTAGGTGCTTTACATGAAATACTCCCTTTTATCCTATGGGTATAAAAAACTGTCATTATTCCTATTTGACAGACGAGTCAATGAGGCTCAGAGAGGTTACCTGACTTGTTCAAGGTCACATAGCCAGGAAGAACCACTGCCAGGTTTTAGACCCCGGGGGTGTGCTCTTCACCTTCAGGCTATATGATCTGGGGAGTCCAAGATGCCATGATTGGAAGCGGCTATATTTCTAAGATGGGGTGAGTTCATAGCCCAGGCAGCTCTTCTTTCCCCTCTACCCCTCCACGCTGACCTGCAGTGGATCTCTTATCCCAGGGAGGAATCAGGATGGACCTAACTCATCTCTTTCTCTGGTTCTGTCTGGCTGGGAAGGCAGCTCCTCTGTCCTCTCTTCTGGCGATAGTTCTGGAGGCAGCAGAAGTATTAAAATTCGTGAAAATATTGCCACACAACACGGGTGGGGGGTCATGATGTAGGGGTTTACCAAGTCTGCTCAATTAGCAAGTGGATGGATGGAGATGAGATAAATGGACTTCTCCCTATAAAGTCTTTCGGAGGCCAGGCATGGTGCCTCATGCCTGTAATCCCAGTACTTTGGGAGGCTGAGCCTGGGGGATCACTTTAGGTCAGGAGTTCGAGATGAGCCTGGCCAACATGGTGAAACCCTGTCTCTACTAAAAATACAAAAATTACCCAGGCGTGGTGGCATGCACCTGTAATCCCAGCTACTCTGGAGGTTGAGGCAGGAGAATCGCTTGAACCCGGGAGGTGGAGGTTGCAGTGAGCTGAGCTCATGCCACTGCACTCTAGCCTGGGCAACAGAGCAGGACTCTGTCTCAAAAAAAAAAAAAAAAGAATTAAACCCACCTTTTCCGGCATTGTAAAAAGTCAGAATGATCCTAATAAAAACCTCAACTTTGTTATACAAAAACAGTGTGATATTTTGGAAGATACTTAACTTCTCTGAGCCCCAGTTTACATCAATGAAATGGGTATAGTAACTCCTGTCTTGAAGGTATGGCCAGGCGCAATGGCTCATGCCTTTAATTCCAGCACTTTGGGAGGCTGAGGCAGGCGGATCACTTGAGGTCAGGAGTTTGAGACCAGCCTGGTCAACATGGTGAAACCCCATCTCTACTAAAAATACAAAAATTAGCTGAGTTTTGTGGTGAGCAACTGTAGTCCCAGCTACTCGGGAGGTTGAGGCATGAGAATTTCTTGAACCTGGGAGGCAGAGGTTGCAGTGAGCCAAGATTGTGCCATTGCATACAGGCTTCCTGCCTTGAAGGCTGTTAGAATAAGCTGAGTTGCTTCATGTAGGGCAGCTAGTGTAGTGCCTGGCACACAGCAGATGCTCAGCAACTGGTCGCAACTATTGCTCTTGGCACCTCTGCTATAGTTCCTATCCCAGACTGTCTTCTATTCTATCTGCTTGCATGTGTATGTTTCCCAGTCTAGAATGTGAGCCCCATTAGGGCAGAAATAAATCTGGCCCATCTCCACGTCCCCTTGCAGCACACAACATAGCCTCCTCCCTCCCAGCCTGGTCCTGGACTTACCCACAGTGGTGATGGGCCGGCGGTAGGGTATTAAACCAAAGCTGTACTGGAAGACACCACGGCCATGAAAGAGTGGGAGGGAGATGCCCATGATCTTCTGCAACCGATTCTGGATACAGCGCAACCAGGAGCCAGAAGAGTTGGGAATCTGGTCAAATAGGTCATTCTCCCCGAAGGAGAAGATCGGCACCAGGGGTGCCCTGGAGACAAATAGAGGAAAGAGGGCATGTGGGAGGCCCCAGAGAAGGCACAAGCTGAAAGGCCCTTTAGCTTCCTGCAGGGACTCTGTGACCAAGAAATGGAGCAGAGGTCAGCCACCTGGGCTGGAAGTGGAGGCCTGGGTTATCTCCCAGACCTTCACAGCCCCATTCTCTGGGCAGGTCCCTTGCAGGGCCACAACTTTCCAGTTGCACCATGAGCGGTAGACCAACATGCTTCAGACAGTCCTCCCAGATATAAAAATCTGCATTGTTTTTCTCAGAAAAATCTCTCCCACCTCAGCTGGCTCATGTTTCTCAAGGATGCTTCATCCCAAGTAGGGAGAAGAGCTCTGAAATGTACCCCAAATATCACTCTTCTAGATATCATAGGTCTCAGGTCAAGTGCCAGTTTTGTGGAATATGTTCATTGCCACCTAGTTTCTTAGATTACTGAGTCTCCCTTGTGGAAACTTTTCTAGGTATTTGGGCGTGAGACACCAAAATATAATCTTCATTGTGAATGGACTGAAAATCTCTACCAAAATAGAATCTGCATTCGTCTCTGCCCTCTTCCCACCAAAATAAAATCCTTGCCAATCGCCAACTGAAACCAGAGTGCTCTTCCCAGAGGCTTGATACCCGTGTGTCAGGGCGAGCCTGATGAAGCCCTTTCGGTTCCGCAGTAACAGTGTGAAGGATCCAGGCCTGGCATCCAGGGCCTCCTGGGCACCCCCTACAATGATGCCCAGCAAGTTTCCACCACCCTTCCTGTTCAGAATGTGAGCAGCGCTCTCCTTTTCTGATGTGACCAACCCTGCGGAAAGAGAAAGGTGGGTCAGGTATGGGGTGAGGGAGCAAGGGCTGTGAAAGCACATAGAGCCCATGAAAGAGATCACCAGCAAGGCCTGGGGTTGCCCCCACTGCACCCCATTCCAGCTAGGAGCTCCCTGAGTCCTCTCCCTCTTCCCAACCCACTGATGGACTTAGCACCCAGCATGGTGCTGTAGGAAGTGCTTCTGTGGGCCCAGCCTCCTTCTCCTACTGCACACGCTCTTGGAAGAAGTACAGAACTGTTGGCAACCCTCCTGAAAATTTGTTACCTTCCTTAGCTGCTCAGGGGTGGAAACACTCACCTGCGGACATGATGTAATCTCTGAAGAAGGGGGCCCGGAACCACAAGGTCAGCATCATCAGATGGGGGTGGATACCGGGGAAGATCGAAGAGAAGCCTGTGCTCTCAGTGCACAGGTTGGCAAAGGCTCCGGCTGCCAGGACTCCATGGGGGTGGAAGCCCGCAATGTAGTTCCGAGAGGGGTCCAGCTCAGCAGTCTTGACCAGCTGCAGGGACAGCAACTTACTGAGCCAGGGTGGGGCCTGTGTTCCAACCCTGACTCTTCCCCTCACTGGTGTGACCTTGGGAAACCCCCCTGAGCCTCCAGGTCTTCATCCATATGTCTGACCACCCTGGGTTCTTACGAAGATTCAGATATGGTGTGTGACAGCACCTGGAGATACCATGGTGCTGGCTGTGCCACAGAGTTGATGCTGGCTTGGGACAAATTGCTTCCCTCTCCTACAGACTCCTCATTTATAAAGTGGCAATATAGTATTTGGCCCTGTCCCTACTACCTCCTAGGGCTACTGAGAAACTCAAGCATGATGGTGCCTGGAATTATTTATACCAACACCACCTGTGCAGGATATAACATGAAGGCATCAAGAGGCTACACAGGGGTATCAACATGCTGAAATAGCCCCATTTTAAGAAAAACAATGTTCTGGCCAGGCATGGTGGCTCATGCCTGTAATCCCAGCACTTTGGGAGGCCAAGGCGGGTGGATCACCTGAGGTCAGGAGTTTGAGACCAGCCTGGCCAACATGGTGAAACCCCATCTCTAATAAGGATACCACAAATTAGCTAGGTGTAGTGGCAGGCGCCTGTAATCACAGCTACTCAGGAGGCTGAGACAGGAGAATCACTTGAACCTGGGAGGCGGAGGTTGCAGTGAACCGAGATCGCGCCACTGCACTCCAGCCTGGGCAACAAGAGCAAAAAACTGCATCTCAAAAAAAAAAAAAAAAAAAGAAAAAGAAAAGCATTTGTGCATAGAGAAACACCCTGGTGAGTGGAAGGGCCTGTGTCTAGGTCACTGAGCCAATATTAGAATGGGCATCTACACGCACATTATCTATTGTGGTCCCACAGAGCATGCAGTTGAATACGTGCACATAGATACATGTAATAATACTGGCTCAGTGACCTAGACACAGGCCCTCCCACAGTGCAGGCACTTGGATACTAAGGTGTGGTCTGCACCTCCCTAGATGTGGTCTCTATTGGTATCTTTCTATGCTAACCTCTTTCATCTGTTCCCTGGACCCAAATCTATCACAACATCCCTGTGAAGATTACAGACCATGTGTCCGATGCATCTGTGTCCCCAGTGCAGGCCTGGAACAGAGGAGATGCTCTGGAAAGGGTATGGCATGAAGGAAGGAAGGAATAAGCCCAATGGATGAGGATGGTGCAGCCTCAGAAGGAAGGCTCCCTGACCCCAATCCTATCCTGGCATGTTACCAGGGTTCCACTAGTGAGAAAAAGAACCTTGAGTCGGGAGACCCAGGTTCTGCCGCTGGCTCATCACATGACCGTTGTCAGGCCCCTGTCCCCTCTGTGGCTCAATTATTTCTGTCCCACAGGACACTGATAACGCCTCCCTGGCAGGGTTGCTACTGGGTTTAAGGGGGTAAACAAAGAAGAGAGGAGACTTGTGAAGTGCTGTGGTCTGTCTCCCTCCCTCAGTTCTGTTAGGTGAAGGGAGTGTGACTAAGCGAAGATGGATGGCTATCTGGGGAAAATCCTGCCTGGGTGCATGCCCTGGCAGGCTGGGTGTGCAGCAGGCAGTGGGGCCTGGAGAAGGGCATAGCCAGGTTACTAGGCTCTGGGGGTTGTTATCGCTTTTAGTTGATATGATTTATATACCATAAAATGTATCCATTTTAAGTATGAAATTCAGGGTTTCAGTACATTTAAAAGGTATGGGATAGGTGTGGTGGCTCACACCTCTAATCTTAGCAGCCTGGCAACACAGTGAGACTCCATCTCTACAAACATTTTTTTTAAAGTTGTGGTGGTGCATGCCTGTAGTCCAAGCTACTTGGGAGGCTGAGGCGGGAGGATTGCTTGAGCTCAGGAATGAGGCTGCAGTGAGTTATGATTGCACCACTGCACTCCAGCCTGGATTACAGAAAGAGATCCTGTCTGTCTTTCTTTTTTTTTGAGACAGAGTCTTACTCTGTCGCCCAGACGCGAGTGCAGTGGCACAATCTCGGCTCATTGCAACTTCTGCCTCCCAGGCTCAAGCAATCCTCCTGCCTCAGCCTCCTGAGCACCTGGGATTACAGGTGTGCACCACTACCGCCAGGCTCATTTTTGTATTTTTAGTGGAGATGGGGTTTCACCATGTTGGCCAGGCTGGTCTTGAGCTCTTGACCTCAAATGATCCATCCCCCTCAGCCTCCCAAAGTGCTGGGATCACAGGTGTGAGCCACCACACCTGGCCAAGATCCCGTCTTTAAAAAAAAAAAAAAAAAGTGTGTTACCAATCAATATCTAATTCCAGAGCATTTTCAACACTCCAAAATAAACTCATACCTATTAGAAGTCACTCCCCCTCTCCCCAGCCCCTGGAACCACGAATTTACTTTTTGTCTCTATGGATTTGCCTGTTCCAGACATTTCACGTAAATGGAATCATATAATATGTGGCATTTGTGTCTGGTTTCCTTCATTTAGCATGATTGGAGGTTTATCTATGTTATAGTATGTATCTGTACTTCATTCCTTGCTGTGACTGTATACTATTCCATTTTATGGATATTCTACATCTTGGATGTCCATTCATTAGTCAAGGACATTTGAGTGGTTTCACCCTTGGGCCATTACAAATAACATGGCCACGAGCACTTGTGTACAAGTCTTGGTGTGAAAATGTTTTCAGTTCTTTGGCAGGGGCTACAGGGGCGCTTTTTTTTTTTTTTTTTTTTTTTTTTTTGAGATGGAGTCTTGCTCTGTGCCCCAGGCTGGAGTGCAGTAGCGCGATCTTGGCTCACTGCAAGCTCCGCCCCCCTGGGTTCACGCCATTCTCCTGCCTTCAGCATCCAGAGTAGCTGGGACTACAGGCGTCCGCCACCTCGCCCGGCTAATTTTCTTGTATTTTTAGTAGAGACGGGGTTTCACCGTGTTAGCCAGGATGGTCTCGATCTCCTGACCTCATGATCCGCCCGTCTTGGCCTCCCAAAGTGCTGGGATTACAGGCTTGAGCCACCGCACCCGGCCCCAGGGGCGCTTTTTTAACCCCAAGACGCTCTTCAGTCCCTGCCTAAACAATCACAGCACCACATAGGGCTCTCCGGGAGTGGACATCTGGACATTGAGTGGGAGGGAGGACAGCGGGGGACTGCTATGTCTCTACTGTGTCTGTCCATTCCCATTTCTCCACAAACGAACTTGTGCCCCCTCACAGCAGTGGGTCAACTGAAGAGCCTCAAGAGCCCACTGTCCTAACAGATTCTTTATGGTTCACAAAGCAGCCATGCTGTTAGCTTGTTTAATGTTCAATCTGGCCCTAGGGAGGCTGGCTGGAGTATGATAGGCCCAGTGTGACAGTCCAGCAAACTGAGCTGTGGAGACCTGCCCTGAGCCACACAGATGGCTCTGAGTTCTGCCACCTCCTGCAGAAAGCGTCAGAGAGAGAGAGAGAGAGAGAGAGAGAGAGAAAGAGAGAGAGAGAGAGAGCGCGTGCAAAGTGAGCCAGGAAGCCTTTGTTCCAGACCCAGGGAAATATCCTGGCACTCAGGACTGTCTTTGGGGCCTTTCACTCACTAGTCAGACTTGGAAGGTCCAGGGTTCTCTCGATTCCCTTCTCCCAGGAGAAAGTGGCTCCTGCATCAACAACCTGCCTCGCACTGCTCCAGGGCCTGGCGTGGGAGAGCTTGTTCATGGCCTATTTATGTGCTTAGATTAATTGGCAGGTTAAAAATGCTGGGCATGCAGGGTCTGATTCAGTAGGTCTGATCTTGCCTTGGGCATCTGATTTGTGACAGATTTCCTAGAGGATTTGGTTACACATCAAAATTCAAAAATCCCCTTTCAGGTTCAGGCTGTTAGCGCTGTGTGTGTGTGTGTGTGTGTGTGTGTGTGTGTGTTTAGGGACTAGGTTACTTCCCTGTCTCCCCCTATCCAGCTCAGATGGATGGAAAGGCTTGGATATTCTCCTTGGCCCTGGCTATAACTCCCTGTGGCCCTGGGTAGGGCTTTGGCCTCCCCAGTCCACTCTGTTGATAAGTTATTAGCTGGTTCTCGCCCCACCATAGTCACACATTCACTTCACAGACACGCATTGATACCCATGGACACATCCCCTCAATTCTAACATGCGCACTCTCCCTGCCCACTTGTTGAAGAAATACAGTAAGTGCCAGGCCCTGAGAGCTGGAAAGAGTGCCAGAGTTGGTAAACACTCCCAGTATCTACCAGGCCCCAGGCACCTTGCGTACACCAACTTGCCTCACCCTCCGTCAACCGTATGAGGGAAGTATTGTATCATTGCCCCCCGCACTTAGCAGATGAGGAGATGGAGACACAAGGTTCATTAACTAGTTGTGGGTCATACAGCTAGTATAGACTTAGAGCCAGGGTTTGAACCCAGAAGCCTGATTCTGTGTGTGTAACCAGGAGGCTCTGCCACCCTGTAGGAGTCCTAAGTAAAAGGGGATTCATGGGGTAAGAGGGTGCACTCCAAGTAAGAGCGCCAGCACAAGTGATGTAGCTCATGCCTAGACAGCTCGGATGGCAAAGGGAGGACAAGCAGGTGAGGGGTGGGTGGGGTGCAGGGACTGGAAAGCTGCAGCAAAATAGACTTTATGAGCCAGGGGAATCACTGTCACTGCAGTATTTCACTCATTTTATGAGGATTATTCCAGCCGCAGTGTGGTGGATGGATTGCTGGGGGCATTGGCAGAAGTAGAGCCAAGATAAAGAGATATGTATGGTCAGGGCTTAGGGCCAGGTGAGGAGAAATCAGGCTGGAGGAGTTTAGGAGGCAGAGCCCAGGGCTTAGACCAGTGGTTCTTCACTGGGGCAAGTGTATGCCCCCAGCTCCTCCCCCTCCCCTAACAGAAGTCATTTGGTAATGTCTATAAATGTTTTTGGCTGTCACAACAGGGAGGGATAGTGCTACTGGCATTGAGTGAGTAGATGCCAGGGGTGCAGACAGTCCCCACAACATAGAATAATACAGCCCCAAATTTGAATGGTGCCCAGGTGGACAAAGCTACCTGGAGGGTTACCTGGCTGTGGGGTGCAGTGGACCAGAATAGGGTGGGAGGCCCCCAGTCCCTGCAAGGCAGCCCTGGGGCTAAGGGAACCGCTGTGCTCTGTGCCAGCTCTCCCTGCCCATGGCAGAGGTAGGACTCCTGGGAGGGTCCTGGAGATGCGCCCCAGCTCCATGTGAGAAGACCTCCCAGGCAGAGCCTTCCTATGACCAAGGGGGCAATCTCAGGGGGAAGCACGTATCCTAGATTGTGTAAGCTGGGATTTCTGTCCTGGGTGAAAGCTGGGCACCTGAGTCCCAGTGACATGGGTTAAGAGACCCAGTGCTGAGAGGTGGTGGCTAGGAGGTCAGGCACTAAGGCCCTAGAGATGCCTGGCAGGCTGCAGAAGGCCTGAGGGTTTGTCACAGGTGTGTGTGGGTGGGGTCAAGGAGGTGGCCTGCAGGCTGCCCCAAGCCTGGCTCTGACAGTGACAGGCACGGTGCAGGCAGCATTTCCTGACAGCTGGTCACAGCCCTGGTCATAGCCCTCGGTGCCTAAGGCCTTGGCCCACGGAGACCGTGTTTGCTCCAGATGACAAAATCTTCAGTGCCAGGGAAACCCAGAGCCTGGGTGGGTCTTCAGTATCAGGTGGGAACAGCTCCTCCTACACAAAACATTGCCTGATGCTCCACAGCTAGCTCTGTGGGAAGCTGACCGGGTGACTTTAGAAAGTTCCGAGGCCCAGAAACGGTTTCTGAATTTTTCTTGAAATTCCATCACCAGGTGCTAGTTCATAAAAGCACAGTAAGAACTGATAAAAGCTCAGAAATCACTGGACAGCCACATGTATATGGCAGGGGAGCGTAGAGGTTTGTGAATGGTGGGGGAGTTCAGCAGAGCTGGGTCTCCCTACTGTCTGCTCACCCCATGATCCCTTCAGGACTTGGGCAGTAAAGGTGTGTGGGAGGGTGGGAGGGTCTATGGAAAGAGAGTCTGCAGGCCACAGCCCCACCCAACAGGCCCAGCTTAGAACATAGTCAAAATGAACATCATCTCGCCCTCTGCTGGCCACTCAGTGGCATTGCCACCTTCGGCAGATGGTGCTGCAAAGGGCCTGCGGTGAGCAAGGATTCTGGAAAAAAAACACACACACACACACACAAAAACAAAAAACGGTGCACAGGAGCAGGCACAGTGGCTGACGCCTGTAATCCCAGCACTTTGGGAGGCCAAGGCGGGCAGATCATCTAAGGTCGGGAGTTCAAGACCAGCCTGGTCAACATGGTGAAACTCCATATCTACTAAAAAAGTACAAATTAGCCAGGAGTGGTGGTGGGTGCCTGTAATCCCAGTTACTCAGGATGCTGAGGCAAGAGAATCGCTTGAACCTGGGAGGTGGAGGTTGCAGTGAGCCGATATAATGCCGCTGCATTCCAGACTGGGCAACAAAAGTGAAACTCCGTCTTGAAAAAACAAAAACAAAACAAACAAAAAAACAAACAAACAAAACGGTGCACATAGAATTTCTGCAAATCGAGGCCTGTGTCCCACCAGTGTTAACAGTACTAAGGTTGAGATATCCTCCTCAAGAGCCACCTGGCTGAGGAAGGAGCAGGAAGGACGTTGATAGGGTAGGTGCAGAGCTAGCTGCCTCAGCATTTCTGCCAGACCTGCAACTGGAAAGGCTCCAGGTGCACAGAGGGCCAGATGCTGTCCTTTGAGGCCCTTGGGCTGGCTGAAGACACCCCGGGAGAACTTTCAGGTGAGAAGTCCCAGTCCTGCAGAATGGCCTCCAATGGCCTCCACCCTCTGACCTGAGGGCCTCCCCAGCCTCCTCTGCAGGCCTGCCTTCTGCTTTAGCCATGCTGGATGTCAGCCTGTGGCTCAGAACTCACCGTGAGGCAAGTGTCTGGGCCTGTGCTTGTGTGTTTGCCTTTTCAGGCTGCTTTTTTTCCCCCAGTGGGCTTGGGATTCAGCTCAAGAGCGGGAAGTGAGACCAGAACCTCCAAAGCTCTCCGGGAGGCCAGAGCCTGCTTCAGGTTTTCTTTGGCTTGGTCCCTGATGTCACACACACGTCCCCAGGCTGGCCACAGCACACTTTCCCGGGGAGACTCTGACCTTCCTGGCACAGAAGAGGAAGCCCAGGCTGGAGAGAGGAGAGGCAGGAAAGGGAGGTGAATCTCAAAGTGCAGAGGTCCTGGGGTGGGGATGAGGACTGTGCCTCCGACACATCCATGGGCTGCTCCCAGAACTCAGCAAGCCCTAAGTTTCTTTGCTGACAAGACCCTGGAGGGGGCCTTGCAGGAAACACATATGAGGGGCAGGGGAGACTGCCCGCCTCCTGAGCCCCCCAGGCTAGACCATGTTCTGCCTTTCCACATCTACCACCCCTCGTGAGCATGGCACGTGAGTCTCTGCCAGCCACTGCCTGCTCTCTGCCCAGCACCCCCGTTGCCCTTTGCCCTGGAGGCCCTGCCCACTGCGGTGCTAGAGGCTCCTGCATTCCAGTTGTGGCTCAGCCTTTGCCAGTCCTTCTTGGGCTCCAGGACTCTCAGAAGGGAGCAAGGCAGGAACCCCAACCACCTTGCGTTCCCATAATTCAGACAAGTTTCTTAACTTTGGTGGACTTGTTTCCTCGACCCCTCCCCCTTTGCAAGCTGGAGACCTTGTTTCTGGAGGGACGGGAAGAGGTAGGCTTCCCAGGCAGAGTGGGAGAAGTTACATAGGTGTGGAGGTCAGAGCAGCAGGACTCTCAGAGTCCTCTCCAGACTCGAGTCACGACCACGCCTTCTCAGAGTCCCACTGCCAAGGTAAAATAATACTAGCCGCCTGTTTACTGAAAACCTACAAAGTGCTAGCCAGGCATGGTGGTTCACGCCTGTAATTCCAGCACTTTGGGAGGCTGAGGTGGGCGGATCACCTAAGGTTGGGAGTTCGAGACCAGCCTGACCAACATGGTGAAACCCCGTCTCTACTAAAAATACAAGAATTAGCCAGGCATGGTGGCCGGCACCTGTAGTCCCAGCTACACGGGAGGCTGAGGCAGGAGAATTGCTTGAACCTGGGAGGCAGAGGTTGCAGTGAGCCGAGATCGCACCACTGCACTCCAGCCTGGGTGACAGAGCCAGAGCGAGACTCCATCTCAAAAAAAAAAAAACAAACCTACAAAGTGCTTTACCTGCTTTGTCTCATTGAATCTACTCAACCCAGTGAGGTATGTGGCATTATCTCCATTTTACATATGAGGAAACTGAGGCTCAGAGAGACTAACTCGCCCACGGTCATACAGCCGGTATGGTATGGGGCTGACGTGGGATCAGAGTCTAGTCTGCCTGTCTCCACAGGCCATGTCTTATCCCTTTCTTCTCTCCTGCTTCCAGAGGAGGGCCAACTGCCCCTGCCTGTCCCTTCTTTGCATCCCTGCTGCCTTCCCCACCCTATTCCATCTGGCCAATAAACCATCACTGCCTGGCTGCATAGATCAAGGCTTTAGATTGCCTGGGATTCCGTTGAAGGGGCCGAAAGATCTGCTCACTCAAATCCAGGGATCTGCTCTGCTCTGGACACACCTTCAAGTCCAGGGCCAAGTGTCCACAATGACCACGAGGTGACAGGAGTCGGAAAGCCAGAGATTTGAAGGCATGCAGAGGAGGAGGAATCAGTCTACTTACTAGATACATGGGGAGACTGAGCCTCAGAACAGGATAAAGCTTTGCCCAAAGATACACTATATGCCAGTTAGGGGCAGGGTAGGATCTGAGAACAATTCAGGGCTCTCTCACCTGTCCCTTTGCCCACAGTCAGTATACACACTTGGAAATCTGTAAAAGAATTTGTGTGACATTGGTGACATTTTCTCTTTCTCTGGGTGTCAGCCTCCTCTTCTGGTAAATGTTAAGTGTGAGGTTAGATGGTCCTTAGAAACTATAAGTTTATTACCTTCACTCCCAAGCCTGGACTGCTCATGGGTCTGTGCCTTTAAGATACATAGGCATGCCTTACATCATATACCTCACAGAACTCCTTCAAACGCTGGACACTCATCAGTCCCTGTACTGGCCCCGCATCCCTGCAGATGCGAAACCATGATCGGAGAGAAGCTGGACTCTTCTCCAGGTCACATAGTAGCAGAAGCCCTAGCTCCTACCCCCCAGCCCAGTAGCCTCCTCAATGCATGCAGGGCCATATTTTCCCATGAAGATGTGGGCACTCTGGCCCTGACCACACCCCAGCCAACTTCCTCCCCCACCGCAACCAGCCTCAATACTCACCGAGATGGGGAAATAGTCCTTCATGTACTTCCATATGGTCCAGCACCTGATGGCCTGGACGCGCCGGCCCCCTTGCCGCGGCTTGTCTCGGTCCAGGTACCACCAGGCCGCATATAGGACAGTGAGGAGCCAGAATCTTGTAAACAGGAGGGCTATGAAGCCCACAATGCAGATCTCGGCTGGGGAGGGAAGAAGGAGCTGTCAGGAACAGGATCTGAGAGGAAGGTGGGTGAGATTGCTCAGACTGAGCTCTGCCCATAGGCCCGGCACTAGCAGCACCGTCCTGTCCAATCCTTGACCCCAGGAGGAAGACAGCAGCTTCCTGATCCTTCAAGGAGGAGAGGAAGGCCTCGAGAGGGACTGTGGCCAGCCCAGTGTCACTGGGAGCACGCGTTGAGCCTAGGTAGGCCTAATACCAAAGCTCACTTTCCCCCACTGCACCAGGCCACCTAATTCACTCCATCCCCCGCCTATCTCCCTTCTCCCCAGGAGAGTTGTCTGTACTTACCAAGTAATCAATGGGGACAACTGGTTGGATAAACTGTTCTGGTTTCCGTCTTTTGGGATCTCAGAGCAAAGGGAGACCCTTTCCTGCTCTCTTTCTGTTCATCCTCTGCCCCATTTTCCCAGAGATAAATCCAGGTAGGTCCCTCCCCTTATTCAAGCCCTTCGTGACTTCCCCATAACTTCAGGCATAGTCCAAGCAGCTCAGCCTGGCCTCCAGGAGCCTCAGAGCTGGCCCTGTCCCTCCCGCTCCTGCCTCATGTCTGTGGCCACTCTGAACTACACAGTGTTCTCAAACCCTGCTGAGCTCCAGTGACCAGTGACATTTGTTGTTGAAAGAAGGAGGGACGGAGGAAGAGGCCAGCCCTGGCCACCCCAGAATCAGGGGTGCATCAGGGCTAAGACCAGGCCTCGTGTGGAATTCCCCTCCGACTGATGGTTTCTCAGCCCTTACTGGAGGCAAATCCTTGATTGTTTGGCTCATCTGTGCAAAGGGGGTATACAGGGATGTGTAAAATGTCTAAAAACCCTTAGAACAGAGACACAGCTCAACCAGAAGGGATGCTAGGGCAGGGTCCTGGAGGGCCTGCTTTGCCAAGGGGGAGCTTTTTAGCTACAGAATTGTGGGGGAGTTTCTGAGGAAGTACGTGTGTGTGTATGTGGGTGTATGTGTGTGTGTGAGAGAGAGAGAGAGAGAAAGAGAGAGACATGGCTACTGACCAATGTGTTCAGAGTGTGTCAACATTTCAACAACCAGGAGAGTGGTATCTGTGTGCAGAACCCCAGCCCTGGAGGCAGCAGTTCCTACCCTGTCTGGTGCCAGCAGATGAAAGGAAAAATCCCATGGGCTCCCAGTCATTCTCCCTTCCCAAGCCACAGATCCAGGCCCTCCTCGAAAATGTTACCTTCGGCAGAGCTGTTGTTTGGGCAAGGGTGATCTCTCTGGCCACAAATCAGTGGTGGGGTGGGTAAGGGGCCATGCTCATGCCCTCTAGTGTGAGCCCAGCCCAAGGTCCAGGCCAGGTCTGTGCTGAGCAGAGGTCAGCACATTTCTTCATTTCCTTCACTATAGCCCTGCAAGGCCAGCATTATTGTCCCCAATCTGCAGATGGTGAAGTCGAGGCTTGGAGAGGTCAGGCATGGGCTGGCTAAAGTCACACAACTGGTCAGTTGCCCAGCTGAGTCTGACTCCGGGTTTCCTGGTACCCAGCATGCCCACTCCACAGTCCACTCTCAGCCTGCACTTTCTCCCTGCCCTCCTGTTCTTTCCCTGTTTCTCTCACTTACCCTACTACCAGCCCCAGTTTCCTCCTCCCAGAGAGTACAGAAGGAAATCCCTCCTCTCTGAGCAGGCTGCAGAGCGCAGAACTCTCCCATCACCACGCAGAGGCTTTCCTACACCAGCCGGCAGCCTGCAGATTGGTCTCCATCCAAGTGCCAAAGGAGAACCCACAGTGCAATCCAGGAAGAGTAAGTAACCTGCCCAGAGCCGCAGATGGTGACTTCTACCCCACTCCACCACCAAGAAGCCTCTGGGCAGGCCCAGGAGTTCTCTCTGGGCAGGGGCTCTGAGCGCAACAAAGCCCCCTTTAGGATAAGTGTCTTCCCACCATCAATGTGCTGTGTGCACCTGGTGTGGCTGCTCTGCCTCACCTGAGTGCGGTGGTCTCCCATCCCACAGTGCAGCCCAACTTACCCAGAGCCAAGAACGAGAAGACAAACTGTAGGACAGCAAGTGTCTGCAGCCTGCGCTCCCATGGCACAAACAAGGGCGCGAACTCTACCATGCTGGAGGGTCAGCCTGAATCCCGCGGGTTCTGTGAGCTCTGCTGTGGTCTGAGGCACCCACAGGTTTTTGTTCCTGCCCCAGGCTGTAGAAGCTGGCAGGGAGAGTGCCACACCCAGCCCAGCCCAGCCCCAAGGCCTCCTTGCCCCTGCTGAGGCAGGAACTTCTATCCTACAAGAAACCTTTGAATCTACCTGCTGGAGCCTGGCTAAGGAAGGAGGAAGAGAAGGAGTTGTATAGCCTTTATCAGCCTTCTCAGGCAACACCTTATCTGCATGGCTACCTTTCCCTGATCGCTTAAATCTTGTCTTTCCTATAACTAGACAGGTGAAGCCCCAAGCATATGCAATCTCGCCCCCTTCCCACCTATTCAATGACTTGGCCCCAAGGTCATTGGATAAGACGACCTTGTCCTATCCATTGTTCCCCCTCCACACATATGCTGTACTAACTCCTACCTAAAAATCCCCACCCACACTGTGTCCTCCACCTCCTGCCCCGTTTTTCTGCTCACTCACACAGCAAACTCTTGGAAGAGCTGTCTTTCATGCCTTCCCGTCCTCACCTCCCATCTGTGGTACCACAAATAGTGGTCCACACTTCAGGTATCACCCTTCCACAAAAATGCCCTTGGCAAGTTCCCTAGTAACCTCCACGTTGTTAAATCTAGTAATCAATTCTCACATCTCATCCTGACCTATTGGCGGCATTAGATACGGTTGATCACTCCCGTGTCTTTGAAACCGCTTGGCCTTTGGACACTATGCTCTCCCAGTTTTCCTCCTAGCTCTCTGGCTGCTCCTTCTAGGTCTCCTTTGTGCCTCTCTCTTTCACCAGGCCAGCTGTTAGAGTCCGCCTCCTCCACTCCATCCTCCGGACTTCTCTTTTCTCTCCAGTTCCTGCTCTGTGAGATCTCATCCAGGGTCACACCTGGCATTCTATTTACACAGCAAACACTTCCAAATCTGCATCTGCAGCTCTGCTCCCTGGGGCTCTAAACTTGAATCTCTAGGTGGTTCCTTGACATCTTCACTCAAATGCCTGATAGGCACCTCCACTGTAGCGTGTCTAAAGCTGAACTTGATTCCCTCCCCCACTTCCCTCCTGCCCCGCTGACTCCTCCTCTGCTCTTTCCTATCTCAGTAAAGGGTAACGCCCATTTACCCAGTTGCTCAGGCCAAAACCTGAGTCACACTAGATCCCTTCTATTCTTCTCCACCCACCTCTATCAGTCACCATGTCCTATCAGTTCTTCTAAATCCCTCCCTCTTAATGTGAACTTCAAATTGACGTATATCATACATACGGAAAAATGCACAAATCCTAAGTGGACAGAGGAATGCCTTTTCACAAAGTGAAAGTTATCACCACTCTGATCCACAAACAGAACTTACCTAGCACCCCTTCTGGCCTTGCCAGTCACTGCTCTCCTCCCTGTAGCTCAGCACTATCCTCATCTCTGTTCTTGAACTTTATGAAAAGTGAATCATTTAGTGTGTACTCTTTTGAGACATCATGTGTGTCTGTATTGCCTTTGTTTTCATTGCTGTTTAGCATTCCATTGTGTGAATATGCCACAAAGTGTCCATTTGGCTGCTGACAGGCATTTGGGTTGTCACCTGTTTCTGGCTATTATGAATATTGCTGCTATGAACATTCCTGTACATGTCTTTCAGTATACATCTATACACATTTCTGTTGGGTATGTGCCTGGAAATAGAATTGATGGGTCTCATGGTATATAGCCATAGAGTTTTCCAAAGTGATTGTACAAATCTATACTCCCACAAGCCTTATATAAGAATTCTGAGTTCTGAATTGTGGTGGGTGTGTAGTGGTCCTTCATTGTGGTTATAGCATTTTCCTAACAACTAATAAATATAAGCACATTTTAATATGCTTACTGCCCATTGGATGTCATTTTCTATGACCTTGTTCTAGTGTTTTGTTGATTTCAGTCTCTTGAACCGAACAGCTGCTGCCTACCTCCAGAGCCAGCCTCTTTTATAGGCTGGCTCTGTCTTCCTTATTGGCCTCTCCGTTTACTTTCTATCCACGTTCTCCTCTCCACAATTTCAACACAGCAGGAGAACCCGCTGGGATTATGAATATGTGAATGTTCAAGTTTGGGAGTAAAGCCAAACTGTCTTCCAAAACAATAAAATAATACATCAGCGTACAGTCTCCCCAGGAATCCAGAGCCCCCCACCCCCATGGATCCGCTCTGACCCTTGGTGTGGTCAGACTTCTTTTCCAGCTAGGGTATGAAATGAGACCAAGTTTTACTCTTGATTTGCATTTCCTTATCATTAATTTTTTTTTTTTTTTTTTTGAAACTGAGTCTCACTCTATCGCCCGGGCTGGAGTGCACTGGCACGATCTCAGCTCACTGAAACCTCCACCTCCCGGGTTCACGCCATTCTCCTGCCTCAGCCTCCCAAGTAGCTGGGCCTACAGGTGCCCGCCACCACGCCCAGTTAATTTTTGTATTTTTAGTAGAAACGGGGTTTCACCATGTTGGTCAGGCCAGTCTCAAACTCCTGACCTCAGGTGATCTGCCCGCCTTGGCCTCCCCCAAAGTGCTGGGATTACAGGTGTGAGCCACCATGCCTGGCCTACACTAATGTTGAACATCTCTTTTTTTATGGGCATTTCCTCTTCTGTGAAAAGCTTGGTCTTCATTTTTGCCCATTTCTCGGGAGTGTAGCTTGTGCTTTTCATAATCATTTGTACTTCTTTATGTACTCAGGATATTAACCCTTTGGTGTGGCATATATATTGTAAATCTCTTCTCCCAGTTTCCAGCTGGTCTTTTTTTTTGAGACAGCGTCTCACTCTGTTGCCAGGCTAGAGAGAAGTGGCGCGATCCCGGCTCACTGCAGCCCCCAACTCCCAGGTTCAAGTGATTCTCCTGTCTCAGCCTCTCAAGTAGCTGGCCTTACAGGTACCCGCCACTATGCCCAGCTAATTTTTGAATTTTTAGTAGAGATGGAGTTTCACCGTGTTGCCCAGGCTGGTTTCCAACTCCTGACTTCAAGTGATTCACCCTCCTTGGCCTCCCAAAGTGCTGGGATTACAGGCATGAGCCACTGTGCCCAGCCCTAGCTTGTCTTTTAAGATGTCCTTTGATGAACAAACATTTTAAATTTCAATATAGTCATATTTTCCAGTCTTTTATAAAATACACATTGTTTGGTCGGATTTAGGAAATCTTATCTTACTTATACATTTCATTAAAAATTTTGAAGTTTTAGGTCAGCCCAGTGGCTCACACCTGTAATCCCAGCACTTTGGGAGGCTGAGGCAGGTGGATCATGAAGTCAGGAGATCGAGACCATCCTGGCTAACACAGTGAAACCCTGTCTCTACTAAAAATACAAAAAATTAGCCAGGCGTGGTGGCGGGTGTCTGTAGTCCCAGCTACTAGGGAGGCTGAGGCAGGAGAATGGCGTGAACCGGGAGGCGGAGCTTGCAGTGAGCCGAGAACGCGCTACTGCACTCCAGCCTAGACGACAGAGCGAGACTCTGTCTCAAAAAAAAAAAAAAAAATTGAAGTTTTGTTTTTTATATGTAAATCCTAATTCATCTGGATGTTTAGATAGCATGAGTTAGGTTCCAATCTTAGCTTTTGACATGTGGATAAGCATTTGTTTTCAATCTCTTTGTTGAACACTCCCTCCATTCCCCACGATATGTTATGCCACCCTAGTCATGTGAGACAGTTCTACGGATGCGTGGTCTGTATCTGGGCTTTTATTCTCTCCTGTTAGTCCTCTTATCTATCTCTGCCAGCACCACACTGTTTTTAAGAGCCCTCAGCCAAATTAGAGTTCCAGTACCGGAGGAGCTAGCAACACTGCCCGAGCGGGGTGGAGGTTTACAGTATGTTTTCCACAGGATACTCCTTTTCCCTGGGGCACAGCCTAATGCCTAGTCGTCCAACCCACAACCAGGGAGTCCCTCACACAGGAAGCTTGCTTATAGTGGCAGATGCTCTGGATTCAGAAAAGGTTGTGTAAAAAAAGTTAAAAAGAAAAGGAAAATATATTGGCAGATGCCCTGGTGGTTCTTATCAGATCTGTGTCCAATTTGTGTCTGCCTGACCATTACTTGGACTCTGGGAGCCATTGAGGTAGTCTCTGGTTCTTCAGATAGAGGGTGCAAATTTAATGCACCCCACAGTAAAAAATATGTTCACTAACTTATTACTTATGAATCCTGGACAGGGAGGGTGCCGTGAGTCAGGAAGGCAGTGCTCCATCCTGGGGTCATGAATGCAAAGTCAGGAAGAGAGAGAGAGAAAGAGAGAAACCCCACAACTAACAGTAGATATAAGGGAATGGGGTGTGAGTCACTTAAAGTTTGCAGGCAAATACCTGAATTGTCCCTTTAAAGGAATCAGTGGCAAAGCAGAAAGCCCACTGGGCTGGACTGGAGAGATGCCTCTAAGTTCCTAACTCTGGGCCCCTGTTTGAGACATTTGGGTGTGCCGGTCTATTTCTATGACTAGACAGCAACCTTTTCTGTGTGTTCCTGTTATAACTGACCCTGTGATGCCTGGGCATTTGACCTCGTGTTTGGTGACGAGTACTGTTTAAATAGTGGAGACATTGAAGGCTACTAGAGAAATGTGGGCCAGGCATGGAGCAAGGCATTTGATGAGCATCACTGAACACACAAAAGATGTGGAGGCACCACTGTGACCTGAAACCCCATTCACAGGCATCCATTCCACTGCGTGGGGTTGAGCCAAGTAAATAGAGCAACCCTTCATCTTGGGCGGAGTAGGAACGTTGTTGTAAACCCGGGTAAGGTTACACAATGCCTTTTATCTGTTGCGCCATTGCTTCTAGATTGGCTTTCCCCAGGCTAGAATTTTGTTGAGGTATAGAGCTGTGTGGCGGTGTACCTTTGAGCAGACAGCAAGGAGTATACCAAGATCAGGGGCTAAGCAGGCAGTCAGTACAGAAAGAAAAGCAAAAATACCCAGTGTCCATTTGTGTTTTAGCAGAGCCAGTCCATGGGCATTACTGGAGTGCAGGTTTAGTGCAAGGAGCAAAGCCATCTGTGGCACCAGGGGCAAAGCTATTTCCAGCATCAAGGTCTTGGGTTCAGGCGTGTCATCTGAGGCAATGTCACCTTCAGTGGTGAATTATAGGGCAAAGGTAATGTCATCTGAGATGTGGGACAGGTGTGTCCTTTTCATGGGACCTACTCGAGTTAATGTGGGCCTGAGCACTGGTCATAATTGGTTAAAACAGTGGTCTGCTGAAGGTTTTGGGCCTCTGGTTGTAACCAATGAAAGTAGCCAAGGCAGTAGGGATAAGACCAGCCATCAACAGGACAGTGTGCGGCTGCAGCTGACAAGGTTTATTTTGAGTGGAAGTTTGGGTTCAAATGGGTCCCCTATCAGAGGAGCAGCTGCCTGGTCTAGGGGACAATCTATGATGATGAGTCCCAGGAGAATATGCATCTTTAATCTGGCTCCTAACCCTTGAGGGATGGGGGCGAGATTGAAATTCATAAAAAATAGGTTAAGACCTGGGGTAAACTCAAGATCTTTAGTTTATTTATTGTATTGGAATTTGAAAAGTAGTTGTTTGAGGACATCATTAAAGCAACCATCGGGACCTATCAGGGACATGAAGGTTATATCGGATACCTCCTCTGGAAGCCCAGCATAGTGTATTCTAAGGAGTGAGATGTGTGCCTTCATAACTATTAGTAATGTCTCTAACTCTGAAAGAAACAAGCAGTGAACTAGCAAGGCCTTGCAACATGGAGTTATGTGATTTTGATTTATAATTTGGATGTCTGTGAAATAAGAGATTCCCAGGGTTTATTCTTTTTTTACCTTTATGGGAACAATTTTTAGGTAATGGCCCAATAATTAATAATGAATGTGAAGATGAGACCATTTGTTGGCCAGGACAGCCAGTGATAGGATGACTTGCTGAAGTTTGACCAAGTATGTTTTTTCTTGGGTCCTGTCCTTCATCATCCCAGCTAAGGGATGGAAAGTAACAGCTCTCCACTAAGCTGCATCACGTGTGATGGCTAATGATGCCGCCGTTCCCACAGTCCATGAACTCCCATTCCTGTTCATTCAGTTAATACCAAAGGGCTTCCCAGGTAGCCAAGTGGTCTGGGGAGGGGTGACCTCCTCCAGCACCCTGGCATCTGGCAAGGGACCAAGAGAATGAGGAGGCCAACCCCTCCTGCAGGTGGAATATCCCAGAGGGCCCAGGGTTGGCTCCATCCTGTCTTAGGGAGGCCTTGGTAGCCAAGCTGAGCTTGTGGAGGGATGTTCCCATAACTCAAAGCATAATGGGCAACTGGGTAGGGAGGGTCACAGGCTCAGGGTCTGTGACAGCCTCTATGTCCAAAACAGCTCATAGGTAGCCAGTCATTTGCTGTTTTAATGGTGTATAGCCTGAGGCCAAGAGGGACAATATCTTGCATCAGAAGCCCTGAAGCAACTAATGACCATCGTAAGTGAATCAGAGACTCCAGGAGGTATTACAGGAGCTTGCCAAAGGTTTACAGTGAAGGAGTTTTTTGAGGTCACACACAGGAGTGCCTGTTGATTTTAATTTAGCAGTAAAATTTGTCAATGAGAAATGCGTTTGCCACCAGACCCCAAAAGTATTAAGAAACATTGGGCTTAAATGTCTTAAATGTGTGTATCAAATGCATTTCCTTGGAGTGGGACGTCCTCAATGCAATGTCATATCTGTGCCCCTGGAGAAGGCAGTTGTCATTAAGATCTTGTCTGCAAAGATTGTGCATGGTGACAAAGCTGTGGAGCTCCCCCATGGGTACCCTGGAAAGGTGTATTGTGTCCCCTCAGCAGTGCAGGCAAACTGCAGCTGAGAGGCTGTTGGAATAGGCACTAAACAGACAAGGTTAGCCAAATATATAAGAGCAAAGTATTTATCACTTGTTGATTGAATAGAATCGGCAACTTAAATAATATTAAGGAGGCCGTGATGGATGGGACCAGGGTGTTAAGACTGTAGTCATCCATCATAAAGTGCCCTTATGTTTTAGGTGTCACATACGCCTTAGGAGAGGCAACCTATGGGTGTCACTGGAGTGGAGGTTTAGTGTAAGTGTCCAGGCTACATTGATATACATTACATATATTATATATATACATATAATACATATATGTTCCATGAATACATATAAATTCTTCTATATACATTATACATACATGATTGCATTATATATACATTATATAGTCATCTTAAATTTCAAAAACATTTTTCTTGGAATATTGGAATTCACTGAATGCAACTTATTTTGAGGAAACGCATATATGAATAAAAATGAAAGATTAAGAAAGAATGAATTAAATTCCTAGGTTATAAAATCTAGAAAAAGAACAACAAAGAAACTCAAAAGAAAGCCCAAGGAAGAAAGTAATAAATACAAAAGCAGAAATTAATGATAGAGATGAGAAAACAAAGATATAATTAACAGATTACATTAAAAATGAAATACACAAACTACTAGCTAATGTTATCACAAAGAGACAAATCACATGTACAAAAAATAAAAAACGAGAATGAATGAAATGTTGAAACAAAAGAAATTTCTAAAAACCATTAGAAACTAGAACTACTTTGTAAACTTCTATACAAACAAGTTGTAAACTAAACTGAACCAATTAAAGATAGAATACTTAAACAGGTTAATTACCATAGCAGACTCAGAGAAAGTTATCAAGGAATTATTCCACAAAAAAAGCACCAGGCACAGACGGTTTCACAGGTGAATTTCAGCAAATCTGGAAAGATTAGATAGCCCCAGTGCTCCGTAAATCAATTCAAAGGTCTTAAATTCAGGAACAATTTCTAATTTCTTTTTTATGTAGCAAGTATAACATTGATATTTATACTCAATTTTAAAAAGCAGAGCAAAAAAAAAAGTACACATTTATCAAATTATTTATGAGTATTGATGAAAAATATTTAAATAAAATGTTTAGAAATCTTATATTAGAAAATATTAGAAGATGGAATCCAACATCAAGTTACCATACACCATGAACAGGTAGGATTAAGGAAGCCATTAATATAATACAAAGGATTAGTCAATTTAAGGAGAAAATCATATTAGTATCTCCATAGATGCTGGAGAAGCTGTTGACAAAACTCAACACAGAGGGAAATTAATGGGTGTTTTCTCAATATAATAAAATATACATACCCTGTTCCTAAAGCTAGATTTTTTTTTTTTTTTTTTTTTTGAGATGGAGTCTCGCTCTGTTGCCAGGCTGGAGTGCAGTGACGTGATCTCGGCTCACTGCAACCTCTGCCTCCTGGGTTCAAGCAATTCTCCTGCCTCAGCCTCCCGAGTAGCTGGGATTACAGGCATGTGCCACCACACCTGGCTAATTTTTATATTTTTAGTGGAGACAGGGTTTCACCATGTTGACCAGGTGTGTCTCAAACTCCTGCTAAAGTTAGAATTTGAATGGGGAAATACTAGAGGTGTTTCTGCTAAGTACAGGAAGAAACAAAGAGGCCCTCTACTATTCAATGTCGTGCTGGAGATATTAGGCAAAGCAGTCAGAAAAATCAATAAGAAACAAGAATTTGGGGGAAAGGAGTAAATTTATCCCTTGCAGATGATATGATTGCATACCTGGAAAGCCCTAGAGAATGAATGGTAAAATTAACCAGATAATGGAAAATTCAGTGAAGTAGCAGGATATAAAATTAACATACAAAAATTAATAGCCTCAGTATACACAAGCAATGTCTAGTTAGAGAATATAATGAAGGAGAAAACTCTATTTATATAGCAACAAAGAAGATGAACTACTTAGGAATAAACGTAATAAGAAATATGCAAAACCTATATAAGAAGAACTTTAAAACACTCCTGGAAGATGCTCAAGTAGAAGTGAAATAAACGAAAAGACATCACTTGTTCCTGTTTAGGATGTCTCAACTCATAAAAATATAAGTTCCTTCTTACTTAATTTGTAAATTTAATGCCATCCCAGTAAGAACACCAATAAACTTTTCCTTTGAGACAGAGTCTCACTCTGTCATCCAGGCTAGAGTGCAGTGGTGCGATCTTGGCTCACCGCAACCTCTGCCTCTCGGGTTCCAGCAATTCTCCTGCCTCAGTCTCCTGAGTAGCTGGTACTACAGGGGTGTGCAGCACCACACTCAGCTAATTTTTATATTTTTTAGTAGAGTCTGGGTTTCACCATATTGGCCAGGCTGGTCTCAAACTCCTGACCTCATGATCTGCCCGCCTCAGCCTCCCAAAGTGATGGGATTACAGGCCTGAGCCACTGTGTCCGGCCACCAATAAACTTTTTAATGGAACTAAACAAGTCGATACTGAGCATTATATGGAAAAATAGGTACGAAGGATTAGCCAGGAAAACATTAAAGACAGCATCTTCCATATGAGGCTCAGTGTCAACTTGTCTGGTTCCACAAAAAAAAGTTTATTGGTGTTTTTGTTGGGGTTGCATTAAATGTATAAATTAAATAAAGAGGAATTGACTTTTGTATATATTGATCTTGTGTCCTGGGACCTTGCCATTTTTACTTCTGTTGGGAATAGGCCCCCCAAATCTGGCCATAAACTGGCCTCAAAACTGGCCATAAACAAAATCTCTGCAGCACTGTAACATGTTCATGATGGCCATGACAAAGGTTATGGGTTTACGGCAATGAAAGCAAGGAACACCTGGCCCACCCAGGGCACCGCTTAAAGGCATTCTTAAACCACAAACAATAGCATGAGCGATCTGTGATTTAAGGACATGCTCCTGCTACAGTTATCTAGCCAGACCCATCCCTTTATTTGGCCCATCCCCTTGTTTCCCTAAGGAATACTGTTAGTTAATCTATAATCTATAGAAACAATGCTTATCACTGGCTTGCTGTTAATAAATACGTGGGTAAATCTCTGTTCCAGGCTCTCAGCTCTGAAGGCTGTGAGACCCCTGATTTCCCACTCTACACCTGTATGTTTCTATGTGTGTGTCTTTAATTCCTCTAGCGCCGCTGGGTTAGGGTCTCCCCCACCGAGCTGGTCTCGCAACTTCTTAGTTCCAGGAGACTTTTTGCAGATTCTTTGGGTTTTTTGTTTTTGTTTTTTGTTTTGTTTTTAACATGGACAGTGATGTCACCTGTGAGTAAAGACAGTTTTATTTCTACCTTCCCAATCTGTATAGCTTTTATTTCTTTTTATATGTTTTATTGCACTAGATGATAAGAGATGACATCCTCGCCTGGTTCCCAAGCTTAAGGGGAAAGGATCCAGTTTCTCACCATTAAGCATGATGTTAACTACAGATTATTTGTAGACCTCCTGGCAAGACCTTCTGGTTTGGCATATAGTAGAGAATGTATTGAATGAATGAATGCATGCATGAATGAATGGATGAATGGATGAATGAAAGTATCTGGAACATAAAGCGGTGGGGGAGTGGGAGAAGACAAGCATGGAACTAAAAACTAGGAATTAAATTAGGCCCAGTTTTTATTTTTTATTATTATTTTTTAATTTAAAAGTAAACTTTAATGTCGAAAATGCAAACTTGGGGAGGGTAGAAAGATCATACAGAAGTCATTTCCTGTGAAGGGGAAGACTGGGAGAGATTAAGGGATATAGTCCTGGGTGACCAGGAAGAGAAGCAAGAGTCCACCCCTCAACATGTTGGGTTCAGGGGAACCTGGAGGGTTGCACAGCGGCCGGGCAGAGGCGCTCCTCACTAGGCCCAGTTTTTAAAGGTCTTGAATGTCTCAGAGCTCTCGGCCAACAGGCTGAATCATCTAACAAGAAATAACCAAATGAACCTGAGACCAAAGCTGATGGGTGCCATACAGAGGACCACATTAGCCACTGGGTGCTGGGTGCCCACCTCTGCTGGCAAGGCCTGGCCTGCCCTGGTGGCCTCTTGCCCTTAGCAAAGAATGAAGAGGACCTTTTCTTTTTGACAGTTTGGCCCTAAGGGTCCAGGATTTCTGTATGTGCTACTGGCTTTAGGCTGGGCACAGAAGAATGACAGGTCCCTGTTCTGCTTCTCATTCCCTAGGTGACCTTGAGGAAGCACAGACCCTCTTCGGGCTGGTTTCCACATCCATAGACTAGGAATGGGAGAGAATTAAAGGGGAAAGAACTAGCATTAAGAGCCTACTGTGAGTTGTTCTTTATATTAATACTTCTTAAAGCGCTAGCATTTTTGAGTGTCTACTGTTAAGTAGGCAACCTATGTGTATTATTTCATTTAATTCTCAAAGCAGCCTTCTCAGGTGGGTGCTGTTGGAATCACTAGCTGGCACGTATACCAACTGACATGTCATGTACCTCTCACAACAACCCTCCAACATAGGTGTTAGTCCCGCCAGGCTCTGGGAAGTGAAGCCGCGTATCTAAGGTCTCGCAGTTAATAGACGGCCGAATTTAGGTTCTGTTTGGGCCTTTTTACCCCAACGCTTGCTTTCCCTTCATCATACTCTCCCTCCACGATTATGACTGTTCTCCTTTGTTGCCCAGCCCATGAAATCCTCAGGCTCCAGGACCCCATGTCCTCAATGTGAGAGACAGAGCCTCGCGCAGCGCAGGTGGGAGAGACGTTTGGATGAAGCATCCAGCAGTAGGAGGGGAACGAGAGGGAGGAGAGGAGGAAGAGTTGAGGCAGGCAAGCGCCCGCGGTGAGGAACTGCTCCCTCTGGTGGTCATTCTGAGAAGCTGCGGACAAGGTGGAGTTGGTGCCCAGCGTGGGGCGGGCTTGGGCTCAGGAGAAGCCTGGCAAGGGCCCGAGCTATGAGGGGATCACCCACCGAGGTAGTTAAAGGCTCTAGTTCTGCTGCCTTTGGCTGGAGGAGAGTTAAGTCTGTCCCTATCCAGGACTTGTCAGGATGGAGAATTCTGAGCTTTGCTCGGACTCCATCAGCTATTGAGCCCCCGTCCCTGGTCAGGCATGCCTTGGAGTGTGTCCAATGAGGAGTTATTGTCTCATTTGACGGAGGAGGAAACAAACTCAGAGGTATTAAATCGCTCCAGCTCACCACAGTAAAGACCCCTTTTTTAATCTGCTTTTTGTTTGTTTGTTTGTTTTAATAAGACTGTTTTGAACCCACCTAGTTCCTGGCCCTCTTCTCTCTTTATTTGCCCTCTCTCCCCGGGTGATCTTGCTCGTGACATGGTTTTAAAACCCATCTGCGCACAATGCCTCCCAAGTTTATATCTCCACCCCTCACCCTCCTCTGGGCTCCAGACTGTCAACTGGGTATCTTCACTTGGGTAGCTCTGAGGCACCTCAAATCCAACATGTTCAGGGGCAGACTCTTGCTTCTCTTCCTGGTCACCCAGGACTATGTCCCTTAATCTCTCTCAGTCTTCCCCTTCACAGGAAATGACATCATCCTCCAGCCAATTACTCAAGGCAGAAACCCAGGAAACATTCTAGATTCCTCCCTCACCTACACTTTCATCTTCAAACCATGAACAGGTCCTGTTTCTTCTAGTTCCAAAATATATCTTGAACGCATCCACTTCTTCCCATCAGTTTTCCTTCTCCAAGTCATCCTCACCTGCAGGGACTATTGCAAGAGCCTTCATGCTAATGTTTCTACCTCTCTTTTTTTTTTTTTTTTTTTGAGACAGGGTCTTGCTCTGTCACCCAGGCTGGAGTACAGTGGCTCCATCTTGGCTCACTGCAACCTCCACCTTCCAGGTTCAAGTGATTCTCTTGCCTCAGCCTCCTGAGTAGCTGGGACTACAGGTGTGGGCCATCATACATGACTAATTATTTGTCTTTTTGGTAGAGACGGGTTTTCACCATGTTGGCTAGCCTGGTCTCAAGCTCTTGACCTCAAATGATCCTTCTGTCTCAGCCTCCCAAAGTGCTGGGATTACAGGCCTGAGCCACCGCACCCAGCCTCCTACCTCTCTTATTGATTTATTCATTCAACAAATCATTGATGAGCACATGCTGCTTACCAGGAACTGTCCTGGACAGTGTGGAAACAGCAGATGCAAGATTGCCCTCTGGCCTCTCCCGGTCTATTCTCCAAACAATGGGCTCGTTCCTATTCTCTGTGAGTGTGTGTTCTAATTATGCAGTTTCTCTGCTCAACACCTATATGATGACTTTCAACTCTTCACTGTGGCCCAAAGTGCCTGGGTGATCTGGTATTTCCAGCAGCTTCTCCCTCCAAGCCTCTCCTCTTCTCCATCCATGTTCACTGGGCTTTAACCACATTGCCTTCTTTTCATCCTTCTGATTCCTCAACTAGGCCACATTCCTTGCCAGCCACCTGAAGGCCTTTGCTCATGCTGTTCCTTTGGCCTGAAGCTTCCTTTCCTCTCATTCTATGTGCTGCTAACTCCTCCTTCAGGTCTTGGTTTTTTGTTTTGTTTTGAGACGGGGTCTCACTCTGTCACTCAGCTAGAGTGCAATGGCACGATCTCGGCTCACTGCAACCTCTGCCTCCCGGGTTCAAGCAATTCTCCTGCCTCAGCTTTCCGAGTAGCTGGGACTACAGGTGCATGCCACTACACCCAGCTAAATTTTTTTGTTGTTGTTGTTTTATTTTTAGTAAAGACGGGGTTTCACCATGTTGGCCAGGCTAGTCTTGAACTCTTGACTGCTGGTGATCCACCCACCTCGGCCTCCCAAAGTTCTGGGATTACAGGCATGGGCCACCCCACCCAGCCCAGGTCTTGTTTTAAATGACACCTTCTCTGAACACCCTATTTCCTCTCTTTGCACCCTATTTCCTCCACAGCCCTTATCTATTACGGTAGATGGTAAACTCCTTTAGGGCAGGAAACAGGATTATGTAATTCACCAATCTGTCCTCACACCTCAGGTGTGCTTATTGAATAAAGGAACTCAGAACTAAGTCTGTCTCTTCCCACTATAACCCTTCTGAGAGCTGAAGCTGAGGTTTCTTTTCTTCTGGCGGAACACCCATGCAGTAGCCTGGCCTACGCAGCACTGCTCAAGCTGTGTTCTGTGAAACGTTGTTATCTCGGTGAATGAAATTTAGAATGAAATTTAGAGCTTCACAGTATCCAGCATGGGATTAGACTCTGAGAAGTCCTGCTGCAGGGAGCCCATTTAGCTCGGTTCAACCCAGACATTCCCAGCCTTGTTTTTCTAACTACTGGGATACAATTTAATGGGAAACTAGACAATCCCAAAGCTCAGGAGCTGTGGCCATTCTGTCCAGGAATTGCTAGAGAGTCAGCCTTGAGGCCGGGCACGGTGGCTCACACCTGTAATCTTAGCACTGTGGGAGGCCGAGGCGGTGAATTACGAGGTCAGGAGTTCAAGACCAGCTTGGCCAATATGGTGAAACCCTGTCTCTACTAAAAAATACAAAAATTAGCCGGGCATGGTGGCGTGTGCCTATAATCTCAGCTACCTGGGAGGCTAAGGCAGGAGAATCATTTGAACCTAGGAGGGTGGAGGTTGCAGTGAGCCGAGATCGCACCACTGCACTCCAGCCTAGGCGACAGAGCGAGACTCCATCTCAAAAAGAAAAGAGAGAGTAAGCCTGGAGTGGCAGTGAAGCCTGAGCCTTGGGTTAGACAGGGTCCTGGATTGAATGTGGCTCTCCATGCCCTGGTGATGATGACTGTGCTAGTGCCCATGGTCAGCTGAATAAAGCCCCTAAAGACGTTCGTGTTTGAATCCCCAGGACCTGGGAATGATGCTTTGTATGGCAGGAGAGATTTTGCAGGTGTGGCTACATGAAAGAGTTTGAAATCATCATGGATTAGCCTGCAGGAGCTGGATGTGCCCAGTGTAATCACACCATCCTTATAAGAGGGATGCAGAGGGTCAGGGTCACAGGAGAAGGTCCTCACCAATCTGATGTATGATGAACATGGAAGAAGGGGCCTCAGCCAAGGAATATGGCAGCCCCTAGAGACTAAAAGAGGCAAGAAAACAGAGGCTCCTCTCAGAGCTTCCAGAAGGAACCAGGCTTGCTGATACCTTGACCCTAACTAGCCCTGTGAAACTGTTTCAGACTTCCGACCTCCAGACCTTCAGAGAATCAATGTGAATTGTTTCAGGCCACTTGGTTTGTGACTATTTGTTGTGCCTGCCGTGGGAAGTGAAGATAGCACCTCACAGGGGCTCATGATGTCTTGGTTCTAAAGTTTGTCTTTTCTTTCACTCTCTTCAACAGCCATGACCAATCGTCTGTGCTCCTCTCTCTGTGCCTAACATTGTCATCTCCCATATGCACCGCCAGCCCACCTTTTGAGAAATAATTCAAACTTCACTTCCTGGCCAGGCTGGTCTCGAAGTCCTGACCTGAAACCACACTTCCTTCATAAGGCTTGCTGTGACCCCACCACACCCACCAGGTAAAAGTAGAAACCCACAGTACTCAAAGTGGGGAACCCTTCCCACCCCATATTCGAGCCTTATTCCCCACCAGACTGAATATCCAGGGAGGTTTGTGGATGATGTAAATGGAAGGTGTAGAAGGTGAAGGCCCAGGGTGGAAAGGGCTCTGCCTCTGGGCCTCCAATGAATCAGGCCTGTGCTCTGTCTGACCTGGAGAGTGTCCTCATCTGTGCCCTCACCTTGGGTCCACCTTGTGAAGTCAACATGCCACTTTGCCTCCTGGACCATTTCCCCTGGATGTCTCACAAGCCCTTCAGGCCTACCATACCCCAAACTGACATTAGCATATACCAAACACGTGCCCCTCCTCATTCCCTGGTTCCTGTGGGCACCACCGCCTGCCCCTACCCCAACCCAGGACTCTGACATCATCCAAGCCTCTCCCTTCTCCTTCACCTCACACTCTCTGTTCTTTACAAAGTCCCATTATTTCCGCCTCAGACACATCTCTCAAATCCATCTTCTTTTCTGTGTCTCCACTATCTGTGCTGCAGGCCAGACCACCATCACCTCTCACTGGACCCTGCTCCGGCCACCTCCCTGATCTTTCTGCCTCTGGGCTCGCTCCATGCAGCCCCTTCTCCACACAGCAGCAGCCAGAGGCAGTTTCTGGAGCCCACAGCTGAATGCGTTGTTCTCCTTGCTCAGGCAGAGAAGAGGACAGATGGGGCTTTGGTCTCCTGTGTGTAGCCAGAGGGACTGCCTTGCCCGTCACCATCTCCAGTAGTTCCTGACACCACAGCTGCTGATGGCAAATGCCCCCAGCCCCAGCCATGCCCCAGCCCCCTGCATTGAGAGACCCAGCTCACCCAGAGGGCAGCTACAGCCTCCTTCATCCACAGCCACTGCTGTGACTCAGAGGGACCTTGTCCTGGAAGGCCAGTGGAGCCCTTCTGAGGCCTTCACAGGCCCAGTGTCCATCCTGGTCATGACATGTGTAATAACACAGCTCTTGCATTAAATACTATTTATTGCAGCAGCAGTTTTTTTTAAGTTTGTTATAATTTTGAATTTTGTGAAGAGTAAATTATTCATTTTGTTTTTTAACTTGAATTTATGTATTATACCTAAGTAAGAACTGATCTGGGCTACACTTGACTAGTTGGTATAATACCACATCTGTAGACATTTAATTAAACATGTATTAATTTTAATGATGTTGTTTTCTGCTCACATGTTAGCATCAATATTTTTTTAATGAGGGCTTGAATATTTGTGTAAGTTCTTGAAAAATGTATGGGCCCAAAGCCATGAAGCTATTTTTTTTTCTTTTTTTGAGATGGAGTCTTGCTCTGTCACCCAGGCTGGAGTGCAGTGGCCGGATCTCAGCTCACTGCAAGCTCCGCCTCCTGGGTTCACGCCATTCTCCTGCCTCAGCCTCCCGAGTAGCTGGGACTACAGGCGCCTGCCACCTCGCCCAGCTAGTTTGTTGTGTTTTTTTTGTATTTTTTAGTAGAGACGGGGTTTCACCGTGTTAGCCAGGATGGTCTCAATCTCCTGACCATCGTGATCCACCTGTCTCGGCCTCCCAAAGTGCTGGGATTACAGGCTTGAGCCACTGCGCCCGGCCACCATGAAGCTATTAAAGGTCCCTGGGTCTCTGCAAAGAGGCCAGGCCTCCCACAGAACTTAGGGCTGAGTCACACCAGGGCTGGGTGGCTGGGGTGGGAGAGTGGCAGGCTTCTCACATCCATGGGTATCCAGGCCACACCTGCTGTGTCACAGAGGGCCTGGGAATGAGAAAAAGAGGGAAAGAGGTTTGAGCTTGGGGATGCCTCTCCAGTGGGATCCAGGACAGCCTGAGCACCCAAACCCCCTCTGGTATACTTCCACTGTCCTCTCCTGCCAGCCCTGATACCACCCCCTCTCCCTGCGCTACTGATGCTGGCTCAGACCCAGCTCTCTTGAAGCTTGGCGTCTCCAAGAATTTATGGCTCTGAGCTAAGTGGAGAGAGATCAGAGCCACTGGCTCTCTCATATCTCAGTCTTATTTTCAATATTCCATTTCCCCGGCACTCCAACATCACAGAGCTTTGGGAAATGAATGGAGGCTATGGGGTCGGAAAAGCCTGGATTCATATGCTGGTTCAATATGAATGAGTTCCATGATTTGGGATAAGTCCCTTCCCCTGTCTGAGCCTTGGTTTCCTCATCTGCAAAATGAAATACCAACTCGTGGGTGATAGGATCAAATATGAAACCACTAGCACCACGCTTGGTAGTCTGTGTAGGCACTTGATAAAGAGGAGTTTCCTCCCTCATCATTTTTGGCCCACAGTCTCATCAGACACATCTGATGAGATGTGTCCCTGTTTCCTTTCCTTTTTCAAGAGTCCTTGCTACCACGGTACCTGGAATGCCTATGTGAGGTACCTTGTGCCAGGGTACCTATGTGAGAAAGGGCTGGGAAGTCTGTTTGCTTTATAGCTGATGCGTGCCGGGCACAGTGCTGGATGCCTTAAGCAGGTAGTATTATCACTCTTCACCTGCCTGATGAATGTGTTGCTCTATTCCTAATAGGCTCCGCTCCCTCACTCCTACCCCCAGCACCTCCAGTGTGCCACCACTCTGTAGAGGTGCAGAAGGCAGAATGTGGATCCTCTTGGCCAAGTTCCAAGCCACAGTCCCGCAAATACATCAAAATCAAAATTGATTCTAACTAAAAACTACTTCCCCTGACCATTGCATTTGACCCTACTATTTTACTATTTAAGTCCAGGGGGAAGGCATATTTTTTTAAATAGAAAAAATATATAATCACTTAATTTCAGCACTCATCATGAAAGATTTTGAGTCAGCAAATCAGTGTAATGGATTGCAGCTAATGCATTTTCCTTCCAGAAAGTGGATGGATGGTATCCAGTTTCCATTCAAACTGCAGTCACCCTGCAAATGATGGAGGCACAGACTTGGCTCACTCTTCTCTCCACCAAAACTTACTGTGGTGTTCTCACATCCACATCTCCAGAAATCCCAGGGTTGAATATACCGCTCAACAAGCAGGGACTAGGCGCTCTAAAGTGCCTCCCAGTCACCACCCTCATGATCATTATCATCACCACCACCGCCATCAGAAGCATCCCCACCATCCATCCGTCATCTCTGAGCACCTCCTGTGCATCAAGCAGGATCTAGCCCCATAACGTTGCTATGAGGTTTGTACTGTTATCTCTGTTTTCCAGAGAAGATGACCAAGGCTCAGAGAGAATAAATCATTTATCCAAAGTTACCGAGCTGGTGAGAAACAGGGCTAAGACTCACCACATGGTCACTCTGACTCTAAAGCCCAGGTTTTTCCTACTGTAAGATAATTTCTGGCCGGCACAGTAGCTCACGTCTGTAATCCCAGCACTTTGGGAGGCTAAGGCAGGCGGATCACAAGGTCAGGAGTTCTCAAACTGACCAACATGGTGAAACCCTGTCTCTACTAAAAATACAAAAATTAGCCAGGTGTGGTGGCATGCACCTGTAATCCCAGCTACTCAGGAGGCTGAGGCAGGAGAATCGCTTGAACCTGGGAGACAGGGGTTGCAGTGAACTGAGATTGCATCACTGCACTCCATCCTGGGCAACAGAGAGAGACTCTGTCTCAAAAAAAAAAAAAAGATAATTTCTCTTCTGTTTTTCCTTTTATCATCATGATCTACTTTTTCCTTTGCTCGTCAGCCCTTGTCAGTTTCTCCTGTCCAATGCTGCCTAATTTCTGGCATGCCTTCAAGATTAAGTCTTCTGTTTTCACGTACATGTTTTCAACTATGATCTGTGTGATGTGCTTGTGGCTCCCCCATAGCTCTACTTACTATAATCTGTTTAAATTTGCATCTACTATTCCCCTCCCATTCCCTCCAGATGTATAGTCTTTGATGGCCAATACTGTCTATTGGTCACTGCATCCCTGATGTCCAAGGCTTGGCTCATGATTTACTCAAAAGTTTATGGGATGAATCGGTGAACAAATGCATAGATAGGTGGATGAAAAGACAGATGCATTGATGGAAAAGTGGAGGAGTGAATAAGACATTAATTGGTGGTTAGGGATTGCTCTAAAATCTACATTCCTAACCCTCTTCATTTCCCTCCATCCCTATATCTCCAAATGTCTATCAGAAGCTTCCACTTGGCTCCTTTGCTGTCATCTGAAACTAAACCTGTACAAACATGAACCCCACCCTAGCTGATTCCTGCTTACCCCTTTTCTGCCAGTGGTACAGTAATGTTATTCCTCCCAGTGCCCTCCTGCATGTGTTCTTTGATTCATTCATTCAGTCAACATTTTTAGTTTGTTTTTCTTTTTCTTTTCTTTTTTTGCTATCTGCTATGTGCCAAACACAGTTCTGGGGAATAAAAAACGAGTAAGTAAGACAGGCAAGATCCTGGGGGATTTCCCCCAAAGGATTTTGCAGGCAACAATGGGGTGGAAAGTGGGATATCGAACAATAAGCAAGTAAAAAATTAACAAGATAATTATAGAGCATAATGAGTGATACATTAAGGAAAGAGGGTGATGAAAGAGAACAGATCTCATACCAGATAAGAAGGCTAAGCAGGGCTCATTTGAAAACTGATATGAAGCAAGACCTCAAGGAGAGAATACGCCAGTCAAGTAAAGAGCTGAAAGAAGAGCATTCCAGGCAGAAGAACCAGCAAGTTCAAAGGTCCCTGGGCTGGTAAGAGCCTGATGTGTTTCAGGACCAGAAAGGCAGCTGTGTGACTGGAGGACAGTGAACAGTGGGAGACTACAGGGGAGGAGGTTTTTCATAGACCTGTGCAAGGTTATGCAGGGCCTTGAAGGCCCTGGGAAGGAGTACAGATTTTATTCTAGGAGCAGTGGGAAGCTACTGAAGAGTCTTAAAATGGGAATGACATGATCCTTCTGGCAAGTAGGCAACAAGCTACTCCCCAAAAGCCCCAGGTGCAGATGATTCATAGGTGAGTTATGTGAAGGCAGTAGCAAAGAGATAACTCCAATTCCATTTGCGCTGTTACACAGCACAGAGAAGGTAAGCATCCACATGCTTTTTATGAAGTCATCATGGCTAGGCATGGTGGCTCACGCCTGTAATCGCAACACTTTGGGAAGGCAAGGTGGGGGGATCCCTTGAGGCAAAGAGTTTGAGACCAGCCTGGGGAACATGATGAGTCCCTGTTTCTACAAAAAGTCAAAAAAAATGCTGGGTGTGGTGGCGCATGCCAGTAGTCCCAGCTACTTGGGAGGCTGAGGTGGGAGGATGGCTTGAGTCCAGGAGGTCAAGGCTACAGTGAGCCATGATTGTGCCACTGCACTCCAGGTTGGGTGACAAAGCGAGACCTTGTCTCTAATAAATGAATAAATATAAAGTCATTGTGATACTGTTGGCCATTCTAACAAGGTGCAGCAAAAAGAAATGGGCAGACTTATTTATGAAATTAATGCAAAAAATCTTTAACATTGTAGTAAATAGAATTCTGAAGCACATTGAAAGAACAACACATCACAACCAAATTGATATTATACCAAAAAGGCAAGAATGATTTAATATTTAAGTGGAAAAAGCATGATCATCTCTAAAAAGACTGAAAGGCATTTGATAAATTCATCAATCCTTGATTTTTACAACACTTTCTTAGTCAAATAACAGTAGATGTACAGTTTCTAAATATTTTATGCCAATTTTATGTCAACATTATGCTTAATGGTGAGATACTGGAAACACTTCCATTAAAGTCAGAAAAATTATTCTAGAGGTATAGGAGGAACAATTGAATAAGAGAAAGAAATGAGAGGTATAAAAATGAGAAAGGAGGCAAAATTGTCATTATGTGAACAATACATTCAAGATAACCTATGAACTATTAAAACTAGGAAGTTTAGTATAGTTGCTGAATGGAGATCAATACATGCAAAAATTTTAATAACCATGTTGTTTATAATTACAATTAAAACAATAAATGTAATTTTTTAAATATGTAAAAGAAGCGCTGAGGCTGGGCATGGTGGCAAATGCCTGTAATTCCAGAGCTTTGGGAGGCTAAGGCAGGAGGATTGCTTGAGACCAGGAGTTCAAGACCAGGCTGGCCAACATGGCAAGACCCCATCAAATAATAAATTTTTTAAAAACCCAAAAAAGTAAAATGAAAGAAGCACTGAAAATATATTAATATCACTAGACATTAGGGAAATAGAAACTAAAGCCATAATATGGTTTTAATATTGTGAAAGGATAAGCAAGATCAATAGACCACTAACTAGACTAACAAAGGAAAAAAGAGAGACGATCCAATAAGCACAATTAGAAACAACAAAGGTCACATTACAACCAATCCCACAGAAATACAAAAGATCCTCAAAACTATTATGAACACCTCTCTGCATGCAAACTAGAAAATCTAGAGGGATGAATAAATTCCCAGAAACACACAACCTCACAAGATTGAATCAGGAAGAAACTGAAACCCTGAACAGACCAATATCAAGTCTTAAAATTGAATCAGACAAAAAAGACCTACCACCACCACCAACAAAAAAAGCCCTGACTCAGGTGGATTCACAGCTGAATTCTATCAGACCAACAGAAAAGACCTGGTACTAATTCTACTGAAACTATTCCAAAACATCAAGGAAGAGGGAGACTCCTCCATAACTAACTCTACAAAGCCAACATCACCCTGATACAAAAACTTGGCAAAGACACAACGAAAAAAGGAACTACAGGCCAATATCCCTAATAAACATAGATGCAAACATCCTCAACAAAATACCAGCAAACCAAATGCAGCAGCACATCAAAAAGTTAATTCAGGCCGGGCACAGTGGCTCACGCCTATAATCCCAGCACTTTGGGAGGCCAAGGCAGGCAGATTACCTGAGGTCAGGAGTTCAAGACCAGCCTGACCAACATGGTGAAACCCCATCTCCACCGAAAATACAAAAATTAGTCAGGCATGGTGGAGGGTGCCTATAATCCCAGCTACTCAGGAGGTTGAGGCAGGAGAACCGCTTGAGCCCAGGAGGCAGAGGTTGCAGTGAGCCGAGATTGCACCATTGCACTTCAGCCTGGGCAATAAGAGCAAAACTGCATCTCAAAAACAAAAAAAAAAAGTTAATTCATCATGATCAAGTAGGCTTTATTCATGGGATGCAAGGTTGGCTCAAATACTCAAATCAATAAATGTAATTCACCACACAAACAGAATTAAAAACAAAAGCCATATGATCATCTCAATAGACAGCAAAAGCTTTCAATAAAATCCAGCATTCCTTCATGATAAAAACCCTCAACAAACTAGGCATTGAAGGAACATATCTCAAAATAAGGTAATAAGAGCCATCCATGATAAACCCACAGCCAACATCATACTGAACAGGCAAAAGCTAGAAGCACTCCCCCTAAAGAACAAGAACAAGTCAAGCATGCCCACTCTCACCACTGCTGTTCAACATAGTACTGGAAGTCCTAGCCAGAACAATTAGGCAAGAGAAGGAAATAAAGGGCATACAAACAGGAAAAGAAGAAATCAAATTCTCTCTTCACTGATGATGTGATTCTATACCTAAAAAACCCTAAAACCTCTACCAAGAGGGTCCAAGACCTGATAAATGACTTTAGTAAAGTTTCAGGATACAAAATCAATGTACAAAAGTCAGTAGCATTTATATACACCAATAGCGTTCAAGCTGAAAGTCAAATCAAGAATGCAATCCTATATACAATCATCACACCAAAAGTAAAATACTTGGAAATACATCTAACCAAGGAAGTAAAAGATCTCTACAGGAAGAACTAAAAAACACTGCTGAAATAAATCAGAGATGACAGACCAATGGAAAATACTCCATGCTCATGAATTGGAAGAATTAACATCATTTAAAATGGCTGCACTTCCCAAAGCAATCTGCAGATTCAATGCTATTTCTATCAAACTACCAACGTCACTTTTGCCAGAATTAGAAAAAACTCTTCTAAAATTCATATGGAACCAAAAAAGAGCCCAAATAGCCAAAGCAATCCTAAGCAAAAAGAACAAAGCTGAAGATATCATATTACCCAACTTCAAACTATAGTATAAGGCTACAGTCACCAAAACAGCATGGTACTGGTACAAAAACAGACACATAGACCAATGGAACAGAATAGAGAACTCAAAAACAAAGCTGCACACCTACGATCATCTGATCTTTGACGAAGTTGACAAAAATAAGCAATGAAGAAAGGACTCTCTATTCAATAAATGGTCCTGTGATAGTTGGCTAGCCATACGTGGAAGAATGAAACTGGACCCCTGCCTTTCACCATGTACAAAAATTAATTCAAGATGGATTAAGGATGTAAATCTAAGATCTCAAACTATAAAAATCCTAGAAGAAAACCTAGGAAATACCATTTCGGACATCGGCCTTGGCAAAGAATTTATGACTAAGTCCTCAAAAGCAACTGAAAAAAAAAAATTGATGAGTGAGACCTAATTAAACTATACAGCTTCACACAGCAAAAGAAATTATCAACATCATAAACAGACAACCCACAGAATGGGAGAAAATATTTGCAAACTATGCATCTGATAAAGGTCTAATATACAGAATCTATAAGGAAATTAAACAACTCAACAAGCAAAAAACAAATAACCCCTTCAAAATGTGGGCAAAGGACATGAACAGACACTTCTCAAAAGAAGATATACAACAAACATATGAAAAAATGCTCAACATCACTAATCATCAGAGAAACACATGTCAAAACCACAATGAGATACCATCTCAGACCAGTCAGAGTGGCTACTATTAAAAAGACAAAAAAATAACAGATGCTGGCTAGGCTGTGGAGAAAAAAGAATGCTTATATACTGCAGGTGGGAATGTAAATTAGTTCAGCCACTGTGGAAAGTAGTTTGGAGATTTCTCAAAGAACTAAAAATGGAACTACCATTAGACCCAGTAATCCCACTACTGTATATATCTCTAAATGAGACGAAATCATTCTACAAAAAAGACACATGCATGCACATGTTCATTGCAGCACTATTCACAACAGCAAAGACACAGAATCAACCTAAGTGTCCATCAATGGTGTACTGGATAGAGAAAATGTGGTACATATACATCATGGAACACTATGCAGCCATAAAAAAGAACAAAATCAAGCTAGGTGTGGTGGTTCATGCGCTTTGGGAGGCTGAGGCAGAAGGATTGTTTGAGGCCAGGAGTTCCAGACCAGCCTAGACAACATAGGGAGACTGCTGTCTCTACAAAAAATGCAAAAATGAGCCAGGCATGGTGGTGCATGCCTGTGGTCCCAGCTAGCTGGGAGGCTGAGGTAGGAGGATCACTTGAGCCTGGGAGGTCAAGGCTGCAGTGAGCTGAGATTGCGCCACTGCACTCCAGCTTGGGCAACAGAGTAAGCTCCGTCTCAAAAAAAAAAAAAAGAAAAAGAAAGAATGAAATAATGTATTTTGCAGCAGCAAGATGTATACTCTATAAGGAACTTAAACACTTAACTGGAGGGATAGAGAGCTGGTTAGTCATATGCAGAAAAATGAAACTAGACCCCTACCATTCACCATATATAAAAATTAACTCAAGATGGATTAAAGATGGAGTAAATCTAAGACCTCAAACTATAAACTATTATCCTAAGCAAATTAACACAGGAACAGAAAACCAAATACCAGATGTTCTCACTTATTAGTGGGAGCTAAACATTGGGTACATATGGACATAAAGATAGGAACGACAGACACTGGGGACTACTAGAGTGGGGAGAGACAGGGGAACAAGGGCTAAAATACTACCTGTTGGTACTATGCTCGCTACCTGAATGACGGGATCATTCATACTCCAAACCTCAGTGTAACACAATATACCCATGTAACAAACTTGCACATGTACCCTCTGAATCTGAAATAAAAGTTGAAATTATAAAAATAAAATAAACCGTGATATAATGCCACTGCACGCCTGTTAAAATGGCTAAAATAAAAAGTACTGACAGTGTCAAATGCTGATAAGAATGTAGATAAACTAGATATCTCATCCATTGCTAGTGGGAATGTGAAATACTACAGCCAGTCTGGAAATCAGTTTGGCAGTTTCTTAAAAAGTTAAACAGACACTTACCTTATAATCTGGAAATCATACTTCCAAGTATTTATCCTAGAGAATTGAAAATGCGTTCACCAAAAAAAAAAAAAAGCTTGCACATAAATGTTTGTAGATGTATAATGCCTTAATATCCCCAAATGGAAACAACCCAAATGTCCTTCCATGGGTAAATATTTAAACAAAACATGGTCTATACAGACAACGGAATACTACATACAACAAAAAGGAACAAACTGGATATATGCAAAAACTTGGATGGATCTTAAGACATTATACTGAATGAAAAAATCCAACCTCAAAAGGTTGCATGCTATATAATTCCACCTATGCAACATTCTCAAACGTGAAATTTTAGAGATAGAGAATAGATCAGGGGAAATCGGAGTAATCAGTAGAGGGTGTGACTATGAAGTGGTAGCAGGAAGGAATTCCTTTGTAGTGATGAACAGTTGTGTATCTTGATTGTGGTGGTAGTGATATAAATATAGATGGAATAAAATGTCATAGAACTGACCAGGCGCGGTGGCTTACGCCTGTAATCCCAGCTCTTTGGGAGGCTGAGGCGGGCGGATCATGAGGTCAGGAGTTCGAGACCAGACTGACCAACATGGCGAAAACCCCATCTCTACTAAAAATATAAAAATTAGCCGGGCGTGCCTGTAATCCCAGGTACTCAGGAGGCTGAGGCAGAAGAATCGCTTGAACCTGGGAGGCAGAGGTTGCAGAGCTGAGATCACACCACTGCTCTCTAGCCTGGGCGACAGAGCGAGACTCTGTCTCAAAAAAAAAAAAAAAAAAAAAAAAGTCATAGAACTGCATGCAAAAATGTACCCAAAACATGAGTCATGCAAAAACTGGTGGACTCCAATTAAGGTCTGTAGCCTAGTTAATTGTGTGGTCCTTTCCTTGTCTTGATAATGTGCTGTAATTAAGATGTTACCATTGGGAAAGCCTGGATGATGGGTACCAGCACTTCTCTGTGCTATTTTTGCAACCTGCAAGTCTAAAATTATTAAAAATAAAATGTTAAAAAGATATGCCATTTCCAATTACAACAAAAATCACTCTTGAACAGAGAACTTTTCCATCTTTATGAGTGGAATGTCTCAAAAATCATAAAATGAAAATTCTTCTTTATTCAATAAGTTCCATGCAATTCCATAAAACTTTTTTCATTAAAGTTTTCAAAGAGTTTTTCAAGCTGATTCTAAAATTAACAGGGAAGTCTTAAGGACAAGGCTTCCAATGCAATGTAAGCACTATGAGAGAAATATTTTACATCCCAGAGCATGGAACAGTGCATAAATTTTAGATCCCAGAGTATGGAACAGTGCCTGGTACATAGTAGGAGCTCAAAAAAAAAATTGTGAAAAAATGAATGACAACTTAAAAGAAAAAGGAGCCCAGGCATGGTGGCTCATGCCTATAATCCCAGCACTTTGGGAGGCAGAGGGGGCAGATCACATGAGGTCAGGAGTTCAAGACCAGCCTGGCCAAGATGGTGAAACCCTGCCTCTACAAAAATATAAAAATTAACTGGGCATGGTGGTGCACACCTGTAATCACAGCTACTAGGGAGGCTGAGACAGGAGAATCACTTGAACCCAGGACGGGGAGGTTGCAGTGAGCCGAGATCAGGCACTCCAGCCTGGGTAACAGAGAGAGACTCTGTGTCAGAAAAGAAAAAAAAAAAAAGAAGGAAGAAAGAAAAGGGAGAAGAAGAGAAGAAGGAAGAGAGATTTGCCTACCAAGTATTAAGAACTAGAATAACTCTTGAGTATAATTTAAGCACAGGGTAAATAAATAGACCAATAAAACAGGATATAGAGTTTAGAAACAGACCCACATACATACAAAAACTTGTTACATACTGGAGGAAGCATTATTAATCAGTGAGGAAAGGGGAAACTATTCAAATAACCTGCTTAAAGAGATATGAAAAAAATAGATTCTTATCTTTATCCCTGGGATTTACATTCAGCTACAAGCCACAGGAAAGTGGCCTAATGAAAAATGGATCAGTTTTCTCTCATAAAAAGAAACCCAAAAATGAACAAAAGAAGAAAACTATGCTGATTAAAAGAACCCAGAGGCAGAATTCCATTAATGTTTCATATTCCTTCTGCCTGTCCATTTACAATCTTTAGATTGCAGTTTCTGTCTTCAAGTTCATCCCGGTGGGTGGGGAGAGGTCCCCAAACACCTGTGGGACTGTGGCCCCAGCCAGTGTCCATGTTCTTGACACCGTCGAGAGAATGAATTCAAGGACAAGCAGGAAAATAGTGAAAGTACAGAGATTTATTGTAAAGCAAACAGTACATACTCAAGAAAGGGGAGTGCGGGTGTACTCAAGAGGTTTGGGGTTTCTACCTTTATGGGGTTTCTTTAACCAGGGGGTGGAATATACATGAAAATTCCTGGAAAAAGGTGAAGATTTATCAGAATTGTGGTGCCACCCATTTTTACACCAAATATGGGTGTTCCTGAAACTGTCATGGCGCGGGTGGGAGTGTGATGTGTATGTTAATGACGGCATAATGAGGTCCTAGATGAAACCTAGGTCAAATCCAGCACCGCGTTATGTCCAGTTGGTCTTAGCCAGCTTGGTCCAAAACTTTGGTTTTCAGAGTCCTATTAGTCTCTAGCTTCTGCAGCTATTTCAATTTTTCTTTTGCTAGTCATATGAAACTGCTGCCTGGAATTTTCTATTCTCCTGTGACCACCTTGTGTTATTCCTGTGTCAAAGCTTGTGACTTCATGGTGGCAAAAGGGTGATTCATCTCTAGCCTATGTCCATTTTTCAGAAAAGAAGGAGTAGAAGGAAGGAGGAAGGTAGATGGAAATGCACTCATATCAAGAAAGCCATATTTTCACAGAAATCCCTAGCAGTCTTCTTCTCTTATGCTTCAATGGGCAGAACCATGTCACATAACCTTTTCCGACTACAAGGAAGTCCAGAAAGAGAAGTATACTGCTGACCTGAACAGGAATAACCTGGGGTGCTCTAAGTAAGGAAGAAGAGTAGTCTGCTATACTACCTCACATTACACACAAAACATAGACTACAAATCTAAAGACAAAAAACTTAAAAAATAGGCCGGGCGCGGTGGCTCAAGCCTGTAATCCCAGCACTTTGGGAGGCCGAGGCGGGCGGATCACGAGGTCAGGAGATCGAGACCATCCTGGCTAACATGGTGAAACCCCGTCTCTACTAAAAATACAAAAAACTAGCCGGGCGTGGTGGCGGGCGCCTGTAGTCCCAGCTACTCAGAGGCTGAGGCAGGAGAATGGCCTGAACCTGGGAGGCGGAGCTTGCAGTGAGCCGAGATCGCGCCACTGCACTCCAGCCTGGGTGACACAGCGCGAGACTCCGTCTCAAAAAAAAAAAAAAAAAACTTAAAAAATATAATATAAGGTAATATCTTCATGACATCAGAGCAGGGAAGTTTTCTTAAACAGGCAGAAAGTGCAGCTCACAAAGTAATAGATTGATAAGTTTGACTACGTTAAAATTTGAAGGCTCTGTATGTCAAAAGATACTATAAACAAGGTTGAAAAATAAGCCACTGCCTGGGAGATGATATTTGCAATGCACATAAACCATGGGTGATTAATATGCAGGCTACATTAGAAACTTGTATAAAATAATTTTTCAAAGTCAAACAAGCTGATAGAAAAGTGGGTCAAGGCAAAACAGAACAAAACATGAGCAGCAAAACAGACACTCCAATAGGCAATAAACACATAAAAAGATGTTCAATCTTACTGGTATTCAAATTTAAACACCCATGATACAACATTTCACACCCTTCTGAATGGCAAAAGTTTTAAAGTCTGGTTATAACGGATATTGGTGAGGAGATTGAGAAATAGAAACTCCCACATACTGCAGGTGGGAGTATAAATTGGTACAACCATTTTGGAAAGAATTTGTTCCTTGTATATTCAAAGAAGCATATACCCTATGACTCAAAAACTCTACTTCTGGATTATCAACCCTAGGGAATTGTTTTCACATGGGCAATGGAGACATATATAAGAAAAAATATGTTGTATTGTTTGTAATAGCTAAAAAGTAGGAACAACCTAACTGTTCCTCAGCAGATACATAGGTGTGTAGGTGGGTGGGTGTGTGTTGGGGGGGATGTATTTAAGTGGTTTATCATACAACAGACTACTAGAGAGCAGTTCAAATGGCCTAACCAGATTTAGATGTATCAGTATGGATAAATCTCACATTCCTATTGATGAGTGAAAAAGGCACATTGTAAGAGTTTCACAAAGCATGATACTATTCAGGAAAAATACAATGTTAAATACACAAAGAATACAGATTATTATAGGTACACAGATGTGTAAAAAAACAAAAACAAAAACATGCATCCATGTCATCTTCCATATGGTGGGAAGGAAGGAAGGAAGACGGAGTATGCTCTGTATGGAACCTAAAATGTATCTGTGTCATTTTATTTAAGTGAGCTACAAAACTGTCACCAAGGGTCTCTCACTGGAAAATCTGGAACAACTGGGCATCAAAATTTAAAAGGGGGGAGGGGCCAAGATGGCCAAGTAGAAACAACTCTGGTCTGTTTCTCCTACCAAGACAAATGCAAAAGGCAAGTGATTTCTGTCAACTGAGGGACACAGATGTTCTCAGTGGGACTGGATAGATGGTGGGCGTGACCCACAGAGAGGGAGGAACAGCAGGGTGGGGCGACAATTCATCCAGGAGCAAAGGGACCACCCTCCCCCAGCCAAGGGAGGTGGTGAGGGACTGTGCTACCTGCCTGGGATTCTACACTTTTCCCAGGGATTTTTGCAATCTGTGGATCAGAAGATTCCTTTGTGTGCCAACACCACCAAGGCCTTGGGTCCCAAGCACAAAACTGGGCATACCCACGACAGGGGCACTGGTTAGCAGCCACTGGGGCAGGCACTGAGCTGCAGGATTTTTACATACTCTGGTGGCTCCCGGAACTCCAGGGTGGCAGGAGAACCATCTACTCCCATGGAAAGGAGGCTGAAGCCAGGGAGGCAAGCAGTTTCACTCAGCAGGTCCCACTCCCATGGAACCTCACAAGCTAAGACCTACTGACTTGGAATCCTCGCAGGCCAGCACAACAACCTGGAGTCTGCCTAAGATGACCAAGTTCCCAGGGGTAGGGGTGATCACCATTACTGCAGCTCTAGTCAGTGATTTTCCCTGGCCATTGCTAGGGAGGTTGGGCAGTTTGGATGAGCAGTATTCTCCACAGTGCAGCACAGCAGCTGTGGCAGATCGTGGCCAGATTGCTTCTTTAGGTGGGACCCAGATCCATCCCTCCTAACTGGCCAGGGCCTCCCTGCAAGATTCCAGCAACTCTAGCCAGGGGCATACAGACAGAACTCTCATCTCCCTGGGACAGAGCATCTGGGAGGAGGGGCGGCCATGGTCTTAGGTTCAGTGGACTTAATCTTTCCTGCCTGCTGGCTCTGAAGAGTCCAGGCAATCCAGATGACGGGGATTCCCCCAGCACAGTGCACGAGTTCTGCTAAGGTGCAGCCAGACTGCTTCCTTAAGCGGGACCCTGATCCCATGCCTCCTGACTGGGTGAGACCTCCCAACAGGGGTGGCCAGACACCTCATACAGTAGAGTTCTGACTGGCATCAGGTCAGTACCTCTCTGGGACAAACTTCTGGAGGAGGGAGCAGGCAGCAATCTTTGCTGTTCTGCATCCTCCACTGGGGATACCAAGGCAAACAGGGTCTGGAGTGAACCCCCAGCAAACTGCTGCAGACCTGAAGAAGAGAGGCCTGACTGTTAGAAGAAAAAACAAATAAAAAGCAACAACACCAACATTCAACAAAAAAGGCCCTAAAAAACCCCATCCAAAGGTAAACAGCCTCAAAGAGAAAAGGCAGACAAATTCACAAAGATGAGGAAAAACCAATGAAAAATGCTGAAAATTCCAAAAGCCAGAATGCCTCTTTTCCTCCAAATGATTGCAAAACCTCTCCATCAAGGGCACAGAACTGGGCTGAAGCTGAGATGGATTAACTGACAGAAGTAGGCTTCAGAAAGTGGATAATAATGAACTTCACTGAGCTAAAGGATTATGTTCTAACCCAATGCAAAGAAGCTAAGAACCATGACAAAACTGTACAGGAGCTGTTAACTAGAATAACCAGTTTAGAAAGGGACATAAATGACCTGATGGAGCTTAAAAATACAGCATGAGAACTTCATGATGCAAACACAAGTATCAACAGCCAAATCAATCAAATGGAAGAAAGAATATCAGAGCTTGAAGACTATCTTGCTGAAATGAGGCAGGCAGACAAGATTAGAGAAAAAAGATTGAGGAATGAACAAAACCTCCAAGAACTATGAGACTATGTATAAAGACCAAACCTACGGCTGATTGGAGTACCTGAAAGAGATGGGGAGAATGGAACCAAGTTGGAAAACACACTTCAGGAAATCATCCAGGAGAACTTCCCCAACCTAGCAAGACAGGCCAACATTCAAATTTAGGAAATCCAGAGAGTCCCAGGTAGATACTCTATGAGAAGATCAACCCCAAGACACATAATCATCAGATTCTCCAAGGTCAAAATGAAGCAAAAATGTTAAGGGCAGCCAAAGAGAAAGGCCAGGTCACCTACCAAGGGAAGCCCATTAGACTAACGGTGGACCTCTCAGCGGAAACCCTGCAAGCCAGAAGAGATTGGGGGCCAGCATTCAACATTCTTAAAGAAAAGAATTTCCAACATAGAATTTCATATCCAGCCAAACTAAGCTTCATAAGCAAAGGAGAAATAAAATCCTTTTCAGACAAGCAAATGCTGAGAGATTTCGTCACCAGGGCTGCCTTGCAAGAGCTCCTGAAGGAAGCACTAACCACTAAACAGGGAAAGGAAAAACCATTAACAGCCACTACAAAAACACACTGAAGTACTCAGACCAACAACACTATGAAGCAACTACGTTAACAAGTTTGCAAAATAAACCAAGCAGCATCATGATGACAGGATCAAATTCACACATAACAATATTAACATTAAATGTAAATAGGCTAAATGCCGCAATTAAAAGACACAGAATGGCAAGCTGGATAAAAAGACAAGACCATCAGTGTGCTGTATTCAAGAGACACATCTCAAGTACAGAGACATACATAAGCTCAAAATAAAGGGATGGAGAGAAATTTACCAAGCAAATGGAAAGCAGAAAAATGCAGGGGTTGCAATCCTAGTTTTTGACAAAATAGACTTCAAGCCAACAGAGTTAAAAAAAGACAAGGACATTACATAATGGTGAAGGGTTCAATTCAATAAGAGCTAACTATCCTAAATATATATGCACCCAATACAGGAGCACCCAGATTCATAAAACAAGTTCTTAAAGACCTACAAAGAGACTTAGGCCCTGACACAATAATAGTGGGAAACATTAATACCCCACTGTCAGTGTTAGACAGATCATCGAGACAGAAAATTAACAAAGATATTCAGGACTTAAACTCAGCTCTGGACCAAGTGGACCTGATAGAATCCACACAACTCTTCACCCCAAAACAACAGAATATACATTTTTCTCAGTGCCACATGGCACTTACTCTAAAATCGATCACATAATTAGAAGTAAAACACTCCTCAATAGATGCAGAAAAACTGAAATCGTAACAAACAGTCTCTCAGATCACAGTGCAATCAAATTACAACTCAAGATTAAGAAATCCACTCAAAACCACACAACTACATGGAAATTGAACAACCTGCTCCTGGATGACTTCTGAGCAAATAATGAAATTAAGGCAGAAATCAAGAAGTTCTTTGAAACTAAAGAGAACAAAGAGACAATGTTGCAGAATCTCTGGGATGCAGCTAAAGCAGTGTTAAGAGGAAAATTTACAGCACTAAATGCCCATATCAAAAAGTCAGAAAGATCTCAAATTGACACCCTAACATCATAACTAAAATAACTAGAAAACCATGGCAGACAAACCCCAGAGCTAGCAGAAGACAAGAAATAACAAAGCTCAGAGAGGAACTGGAGAAGATAGAGACATGAAAAGTTCAAAAAAATCAACAAATCCAGGAGCTGTTTTTTGAAAAAAAAAAAAATTTAATAAAATAGATAGAGTGCTAGCTAGACTAATAAAGAAGAAAAGAGAGAAGATTCAAATAAACACAATCAGAAATGATAAGGGGGATAACACCACTGACTCCCCAGAAATACAAACAACCATCAGAGAATACTATAAACACCTCTATGCAAATAAGCTGGAAAATCTAGAAAAAAATAGATAAATTCCTGGACACATACACCCTCCCAAGACTGAACCAGGAAGAAGTTGAATCCCTGAACAGACCGAAAACAAGCTCTGAAATTGAGGCCGTAATATATAGCCTACCAACAAAAAAACCCAGGACCGGATGGATTTACAGCTGAATTCTACCAGAGGCACAAAGAGGAACTGGTACCATTTCCTCCGGAACGATTTCAAACAATTGAAATGGAGGGACTCCTCCCTAACTCATTTTATGAGGTCAGTTTCATCCTGATACAAAAAAAAAGAAGAAGAAAACTTCAGGCCAATATTCTCAATGAACATTGATGCAAAAATCCTCAATAAAATACTGGCAAACCAAATCCAGCAGCACATCAAAAAGCTTATCCATCATGATCAAGTCCCTGGAAGCAAGGTTGGTTCAACATATGCAAATCAATAAATGTTATTTATCACATAAACACAGCTAAAGACAAAAACTACAAGCTTATCTCAATAGACACCAAAAAGGCCATTAGTAAAAATTCAACATTGCTTCATGTTAAAAAGTTTCAATAAACTAGATATCAAAGGAACATACCTCAAAATGATAAGGGCCATTTATAACAAACCCACAGCCAATATCATACTGAATGGGCAAAAGCTGGAAGCATTCCCCTTGAAAACCAGCACAAGACAAGGATGTCCTCTCTCGCTACTCTTATTCGACATAATATTGGAAGTTGTGGCCAGGGCAATCAGGCCAGAGAAAGAAAAAAGGGTATTCAAATAGGAAAAGAGGAAGTCAAATTGTCTTTGTTTGCGGATGACATGATCCTATATCTAGAAAACCCCATGGACTCAGTCCAAAAGCTTCTTAAGCTGATAACCAACTTCAGCAAAAAAAAAAAAAACACTTCAAGATACAAAATCAATGTGCAGAAATCACAAGCATTCCTATACACCAGTAATAGACAAGCAGAGAGCCAAATAATAAATGAACTCCCTTTCACAATTGCCACAAAGAGAATAAAATACCTAGGAATACAGCTAACAAGGAAAGTGAAGAACCTCTTCAAGAAGAACTACAAACCACTGCTCAAGGAAATCAGAGAGGACACAAACAGATGGAAAAACATTCCATGCTCATGAATAGGAAGAATCAATGTCACAAAAATGACCATACTGCCCAAAGCAATATAGATTCAATGTCATTCCCATTAAACTACCATTTACATTCTTCACAGAATTAGAAAAATCTATTTAAAAAACCACAAGGAACCAAAAAAGAGCTCATACAGCCAAGACAATCCTAAGCAAAAAGAACAAAGCTGGAGGCATCACACTACCTGACTTCAAACTATATGACAAGGTTACAGTAACAAAAAAGCATGGTACTTGCAGAAAAACAGGCACACAGAACAATGGAACAGAATGGATAACTCAGAAATAAAACTGCATATCTACAACCATCTCATCTTTGCCAAAGCTGACCAAAACAAGCAATGGGGAAAGGATTCCCTATTCAACAAATAAGAACTGGATAGCAGCCTGGCCAGCATGGCGAAACCCTGTCTCTACCAAAAATAAAAAGTTAGCCAGGCGTGGTGAAGCAGGCCTGTAATCCCAGCTACTTGGGAGGCTGAGGCAGGAGAATCACTTGAACCCTGGAGGGGGAGGTTGCAGTGAGCCGAGATTGCGCCACTGCACATCAGTCTGGGCGACAGAGGGAGACTCTGTCTCAAAACAAAACAAAACAAACAAAACAAAAAACAAACAAAACAAAACAAAAAGGAAGTGCCTTCTCTCACCTTCTGGCCTCTCCCGTCTCCCAGCACACCTACTTCAGTGCGGAACAAAGCTGTGGCTGAGCTCAGGTGCTGTGCACGCTTGGGACAGTGCTGACATGCCAGCCCCCTGTTGCCTTGGCCCCCTCCAGACTTTGGATGCCAGTCAGCATGGGAGGGAGGCAGGGGGCTAAGGGAAGCTCAGTGCGGGCCTGCAGGTGCCCCTCTGCACGAATAGCCTGGGCACCCTGGAGGGCATGTTGATGGCAGCAGGAGGCAGATAGGCTCCTGGGCAGAAAGCAGTGGGTCCCCGGTAAAAGTCCACCTTCAAGCCATGGATGGCCTGAAGCCTGGGAGCTGGGCTGCCAATTCTGGGAGGAATCCACCTCCCAGAGTGAGACCTTGTGGTGCTTTTTCCGGGCCGCCCATGGCCACCCGTGGACCAATCAGTATGCACTTCATCCCTTTTGAGCCTATAAAAATCCCCAGACTTAGCCAGACTCTGACAGACCTCAGGACTACCAGCTATGAGAATAAGCTGCCCACTTCAGGTCTCCTCCATTCGTCAGGATGATCTGCCTGTGGAAAGGAGCTATCCATTGCTGGTCTCTTTGCTGAAAGCTGGACACTTGGGAAGACCTTCCTGAAGAGAGGAGCTACCGACTGCAGGTCCTGAGAGCTGTTCTGTTGCTCAATGAGGCCCCTCTCTGCCTTGCTCACCCTCCAGTTGTCCACATGCCTCATTCTTCCTGGACGAGGCAGGACAAGAACCTGGGACTTGCTGAATGACGGGACTGAAAGAGCTGTAACACAAACAGGGCTGAAACACACCCCCCAGCTTGCCACGTTGCGGGTGACAAGAAGGAGAGAAGAGCTGCAGCCTTCAAGGAACCCAGACGTAGGGGCTTCCCAAGCCAGTGCTGTGACACCCTCTTTGGGGCTCTGCAGTTCCAAGCTTCCAGGTGCCACCATGCTCCCTTCGTCCAGATGCAGGTGCCCACTGTAGAAGCTGCATGCCATACGTCTGGTCCAGCCACAGTCAGATGTGCACAGTGACCAGACCCCACGCTCACTTGCCACACACCCCTTGCTGTTCTGCGCCTGGCTCGCCCTTGGCAGGTGTGGGATCCGGGCGGTAGCTCGAGCTCAGAGGGCCAAGCGGGTGGAATGAGCCCAGTGGCGCGAGCAATACTTAGGCAGAAGGTGCCTCTGGTCGCAGAGGTTTGCAGCTGGCAAAGCACACCCAAAGGATCCCATGACAAGAGGACTGATAGTATTTGACTTTAAGACATATTATAAAGCTTAATGATCAACAGAGTGTGATATTAGTGAAAAAAGAGAGAAACAGATAAATGGAATAGAATAGAGAGTCCAGAAATAGACCCACATGCATACAGAGGGTCCCTGACTAATGATGGTTCAATCTATGATTTTTAAATTTTGTGATGATGCAAAACTGACACGCATTAGTAGTATATAGCAGTCTCCCTTTATCTGCAGGGAAGACATTCCAAGACCTCCAGTGGTTACCTGAAACCAAGGCTAGTAAAACCCTATATATACTCTGTTTTTTCATATACATATATGTCTATAATAAAGTTTAATTTATAAATTAGGCACAGTAAGAGATAAACAACAATAATAATAAAATAGAACAATTGTAACAATATACTATAATAAAAGTTATATGAATATGGTCTCTCTCTCTTTTTCCCCCTCTCTCAAAACATCTTATTGTACTATACTGTGGGTATAGAAACCACAGAAAGCAAAAGCACAGATAAAGGGAGATTGCTGTACAAACATTCAGTTTTTCACTTTCAATACACTATTCAACAAATTAAAAGAGATACTCAAGACTTCATTCTATGAAATGGACTTTTTTAAAAAAATAATTTTGCCTAACCATAGGCTAATGAAAGTGTTCTGAGCATGTTTAAGGTAGGTTAGGCTAAGCTATGATGTTTGATAAGTTAAAGAAATGCATTTTTCACATACAATATTTTCAATTTACAATGAGTTTAACTCCATCATGAGTCAAGAAGCATCTGTATAGTCAACTGATGTTTGAGAAAGGAGCAAAGGCAATACAATGGAGCAGAGGTAGTCTTTTCAACAAATGAGACTAGAAAACTGAAATCTAGACGCAAAAAAAATGAATCTTGACCCAGACCTTACACCCTTCACAAAAATTAACTTGAAATGGCTCATAGACCTTAATGTAGAATATAAAGGTATGAAACTCTCAGAAGATAACATAGGAGAAAACATATAGTCTTGGATTTGCTGACAACTATTTACTTAAGTTTAAAAATTGTGTTTTTTAGAGAGATGGGGTCTTGCTATGTTGCCCAGGCTAGTCTCAAACTCCTGGACTCAAGTGATCCTCCTGTTTCAGCCTCCCAAAGTGCTGGGATTACAGGCATGAGCTACCACATACAGCCATGGTAATGACTTTTTAGCTACAACACCAAAGGCATGACCCTTTTATGAAAGAATTTATGAATCGGACTTTGTTAAAACTAAATACTTCTGTTCTTCAAAAGACACTGTGAAGAGAATGGAAAGACAAACCAGACTGAGAAAATATTTGCAAAAGACTTAGAATGAAGGGTATCAAGCTATCATCCAAAATATACAACAACTTGTAAAACTCAACAGTAAGAAAATGAACAACCCAGATAAAAAATGAACAAAAGTAGGCATAGTGGCTCACAACTGTAGTCCCAGCTACTTGGACGGCTGAGGTGGGACAATCACTTGAACCCAGAAACTCGAGTCTATAGTGAACTATGATCGTGCACTCCCACCTGGGTGACAGAGCAAGACCCCATCTCCAAAAAAATAAAAATAAAAATAAATTTAATAGACAAAACACTGGAACATACATCTCACCAAAGAGATGTACTGATGGCAAATAAGCGTATGAAAAGATGCTTAACATTGTATATTACTAGAGATTGACCAATTAAAACAATGAGATACTACTATATACCTGTTAGAATGTGAAAAGTCCAAAACACTGATGATAAAACCAAATACCTGAGAGGATATGGGACAACGAGAACTCTCATTTGTTGCTGGTAGGAGCACAAAATGGTACAGCTACTGTGGAAGACAATTGGGCAGTTTGTTACTAAACTAAGCATGATCTAACTGTGTCATCTAGCAATTGTACTCCTTGGTATTTACCCAAAGGAGTTGAAAGCTTATGTCCCCACAGAAACCTACACACGGATGTTTCTAGTGACTTTATTCATAATTACCAAAACTTGGGAGCAACCAAGATATCTTTCAGTAGGTGAATGGATAAATAAACTGTGATACATCCAGATAATGAAATGTTATCCAGCTCTAAAAAGAAATGAGCTAACAAGCCATGAAAAGACATGGAGGAAATTTAAATGCATATTTCTAAGTTATTTGATTCAGGGCAGAGGACTACACAAGGCTGTGAACATTGGGAAGTTAGGGTCACTGTGGGCCTTCTTAAAGGCTGGCTACCATGCAAAGTTTTTCACCTTTATCAGAAGAAAGTAGTTCTTAGTATTTATCTGTGATTCTTTAAATATGCCATATCAAAAATCATCCCTCTTTACAGTCCTAAAGTTTTTGATGTGTGATACTCTCTCTCTCTCTTTCTCTCTCTCGGCCCTCAGAAGTCAAATGATGAGGTGCTGTGACCACCAGAATGAATGCTAAATAAGCCACATAATAGATGACCGCTAGACTTGTCTATCCCACAGGGTCACTGGATGGTCCAGGGAGGTTGAATGCGTTTTTCAAATCCAAGTAAATAAATGTGGAGGGTGATGTTAATGACAAAATTTTCCTTACACTTCTTATGCTGGGAGAACTCCTACTCATCTCTTACTAGTCATTCATTCAGCACCAGTGTTAACCTCTGTTAGGTTGACCATACTCTTTGATAATTATTTACTTATATGTCTGTCTCTCAGTTCTCCAATAACACATTCCTTCAAGTGAGGGCTCCTCCAGAGCTAGAATCCATATGTATCCTATAGTCCTCAAGGCACAAAGTAGGCATCAGGAGACTAGACTTGCTAAATCAAAGAAGGATAAACTATCAGTGATTCTCAGAATAGACATCCTCCCTCCAATTTTCAGCCTTTTCTAAACCTTTGGAAATCATTATTGGAAATGCATCAGTCAAATCCCAGGGAGTTCTGCAGGGGTGAAGGGAGGAAATGTACCACCAGATTATGTTCTTTAAAAAATGTATCTCCTAACGACTGGAAAACAGCACCAGGCATTATTTTATTTACGGAACTCAAATCAAATCACCAAGAGGCAAAGACCTAAGTAGCAGGAAGTTCAGCAGATAATTGACTAATCAGAGCTGTCTTCTCATCCTATTTGATTCTAGGGTTAAAGAAAATCTGTGTTGTGCAATCCATTTATAATCTAAACACATACATGACTTTCTCCCCCCGAAACACCAATGCTCCCAGCTTAACTGATGCTGAAAACTCTGCCTATATTGTAGGGGAAAAGAGCTGAAGTCCAGTGGATGTAGCTAGTGGAAGAGTACAGGAGACATAAATTGAGAGATAGCAAAGATAGAACAAAAGTTACCTGGAGGAACAAGAGATCTTCTGGAGAAGGTGTCCAAGTGGTTTCTTAGGATGCTCCACTTATGGGTCTTCTGGGTGAGCCTTTTGGATACTAATAGCTACCATTTATTGAGCCATTGCCATATGCCAGATGTTGTGGTAAGCATTTTTAGTGCATTATCTCATTTTAATTCTCAGAACAACCTTGCAAGTTCAGTATTGGTACCCCCATTCATAGATGAAACTGAAGGTCAGAAGATTGTAGTGATTTGCCCATTGCCATAGAGTTAAGAGCTACAAAAGCCATGAATCCCTGCAGACTAGATTTGACTCAAAGCTTCTGCCCTGGGTCGTTAACTATCCTCACAAAACCACTTTTCTTTTCTTTTCTTTTCTTTTCTTTTTTTTGAGATGGAGTTTTGCTTTTGTCACCCAGGCTGGAGTGCAATGGCACTGTCTCGGATCACTGCAACCTCCACCTCCCAGGTTCAAGCGATTCTCCTGCCTCAGCCTCCTGAGTAGCTGGGATTACAGGCACGCAGCACCACGCCCAGGTAATTTTTATATTTTTAGTACAGACAGGGTCTTGAATTCCCGACCTCAGGTGATCCACCCGCCTCAGCCTCCCAAAGTGCTGGGATTACAGCGTGAGCCACGACGCCCGGCCCACTAAACCATTTTTGAGGCAGCTAGTAAGTATTTCCTCCATTCTACAGATGAGGAGACTGAAGCCCAGGGATGACCTAACTTGCCCAAGTGACACAGAGAGTAGCAGAGCCAAACCAGGTTTCCAACTCCAAAATCTCTTCTGCTTTAAAGATAGAAGAAGAGCAACCGCGAAGAGTGAGAACGTGCCAGAAGGCCCCTGCAGGCCAGGCACTGCCCTCTCCTAGGACACAGCTCCGACCCACCCCCAACCTCCACAATTAAGCCAATTTCAAGAATTTTCTTTTCTCTACCTCTGCCCCAGTGTGGCCCCTGAACTGAACAGGGACTGGGTGGTTCTTGGGAGAGTCTAAAAGATACCTTCGCAAAGATTCCCTAGGAAGGGAACAGCCAGGGCACCACCAGCCCTGGTGCTCCCATTCCCACACATCTGAGCAAGGCCCGTGCATAAGACTGGCAAGTGCTTGAACCAGGAGGCAACCAAACTGGGCTCAAACGCAGCCCGCCGGTTTTGACCAATACCAGCAGCTCCCCTTTTCAAAGCATCTATTCAGCGACAGACATTTCACTAGGAGTTTCCTCCATGTTTTAAAATTTAATAGCTCCCCCTCCACCAACGATTGGCCCTATTTTACAAAAGAGGAGCCTCCGACTCTTGGGGATGAAGCGACAAGCCCAAGGACAGAAAGTCCTCACGAGCTTGGGACTTGAACCCACTACGGCCCCAGATTCTGCTGTTGCCCGGGAGCAGAGGAGGGAGGAGCTGCCAGTGCGGAGGGAGGTGGGGAGAGAGGGCAAGCTCCCAGCAGCGCGAGCTGACGACAGCAGGTGTTTGTTTTTTTTTTTTCCCAGCACTTTTTCAGTCAGCATCGTTCCTGGATTTTTTTTTTCTCCCTGCTGAGCGGCGTAAAAGGGTGGGGCCGCTTTCCTGCAGCAGAGGCAGAGGCGGCGGCGGCAGCTGCTGCAGCATCTTTCACGGGCAGCGGCAGAGACCGAGAGCTGCAGAAAAGGGTGGGGTCGCTTCCCAGGAGAGGAGGCAGTAGCGGCGGCGGCTGCGGCATCCTCGCGGGCAGCGGCGGAGGCAGCAATGCTCGGTCTTCGCTGGAGGTGATGGCCTCCCAGTCCTGCTAGGTGGCCGGCTGCACTAGGACGCCGGCAGGAAGGAGACTCGAGCCCGGTCCGCGAACCCTGCGGCCACACCGCCCGGCCCCTCCTCTGCGCCATGGCTTAAGCCTGCAGCCACCTCTCCTCACGTCGCCGCGCTCGACCGAGGTCTGTGCGCCGCCGCAGCCGCAGGGAGGGGCGCGTCCCAGACACCCTCGCCTGGGACTCGGGAACGCCGTGCCTCTCGCCCTTCGGCGCCTGCAGCAGACTGCGATCCCAAAGACGTTTGCAACCGGTAATTGAGGGACTCTACAGACTCTCTTAGGATAGCTCTCCCCGGGTGCTCGCTGAGGGAGGAGGGCGAACTAGCTCCGGCTGATCGGGGGTAGAAAACGGTGGGAACCACATTGGCTGGTCAGGATCGGAGGCTGAAGGAAGATTAGAGACTTGCTTTAGAACCTCAAGAAGAAAGAGGGGGCCGGCTTTTCAGCTAGCATCATGGCGTGGCCGTGCATCACGAGGGCCTGCTGCATCGCCCGCTTCTGGAACCAGTTGGACAAAGCGGACATCGCGGTGCCGCTGGTTTTCACCAAGTACTCTGAGGCCACCGAGCACCCGGGCGCCCCGCCGCAGCCACCGCCGCCGCAGCAGCAGCAGGCGCAGCCTGCACTCGCGCCCCCCTCGGCGCGCGCGGTTGCCATAGAGACGCAGCCAGCCCAGGGCGAGTTGGATGCAGTTGCCCGGGCAACGGGGCCAGCGCCTGGGCCTAGCGGTGAGCGTGAGCCGGCGGCTGGCCCCGGCCGGGGCGGGCCGGGCCCGGGCTTGGGCTCCGGCTCCACCTCCGGCCCCGCGGACTCGGTGATGCGGCAGGACTACCGCGCCTGGAAGGTGCAGCGGCCCGAGCCCAGCTGCCGGCCGCGCAGCGAGTACCAGCCCTCCGACGCGCCCTTCGAGCGCGAGACCCAGTACCAGAAGGACTTCCGCGCCTGGCCACTGCCGCGCCGCGGAGACCACCCGTGGATCCCCAAGCCAGTGCATATCCCCGCGGCCTCCCAGGCGTCGGCGCCCATCCTCGGGGCGCCCAAGCGCCGGCCGCAGAGCCAGGAGCGCTGGCCAGTGCAGGCCGCCGCTGAGGCCCGGGAGCAGGAGGCGGCCCCGGGCGGAGCTGGCGGCCTGGCGGCCGGAAAGGCGTCCGGAGCGGACGAGCGCGACACGCGCAGGAAGGCCGGGCCTGCCTGGATGGTGCGCCGCGCCGAGGGCCTGGGGCACGAGCAGACGCCGCTGCCTGCGGCCCAGACCCAGGTCCAGGCCACCGGCCCCGAGGTTGGCAGGGGGCGCGCCGCGGCGGACGCCCTCAACCGGCAAATCCGCGAGGAGGTGGCAAGTGCAGTGAGCAGCTCCTACAGGTGAGACGCGGCCGCTGCTAGCGCGGGGGAGTCGCGGCGCAGACGATCCCCAACGCAGGCCTAGCGTGCAGCCTGCCTCCAGTCCCAGGCCACACCCTCTCCCCAGCCGCCTCCCAGGCCACCTCCCGTCGAAGCCTTCTCTTCTGCCCTGTCCTGTGCGCAAGCTGTTAGTATTTTCCATCTCAGCCTGCCTGGCTCTTTCACTTTACAGCTGTAGCGGTTTTCTCCATCTCGCCCACCTCAGATCCCTGCCTGCCCACAGAGACCCTTTGCAATGTCAGCAGTGGCTGTGCTTCCGTCCTGCCCCCACCCAGCTCACCTGCTATGTTAGCCTGGATGCTGCCCTTTGCCGTCCGACAGGGTCCCCATTCTTCTAGAAGAAGAATTCTTTCCAAGTGGCCTCTCGCCCTCCTCCCTAGCCCAGTTCCCTTGGCCCTTCATTCTTTCCTCCCTCTCTCAGTCTCTGGGCAACACCCAAGCACCATACCTTTTTCTAGATTACCCACAGGATCTTTACAAATCACCCTCCTCCTTCCACTGCTGGAACTTTGAAGTCATTGTCCTTCTACTTCTTACTAGCTGTGACTTTTATTGATTTGATATTAAATATTTTATTTTTATTTAATTAATATTAAATATTCAACGTATTTTTGAGTGCCTACTATATGCCAGGCACTGTGATGGACATTGTGAGGATTAAATGAGATGATTCAGGAGAACAGCTTGTGCCTAGCACATAGTCGTAATTAGTACATCTTGATTCCATTCCTACCTTCCACGTGATGCCTTATGATCCTAGATGCCTCCAGCCTTCTCTGCTATTGAGGCATCTTCTTTCTCCTTTCCCTACATGTTCTCCAGATGTCTCTCATTCTCTTGCCATCAAAAAGCCCTTTCTCCATCTCACTCAATTCCTTGCAGATGAATGCTTTCAAGCATGAAAAATCTCTCTCTCTCTCTCTCTTTCTCTCTTTCTCTCTCTTTCCTTCTGGAATTTTCCCTCTGCTACAGCCTCAGCCATTCCAGTCTGCCTTCTTGCCCTTCATCCATCCTGTATATACTTCTGACGGCTTAGCTTTCAATTCTGCCCTTACGTTTCAACCAACAATTAGCTAACAGAACACGGTTGACTCTGGACATGTAACATTGCATTTGGGGTTTCTCGAGGAAGATGTGTATGAATAGTAATTGAGCTAGAGGTGTTCAAAATGCAGCTTATGGGGTCCTTCATCAATGTCACAGCTTTCTGCTGCCTTCTTCCTGCAAGAGGGTGTGGTGCGGGAGGACTAGAGAGTTAGTCTTTTGCCAATACTCTGTATGTAGCCTCATGTTAGACTAATGTCCTTCTCCACTGAACATTACCAATACTCTCTCATAGGCTGAGGAAAGAATGGCATATCCAGACATCCTTCATGTTAAGAGAAAATCTGTCCCCCAACTCCTACCCCTGCATTTCTCATCTTCCTGAATTCCACCTCCCACTTGGCATCTCTCTCTTGGTTTATTGCTGTCACGACAGCCACACTGGGAACCCAGGAGTACAGCACTTCCTTTGAGCTCTTGGTCAAACAAGGACATACATCCTTTTCCTTGAATAGCCATGAGATGGTAGAATGTTCACTATATTTTTATGCTGCTATCAAGCGGGGAGCAAAAGAAAAGAGGGGAAATAAACAAGAGACATAAAAAAACAAAGGCAGGATGTAGTTTTCTGGTTCTGCTATGGCTTTCTTGCTTCAAGACCCTACTTCATTTCTTGATCTTCCTACCCTGAGAAGCCCACGTCTGGCCCAACATCATAGATTACTGGCCTGGCCTCTTCATCTTCCCACTCTCATTCTAGCACCCTATGGCAGGTGGAACCTTACTACCCACTAGCAGGAGCTGTCTCTTCTCACCACCATATAGTCAATGCCAATCAAGAGAGATTCCAGATTCTTAAGCCTCTTTGGGTGATCCTGTTCAGTTTATGATTTCAAGTTGGCAGGACTTGCTTTGTTTATGGATGAGTGACCTGTCACTCAAGGAATGACCACATCCTTTGGATATAACGCACTCCAGATTTGGGGTTGTACTTTGTTCCGTATAGCCTTTTTCCTCAAAACAACAGCTTAACTGTGCAGTAAGCATGTCATGCTTCACGTTACACACATATTGGAAATGACTGGATTTGGTGGGGGAAGGCTATGCCCTCGGCGCTGGTGAGAATGATTATTTTTAGCACTTATCAATTCTATTAACCTGTCAAAAAAATCTTTTAACACCTCAAAAAAATTTTTAAATTTAGGTCTTTTGTAAAATTTAATTATACCTATGACTTAGGGGTCAGGAGTACTATTTTGCTATATAACCAGAAGGGTTTTGAAATATTAAGGGAATGATTATTGTTAAGAAACATCAATTTCTTTAATGAACAATTTAAGTGCATGACAAATTTGATGTGAAATTTAATGGTTTTTTTGTTCCAGAATAAAAATGAACAAATAATTGAGAAATTCACTTTGATTAAAAGTAGATATAAAGAAATAAGATATTCGGTACATTAAATACACAATAAAGAAAAAATCATTGGCAATTATAAGCTTATCTAGAACATTGATTTTCCTTCCCTATTGTCTCGCATTCTTTTCCTTGCTATGATTCTAGGATATCTTCTGAATTTAAGTACCATGTCCACTGTAGATGGGCCTTATGTCACCTTAGAAGCCAAGCTGTGCTCCACTTCAATGATAATTTGATTTACAAACCCTTTTCTTCTGCCATTCTACATAAATTATGGTGTGTTTACACCACGGTGACTGGTTCATCTCGTGGACTTTACAAATGACATCTGCCGCATGACATCAATATGAACAGTCTGCTTAAACAGAAAGGGACATACAGTCCATCATGTAAAATATACATTCAAAATTCAGAGTAATATGCGTGCTCATTGTTTTACTTTACAATTTACAGTCATAAATAACATTACATACCCTTTGACGTTGTGGTTTTGAGAAACCTTCCCTATTCAATAACTCATCTAATTCCCAATCCATTCGTATCAGCCTGAGATTTTTGCATTCAAGTAGTATCCAAGATAGCTTTAGGGTTATTCACAAACATGAGTTTGATTAATTTTTAATACATTCATTTTACATAGATGATGTTATAAAACTGAGAAGCATGTCTTTTTTTTTTGAGCCGGAGTCTCGCTCTGTCGCCCAGGCCCCAGGCTGGAGTGCAGTGACCAGATCTCAGCTCACTGCAAGCTCCGCCTCCCGGGTTCACGCCATTCTCCTGCCTCAGCCTCCCGAGTAGCTGGGACTACAGGCGCCCACCACCTCGCCCGGCTAGTTTTTTGTATTTTTTAGCAGAGACAGGGTTTCAGCATGTTAGCCAGGATAGTCTCGATCTCCTGACCTCGTGATCCGCCTGTCTCGGCCTCCCAAAGTGCTGGGATTACAGGCTTGAGCCACCGCGCCCAGCCGAGGCATGTCTTTATTGCCATTTTTAATGTTAAAGATGGATTTCACTGGGAAGCCATTTGTGACTTTAGACCTGACGTTCTCAATTAGAAAATAGATGAGTCATAAGGAGGTGATTAAAATTCCTCTCCCAGACAACCCCATTGCCCTGGCCATCAGATAATAGGGGTAGATAGGGTAGCAGCTGCTCCCTATAGACATGCTAATGAGAAACTTTTCCTAGAAGAAACCAGCTGAGGCACTAGGAGGTAGAATTAATAAACCAGGGTGAAATACTTGAAAAATAAGAGCAGTAACAAGGAAGTTAGAAAGAAAAGAAGTCTTTAATGTCTGCCCTCCAGCCTTGCATGAAGGTTACAGGAAGGCCCATCTGACTTACTTTATGCTATGCAGAACTGCCCCATTCCCCAACTTCCCATTTCCCTAATTTCCTCTTGGGTCAATCCCAGCAATGCCTCAAGGCCAATCTTGGATACGGAATTTACAGCGATGCCTTCCTAGATCCAGCCATTCTGAATGAATTTTTCTTCTACTCCCTTTTTACTTTCTGAACTCTTATCATTGTCTGCTTGATTGTAAAATACTTTTGTCTATATCTGTCTCCCCCACCAGGTCATGAACACCTGAAGAGAAGGCTGTATTTTGTTCACTCTGTACCTCTCACAGCCTAGGTGCTATATAGATTTGTTGAATCTAATGGAATTTTTAGGGCTTGGTGAAAATTTTATTTATCTACATATTGATAGAGTCAATTTCATTTAGTTGAATTTTTTTCAGAAAATGATCACCAAACCCCTGCCATGTACCAGATAAGGAGCTGGGGATACAAAATAAATGAGTCATAATTTTAATGTAAGAAAATTGTGTCTTCCTCAATCAAGTTAAAGTCCAAATCCTGGTCAGGCGCGGTGACTCACGCCTGTAATCCTAGCACTTTGGGAGGCTGGGCGGGGGAGGGCAGATCATGAGGTCAGGAGTTCGAGACAAGTCTGACCAACATGGTGAAACCCCATCTCTACTAAAAATACAAAAAATTAGCTGGGCATGGTGGCATGCGCCTGTAATCCCAGCTACTCAGGAGGCTGAGGCAGGAGAATCGCTTGAACCTGGAAGGCGGAGGTTGCGGTGAGCCAAGATCGTGCCACTGCACTCCAGCCTGGGCGACAGAGCGAGAGTCCGTCTCAAAAAAAAAAAAAAAGTACAGATCCTACCAGGTTAGCACTAAAAGTAAATGTTCAAATGGAGAAGGGCAGCAAACTTTACAGACGTGACTCTACATGGACTTTCACCTAGGGCAGTGGTCCTCAACCTTGGCTACACATTGGAATCAGTGGAGAACTTTCAAAAGATGCATAGGGGCCTTGCCCAGAAAATCTGATTTCATTGGTCTGGGGTGTAGCCTGGGCAACCAAGTTTTTAAAAACTATCTCAAGTGATTCTAATGTGCAACTCACGTTATGATCTACTTTTATAAGGCATGGTTCTCAAAATATAGTACACAAAAGAATCACCTAGAGAGCTTTCTGAAATGCAGATTCCTGGGCCACATCCTCATACATACTAATTCAATGGGCTTAAAATGGAGCCTAAGTAATTTTTAGCAAGCACACTAGATAATTTTAATGCAGGTGAATGCAGGCTTTACTTGGGAAAAAATTACTTGGAGAGATTTGCCATCTTTAAGCTATTGAGTTTTCCCATATGCAAACATGGCAAAGGTTGCCATTTATTTAAGTCTTTTATGTTCTTCACTTATATTTTGTAATTTTCTCCACAAAATCACATACACATATATACTCATATATATACACATATATACTGTTTTAAAGTTTTATTTCTGTATTTAAATTGTTAATAATCTAACTAGATTTTATCTTGATGAGTAGAGTGAGGTAAGGATTGAATTTTTCCCTATATGGAAAGTCATTTATCCTTACACCCTTTTTTAAAGCTTTACTTTTCCCCACTAACTTATGATATCTCCTCTATCACATAAGGGTCACATATCTTTAGATATTATGTCTGAGTTCTCTGTTCTATTCCATCAGTCTGAGCTAATACCACATTATCTTATTTTATTTTTTTCTGATCTAGCTTTTAATTATTGTTCCTATTGTGAAGAGTTTATTACCTTTTCTAATTTATTATTGCCCATATGCATTAATTTTTGTATGTTAATCTTGTATTCAGGAACCTTATCATACTCTCTAATTAGTTTTGATTGTAGACACTCCTGGATTGTCTGTGGAGATAATGTATGTTTTTAGCAAATAACACTTTATTATCTTCCTTTCCAAGATTTACATATCTTGTTTTTTTGTGTGTGTGTTGCTCTGTTGGTTAGGACATCTGGGGTGGTTTCAAATAGTAGGTGATAACAAACATCCTCGTCATGGGATTTGGCAAGTTTCTAAAGTTTTATCATTAAGTATGAGGTTTGCCATATGTTTTTATAAGATAAGATTAAGAAATTTCTATTTTTCTTAGTTTGCTAGGGGTTTCTAAAAATTAGTTTGGCTATTGAATCTTACTGAATGCTTTTTCTCTTATTGAAGGCTCAGTATCAACTGAGATGATCTGTGATTTTTCTTTTTTAATCTGTTAATAGATTTTTTTTCTCATATTGAACAATCTCTGCATTTCTGGGATAAATCTCGCTTAGACAGAAATATATTTTATTATGCTGAATTTGGTTTGCTATTTTTTATCTGAAATGTTTGCATATATATTCATAAATAAGATTGGCCTATAATTTTTCCTTTTTTATATTGGTCTTACGTACTGTTGGGATCAAGGTTATACCTATAAAATCAGATGGATAGATTCCCCTCCTTTTTAGTTATTTGAAAAAGCTTATATAAGAAAGACTCCTCCTCAAATATCTGATAAAATTATCCTGTAAAACTTGCTGGACCCGTTGTCTTTTTCATGGATTTTTTTTTTTAAACTATCAATTCGATGTCTTTAATAGTGATTCACTTATCCAGGTATTATATTTCTTCCTGAGCCAATTTTGGTAATTTATTTTTTTCTGGAAAAATGTGCATGTCTTCTAATTTTATAATTTATTGACATAAAATTGATCATAGCATTATCTTGTGATTTAAAAATAATCTCTACTTACCTGTAGTTATGTCTCCTTTTTCATACCTAATATTTATTTGTTTCTCGCTTTTTTTTTTTTTCAGGATTAGTCTTGCTCAAATTTGTTTTGTTTTTCAGTCTTTCCAAAGAATAAATTTTTGATTTTGTTGAGCATCTCTTTATTCAGTAAATTTTACTCTTATTTTTGTTATTCCCTTTCTTTTTGTGCTCTGAAGGGTAGGCAGAGGTCAGCTTATCAACAGCCTTGTATTCCTGGCTAAGAAATTTGGATTTGCTTCTATAGACAATAATGAGTCACTGAAAAAATTTAAGCAGAGGGACAACATAGTTTGATTCAAATTTTATAAAGCTCCCACTGGCTGGCTGACCTGGGGAGATTAGAGAAAGGGAGGCCAATAAGGAGGCTATTGAGATAATTTGGAGAAAATAACAAAGCCTTAATCATGGTTGTGAGATCGGAGATTTTTTTTTTTTTTTTTTTTGAGATGGAGTCTTGCTCTGTCACCCAGGCTAGAGTGCAGTGGCACATTCTTGGCTCACTGCAAGCTCTGCCTCCCTGGTTCAAGCAATTCTCCTGCCTCAGCCTCCCGAGTAGCTGGGATTACAGGCACCTGCCACCGTGCCTACAGGCACCTGCCACCGTGCCTGGCTAATTTTTGTATTTTTAGTAGAGATGGGGTTTCACCATCTTGGCCTGGCTGGCCTCGAACTCCTGACCTCGTAATCCACCCACCTCGGCCTCCCAAAGAGTTGGGATTACAGGCGTGAGCCACCGCGCCCTGCCAGAGATCGGAGATTTATAAGATAATATGGGTACAAAACAACAGATCTAAATGACCAATCGAGATTCATAGAAGAGGATATGGCCCAGAGTGACCCTTGTGTTTCTGATTTTGGTAACTGGTAGTGATGCTAGTCACTGGAACAGGGAATATACAGGGAGAAAAAAGTCCGAAGTGAAAGTTGAGGTACTTTTCAATATATAGAATTTGGATTGTCTATGGGATATCTAACAAGAGGTGTTTGAGGGTCAGTTGAGTAAGTGGATCTGAAAGCTTAGGGAGAGGCCTGGGCTGTAAATATAGATTTGGAAGCAATCAGCTTGTGGATGTTTCACTTCCTGTGAAAGTCATAGGAAGAGGCAAAATTACCCTTGGAAAAGGAGTAGACAAAATTAACCAACAGAAAATGGAGCCATGGGGGATACACATATTTGGAGTACTGACAGCAGAAGGGATGTCCATGAAAAAGATGAAGGAGGAGTGATGTGAGGAAGGAAGAAAGCCAGTAGAGAAACTTGTCATGGAAACCTCATATAAACTCAGCAGTGTTTGATGTCTGTTTGGACATTTTTACTGAGGCGTTTTGTTAGATCATTGGTTAACTTTGTACAATTAACCCTCAGAAATACAAAGCTGACCAAGACTAACCCACAAAGAAGATAAGATATATACAATTAATTATTTGTTGCTCTCATAGGGAAAGATTGCATCTAACACATATATGAACTTTAAAAAAATGTCAAGCCAGTGATAGTTCTAAAATCAACAATCACTAAGAATCATTCAATGTCCCAAATATAAAACTAAAATAAATCAACAAATGTTCATTAAGATTAAGGAGCTATCTCTACAATGCTGCTTTGGCTTTACAAACTGTGTCAACTGTATTAATGTAAACAGGTAAGCTTCTCATTCTCTGCTGAATGAAGATGACTTCAACATGGACCTGAACCAGCAAACTAAAAACGTCTAGTTTCACCATCAGAAATAATAATACTAATAGTAGCTAATTTAGTGCCTAGCATGTGCCTGGCAGAAGGCTAGAAACCTTAGATACATTTTCTCCCTGAAATCTTTGCAGTCACTCTTCAGGAACCATGCTGTTACTTCCCTGTTAGAGCTTATGATCCCCCTTCCTCTTATCGCCCAGGCTGAAGTACAGTGACGCCATCTCGGCTCACTGCAACCTCTGCCTCCTGGGTTCATGCGATTCTCCCGCCTCAGCCTCCTGAGTAGCTGGGACTACAGGCACGCACCACCCATGCCTGGCTAATTTTTGTATTTTTAGTAGAGATAGGGTTTCACCATGTTGGTCAGGCTGGTCTTGAACTCCTGACCTCAGGTGATCCACCCACCTCTGCCTCCCAAAGTGCTGGGATTACAGGCATGAGCCACTGCGCTCGGCCCCTTTAGGTTTTAAGACTGTTGAAATCACAGACTTTGTCTACGCTTGTCTTTCTCTACACTCAGCACTTCCTCCATATCATATTAATATATACTCTCTTCATTCAGTTTTCATTCAGTAAATGTTTATTTGTATCTACTATGTCAAATCCTGGACCAAGTCCCTGGATGACAAAGTGGTCCCTGCTCTCAAAAGTCTTATATTTATTGGACAGAGACAAGTGTGCTGAAAAGTTACAGATTCCCTGATAAAATGTCTGTGCAGGGCATGGTGGAGCACAGAGAAGAGAGGAGTTAAGTCTGCCTGATTTGAGGGTTGTTGGAAAAGAATTCAGTAGAGAAGGTGACTAGTATGCTGAGTCTTGAAAGATGAGTTGGCAGTAAATGGGAGAATGGATTAATTTGAGTAAAAGTACAAGAAGAGAAATTATAAGCAGTTCTGTGTGGGCAGAACTTGGAAGTATCATTGCATAAGGATAGAATGGCAAGGGACAGAAGAGGGAGGTAAGCTGGGGATAGTTCCTTTGTCTTATAAGCAACAGGAGAATCAGGGTTCAGTTTTAGATTTTAGAAAAGGTGACTTTGACAGCAGTGGGAAGAATGGACTGGAGAGATAGACTGGGAATAGAGTCCAGGGAAGAAACTATAGTCTAGGTAGAGATGATAAAGACCTCCATCAAGAATAGAATGTAAGCAAGTGCTGATAAGAATAAAATAATAATGGCTAAATAAAAGTAGACAGAAAGGGAGAGGGAAGAGTCTAGGATGTTTCCAGGATTCATGTTTTGGATGTCTGGGGCGGAGGGGTGGGGAAATGGTATACACTGAGATAGATAGCACAGTTTGCTAAGTTGGGTTAAGGGTGTCTTTGGAAGGTCTACTTGGAGATGTTCAGTACAGAATGAAAATGGAAACTCATACTGCTGCTAAGGGTGTAAATTCATACAGCCACATTATAAAACTGTTTAGCGTTATCTATTCAAGCTAAACATACATTTACCATGACCAAGAAATTCCATTCTTGAGTATCTGCCTAACAGAAATGAATACAGAAGATGTGTATAAGAATGTTTATAGCAGCATTATTAATAGCTAAGAACTAAAACAGCCCAAATGTCCATCAACAGTAGGATACATAAATTGTGATATATTCATACAGCAGAATATTATATAGCAGGGTATGGAAGGCAGAATAATCTCCCCTACAAAGATATCCAAATCCTAATTCTAGGAATTTGTGAATATGTTATCTTACATGGCAAAAGGGACTTTACAGATGTCATTAAGTTATGGGCCTTGAAATGGGAAGTATAGCCTGGTTTCACTTGGGCTCGGTGTAATCACAAGAGTCCTTATAAGTGAAAGAGGAAGACAGAAGTGTCAATATTAGGGTGATGCAGTGTGACAAAGACTTGACTGGTGGTTGTTGGCTTTGAACATGGAAGGACATGTGCCAAGGAATGTAAGCCGCCTCTAGAAGCTGGCAAAGGCAAAGAAAGTATTCTCTCCTAGAGCTTCCAATGAGACCCATTTTGGACTTCTGTATTACAGAACTGTGAGATGATAAATCTGTGTTGCTTTAAGCCATTCCGTTTGTGGTAATTTGTTGCAATAGCTATAGGAGATTGATACACAGGGTTTATCAATTATTGACCAGATAATTCTTTGTTGTGGGCCTGTCCTGTGCATTGTAGGATGTCTAGCAGCATCCCTGGCTTCTATGTACTACACGCCAGTAATATTTCCCAGCCCTCCCCACCCTAAGTTGTGGCAGTCAAAAGTGTCTCCACACATTACCAAAAGCTTCCTAGTGGACAACAAAATTGATCCCAGATACAGGGGTATTTACTGAATGATTCCATTTATATGAAGTTCAAAAACAGGCAAAGTAATTGATGGTGATAGATGTTGGAATAATGGTAATCTCTGGGATTTAGGTGGGTAATTGGCTGAGAAGGAGCACAGGAGAACCTTCTGAGGTGTTGGAAATGTTCTGTATCTTGATCTGAGTGGTGGTGACATGGGTTTATACACACAAACAATTGAGACTTATGGACTTTATTCTCTGTATGTTATACCTCAACAAAAAATAAGAAACAAAATACAAAAGAACTAAATGGAGATAGAGCTTGAAGCTCAGGAGAAAGGCCAGAACAGAAAAGATCAGGACAACATCAGCCTGTTGGTGAGAATCGAACCCATAGATATTAGGGTAGGTAGGGGACAGAGAGGGTGAGAAGAAAAGAATGCTAAGGTCAGTGCCCAGCAAGCATCGACATCTCTGGTATATGTGGGAGGAGTAAGAAAAGGATGAGCTCTTCGTGTCTGTGCTTGCCTCTCCTGTCTGAAAGAGAGTAGGGGCATAGGCCTCACTGTGGTCTCAGCCTCCCACCTCTGGTGCTGCTGGCCTTGTACATTACACACAGGAACTGCTGTGTATTACATAATACACATCGTTATTATCTTTGCTATCCTTCCCTTATCCTAGCATAGTCCACTGTCAGTGGGTATTTGTTTTCAAACTGAATGAAGAGGCTTTTGCAGGATTAGGCCTGGTGTAACCTCTTTTAGTGGGAAAATTGTGCCCAGGCCTCAAGCCACAAAATCCACCACAAGTGCATCCCTGAAACAGTACCTCCTCCACTGAGCTGTACCCTTGTGGTCACTGTCCATTTTGTGCAGTGACTTCGAAACAGTGACCCACATTGTGGCATATCCTAGAGTGCACAGTGCATTTTTGCAAGCCTCCTAGCCCTTAAGGATTGTTCCCCATTAAACCATAATAATTAGGCAGAAGGTAGATCAAGGCAGAATGCAAAAGAGCAGAATATTAGAAAGAACAGAGACATAATTGAGTTTCAGGCTCATCTGCTGAGTGTTTACTCTGTGCCATCTGCTTTAACATATCTTTTTCTATAGACTTCCTAATGACCTTTTAAGGTAAACATCTCTATCTTTAAAGATGCAGAATAGACTCAGGGAGGTGTGGGGACTGAGGTTACAGAAACAGTCAGTGGCTGAGTTGGCTCAGGAATCTGATTCTCCTCATTCCAGCCACAGCTGTGTCTTGCTTGTGCAGCTCCAGCAGGCCCCTGCCAAGTCCCCTCATGTTCGCCTAGTCTAACATGCCATTCTTGGGACGGCTGCTGCCAACTTCAACCTTTATGCTGTCTTTCTGGCCCCAACTCTGCTAAGCCCATACCATCTCCATCCACCAACCTTGTTTCTACAGTGGAGGAGGGGTGGGTTGTTTCACCTCTTCTTGTCCTAAACTCTCAATGGATTCCCTTCTCCTCCAGGGCAAGACCCAGGCACCTTGGCGTGCAGTCAGTGCCTTCCATTATCTGACCTATCTGATGCTTCCAGTCTTTTTACCCACTGCTCCCTGCACACACTCAATGCTTTTTCTTGGGTGTTCTCAGCCCTGGCTGCACATTAAAATCATATGGGCCTCAGCAGGCGCTCTGACCAAATCACAGCCTAAACTGGGTCTCACAAGCCCCACATTCAAACTACTGCTGGATTTTGCTCACAGTTTCCCCCCTGCCCTCCTCCCATCTTCTTTCTAAATCCTTTCGATCCTTCAGGGCTTTTAGTCCATTGAGAAAGAGGCTTATACTATAAAAGCAGGGAATTAGGTTGGATTTATTTGATCCTAATTCCATAATAATAATGCAGTGGGCCTAATATTATTTTTACTCAGAGTTCAATGCAACATCTTAAGAGCATGCCAAGGCTGGGACTATAGGCTATGAAGATTCAAGGTGAAGAGCACATGACCCCTATTTGCAGGAGATTGCTGTCTTTTGAGGGAGATAATATATGTGCAAGTATTGTATATAAAAGTACCAGGCAGGCCCTGGTGAGAGTGAAAATTGGGAGCCAGAGTTCTCTAGGGGCACAACAGTGGCTAGTTAACACTATTGGAAGATTGTTGGAAGGAATGGTTGTATGAGTCCTGGGAGGTGACCTTATGTCCTGTGAAGAATTTAGTGTCCATCAAAGCTGGGTTTGAATCATGCATCTTAACTTAAAGTCTGTGTGATCTTGGGAAAGCCTTGATTTTTCTCATCAATAAAATGGGGGTAACTACACAGTTGTGACTTCACAGAGTCATGATGAAGATGAGGGGAGATAATGCTTGTATACAGTGCATACTCATCATAGTAAGTGCTGGCTACTTTTATTATTATCACTGAAATAATGAAGTAGAGTAGGTTACCAATGAAAGTTTTTCATTTACTCATTCAGGAAACATTTATTGCATCTCAGATGAATCACTATGCTAGGGTAGAGAGATAAATTATACCTAGCCACTGTCCTAAAGGAGCTCCTGGTCTAGTAGGAGGAAGGCATTTTTTTTTTTTTTTTTTTTTTGAGACAGAGTCTCGCTCTGTCGCCCGGGCTGGAGTGCAGTGGCGGGATCTCAGCTCACTGCAAGCTCCGCCTCCCGGATTCACGCCATTCTCCTGCCTCAGCCTCCCGAGTAGCTGGGACTACAGGCGCCCGCCACCTCGCCCGGCTAATTTTTTTGTAGTTTTAGTAGAGACGGGGTTTCACCGTGTTAGCCAAGATGGTCTCGATCTCCTGACCTCGTGATCCGCCCATCTCGGCCTCCTAAAGTGCTGGGATTACAGGCTTGAGCCACCGCGCCCGGCCGGAAGGCATATTTTTCGAAAGTATAGTCATAGTATTAAGTACAAGAATAGAAATGTGCGCAGGATATTGAGGAGATGTAGAGGAAAGGGGGTTTCCGGCCTGAGTCATGAACCACATCCTGAAGGGGTGTACCTGTACAGTGTGTCAAAATCTTAGGAGTTCCATTGAGAAGGAAAAAGATTAGGAACTATAACTTTCTTCCTAGAGGTTTTTATCAATGAGATGAAAATTCAGAAGGGCACTTAAAAGTACAATACTTTTTTATAATTCCTGCTTTCCTCTGATGTCTGGCTTTATTTAGGACTTTGGTTTCAAGTCCTGCTTACCATATATTAACTGTATGATTTCGGGCAAGTTGCTTAATTTCTCTTCTCTGACTTTGTTTCCTTAGTGGTAAAACAGAATCACTAATATCTACCTTACAAGTTGTTGAAAGACTTAACATTCCATTAAGTCTGTTACTCTCTTCCCTGTCTTATTTACCATTGTACCTCCAGCACCTAGCTTAGTGCATGTTATTTAATAGATGCTTAATAGATATTAATTAATTGAACAAATGAATGAATGATGTACATACAGTGCTTAGCACAGTCCTCACCCGTAGTAAGCACTCAATAAATGGCAACTATCCTCATCATCATTGTCCCTGGTTGGTTGAGTACTACTTGGCTAATATAGAGAGGTCCTTTGCCCTTCTCATTGCACACATTCTGAATTTCTGGGCAAAGAACCATTAAATGCTCAGGTCAAAGATTTTCTGTGAGTATTTTTTTAGTCCAGTAAGCATCTCTGAGTCACCATGTTCTAATCTAACTGTGCAAATGTGAATTATATGGAGAGGCCTGGCTTTTGCCACTTTGTATACACAAAAATTATTTATTTTATTGCATGAGTAAAATAAGAATCATAAAGTTAGAATTGTAATAAAAGCAATTAGAAAAGAATGATTTTTAACAGGTTTAAATTTGCTCTGAAAATGAATTCAGAAATGTTTATGTGCTTAGTAAAGTGATGTTATCTAATATTTGCCAAAGTCTGGATTTGGGTGGCATCTAAGTGGCACAGGTCAGAGAATGGGTTTATTGTGTAAAAACTCAAGGTCGAATTTTCCTCCTTGGATTGTGATGACTTGCCAGCCAAGTATCTGTGCTACTCTGACAGCATTATGCCCACATCTCCTCAAAAAGCCCAGGGGCCCCAAGGACTCCTCCCGAGAATTTGGTATAGTTCACATGATTTTTCAGGGATGTACAAGAAAGTCCATTCAACTTGCTTTCCTTGCAGGCAGAGCCTGGGCGTTGTCTTTTTATCCCTTTCTTAGGCCTGGCGCAGAAGAGAGTTCAACCAGTGTTTGAAGAATGACTCTCAGCGAGTGGATGGGTCCATTGCCATTCTTCTCAGAGCTTCCTGATGACCACATTCTCCCTTGTGGATTGAGTGAGCCACTGGATTAAATATGCAATTCAGATACTGAGATTCTGTTTAGCCGGTACAGGGAGAGAAAAAAATGAGGCATCGTGGATGTAATATGGGTGGGAGAGAAGTAAGCGGAGGAGAAGGAGTAGGGATGGCAGTCGGAGTGTTGCTGTCCATAAGCAGAACCATGCCCCACGCCTGATAACTAGAGAAGACCGCATTGTCAAGGTTTCTAAAGATGGATTCACAGTATTTTTCTTTGTTTGTTTTGTTTTGTTGTGTTTTTTGTTTGTTTGTTTTTTGAGATGGAGTCTCACTCTATCACCCAGGCTGGAGTGCAGTGGCATGATCTCAGCTCACTGCAACCTCCGCCTCCTGGATTCAAGTGATCCTCCTGCCTCAGCCTCCCTAGTAGCTGGGATTACAGGCACGTGCCACCACGCCCGGCTAATTTTTTGTATTTTTAGTAGAGACGGGGTTTCACCATGTTGGCCAGGATGGTCTCGATCTCCTGACCTCAGGTGATCCACCCGCCTCAGCCTCCCAAAGTGCTGGGATTACAGGCGTGAGCCACCGTGCCTGGCCGATTCACAGTATTTTTCTGAATAATACTTACTGTAGTGTGTCAACACACAATTCTCCATCCTTTTAACTTACCACAGCCTTGCTGTACCAAGTGCACTTCTTCCTGAGGGTGAGCAAAGACATAAGTCAGTGGTAGAAACAACCAGTTTGGAGTTTAGATCACCCTTCCAACAGCAGTCAGGTTACCTTTTCATTAATTATTTCTTCCTTTCCTGTTAGCACATCAGTCAATTATTCATTCATTAAACAGACATTTGTCAGTCTCCTACTGTATGTACATAACTTCCTGCCCAGAGGACACTTGCAGTATAGGAGGAAAGGCAGCCATGGATGTGAACTCCTTGACTATAGCAAAGTAAATTATGTTTTATAGGATGTCACCTGCTTTTTTTATTGTTGTTGTTGTTGTTTTGTTTTTTTTTTTTTTTGAGACAGAGTTTCCTTCTTTCGCCCAGTGGAGTGCAGTGGCGCGATCTCCACTTACCGCAACCTCTGCCTCCTGGGTTCAAGCGATTCTCCTGCCTCAGCCTCCTGAGTAGCTAGGATTACAGGCACATGCCACCACGGCTAATTTTTATATTTTTAGTAGAGACGGGGTTTCACCATGTTGGTCAGGCTGGTCTCAAACTCCTGACCTCTTGATCTGCCCGCCTCAGCCTCCCTAAGTGCTGGGATTATAGGCGTGAGCCACTGTGCACAGCCCAGATACCACATACTTTTTGAGCAGAGGATCTTATTAATTCTAACTTGAAAAGTCAGAGAAGACTTCAGAAATGAGGATGGCATCTGAGCTGGACCTAGAAGGATTAGCCTGATATCAGCAGGCAAAACAATCAGGCAGGCAGCAAAGGAGGTGGCAGGTCCCAGCAGAAGGGACAGCTGGGGCATGGAGAGCTAGACATGCCTATGGAGAACCACGGATATTTTCATAAAACAGGTGTTCCAAGTATAAGAAGTGACATGGTGGGAGACAAGCTTTATAGCTTTAGTCGAGACCAGTGGTGGGCAAAATTCCTATAGAGGGACAGATAGTAAATATTGTAGGCTTTGCAGGCTAAGATGCAAAATTAAGGTTATTAAGTAGGTACTTACATAACAAGCAAGAAAACAAATTTCCACCAAAATTTTATTGCTAAAGTTCAAAATATAATAATAATTATTGAATATAATCTTTTATAATACTGCTCTGCTAATGAGAATAATTTTGGGGGGGCAATAACATTTGCTGAATTGGGGTTCAAAGTTAGTGTTCCCTTTCATCAGGTTGATTGCAAACATTCATCGACAAAAACCATTCTTAGCTCACAGCGGAACAAAACAGACAGAGGGCTGGATCTGGCTGGTAGGCAATAGTTTGCTAACCTCTGATCTAGGTTATTGAGAACAGAATACTGTGTTACCAAGTTTCAGACTCTGTATTGAAGTAGCAGGTAACCCCCTGAGCAGAGTGCATAAGAATACTTGGTTCAACTGTGCCTTAGTAAGCACATCACTCATTCTTCCAAAGTGACATAGCCATTCTCTTGTTTCCTTACAACTGAATAGCAACAGGAAGCTGATGTACATGTAAGAGTCTCTTTGTCTTTATATATAATGGATAACCAACCAATCTCTCATAGCAACCAAGAATGCAAGGTACAGGAGTCACCATTGTGAAATACTGTTAGTCTCTGGCTACTATGACCATTTTTGTGTGGGGTTCCCTTCGGGGCTACAACATGGAATTTTTTAAAAAATAGACGAGAGATAAATGGTATTAAAAGGTATACAGTGAGATAATCAACATGCCAGGATCTAGCACCCAAAAATAGCACAGAAGAGAGAGCTCTACCATGAGGGACTGTTATGACACCTCACTGAAGCCCTGGTCCAGCATTTCTTCAGAGAGGGCCAAAGGCAGGCTGTGAATTGGAGAAAGGCTTGGTAATTCTAAAAATCTACTCTAACAACACCATTCTCTGGGGAGCCTTTTAGCACGTCATAGTAGTCCCAATTCAGACTGCATTTGTGAGAATGAGATTCTCTGCAAGCCCTTGGTAGAATGCATTACTTTAGTCATTTGTTCATTCAATTCATATTTGTTGAGCTCTTCCTACAAATAAGACTCTGAGCTAGGCTCTGGGGATATGACTATGAAATCCAGGCATTGGGACGTGCTGATTGAAGTAGGAGTGTCAGCTCCTACTTCAATAGTAGAGAGAAATGTGATGATGAAGATGGTGATGATGATGGGGATTATGGTACTGGTGGGTGAGGAAGAGAGGACAGAGCAGCAGAAGCATGAATGCTCTTAAATAAGGAAGGTCTTTAGGGTTAGGAGTGTGTGATTTAGGGGAGAAGTGTTCTGAAGAAAAGGTGAGGAACACAGGAGAAATTAGTAATCACAGCTACTCATCTGGTAGCCATGGTGCAGTGGACCCACCAAATGGCTTGGGATCAGAAAACCTCAGCTTAAATTCCAGCCTTTCCATTTACTATTTGTGTGACCTTGGTAAAGTTATTTCAAGTCTCTGAGCCTCAATTTCCTCCTTCAGAAAACAGGGCAGTATGATACATGTCATAGGATACAGGATATGAACATGTGTAAACTCTTAGATCCTTGCAGTTGTAATTCCTAAATATTAATACTCAGAGGTGAGCGTGGAATCTGAATGCACGCTAGTCTGGACACCAAGAGAGCAGTCACTCAGGGAACAGACCCTGAACTAAGTTATTGGATTACAGCCATGAACAAGACAAAGTTCATCATGGAATGAGCAGTGTAATGACAGATAAGGTGTCAAGTGTGCATTTCAATAACTAATGATTAAATTCAGCTGTGATAAATGCTTGGCAGGGAAGGTACAAGGTGCTAACAGAGCATTTAATGGGAGCTGACAGGCTAACCTAGATGAGGAGCTGGAGCTGTCATCTGAGGAAGTGGTGTTGGAGCAGAGCTTAAAGGTTAAAGATGAACCTTGAGGCCAGCTTTGCCTCCTGTGTGACCCTGGACAAGTCTCTCCTTCCTGCTTCATTGTCCTCATCTGTTACTAGGGGTTGGCCCAATTTTTTGGGGAGTCCTTTCCAGCACTACAGTGCCACACTCAGAGATCCCTTTAAAGGCCTGGGTGCGTGATGCCAAATAATGGTCTCGCGTTGGAGTGGGGAACACAGGAAGGAGCACGACGGATCTGAAAATCCGATGACACTGAAGAGGGAGGGAGCTCATGGCCAAAGAATCAATTCCATCCATTTGATACTGCTCTCATTCCCGCCTAAGTATCTGATGGTGCCTGCTCCAATAAATCCTCAAAGCATTTTCTGTTTTTTTTTTTTTTTTTTTTTTTTGGGAGAACTTTAAAAAATACACCACTAAGAAGGGTAAAACACACATATTTTCACTATCCAGAGTTTTAAAAATTAACATTTTATTATATTTGCGCTGGCTGCGGTGGCTCACGCCTATAATCCCAGCACTTTGGGAGGCCGAGATGGGTGGATCACGAGGTCAGGAGTTCAAGACCAGCCTGGCCAAGATGCTAAAACCCTGTCTCTACTAAAAACACAAAAATTAGCTGGGCGTGGTAGTGCACGTGCCTGTAATCCCAGCTACTTGGGAGGCTGAGGCAGGAAAATTGCTTGAGCCCAGGCAGCAGAGGTTGCAGTGAGCCGAGATTGCACCACTGTACTCCAGCCTGGGCAACAGAGCAAGACTCCATCTCAAAATCAATCAATCAATCAATCAATCAATCATATTTGCTTCTAGTCTTTTTTGTATTAAAAAATATTTTTTCAGATAAAATTTTTGTGTTTTTTTTTTCCCCACTAGGCCCAGACCCATTCTGCTTCTTCCTTTGCCCCCTGGGCAGTCACCACTGTTATAAAGAGGTATACTTTTGTGTATACCTCTTCATCCATGAGCTGTATAAGGCCTTGCAGTTATGTGTGCTTTCTGACATGGCATCCTACACTGTGTATCATTCTGTCACTTTGTTTTTTTCACCCAACATCACATGTCTTGAGAAAATGCAAACACACACATATACGTAAATACCCATACATATACAGATCATTCTTTTTAATGGCTCTATAATCTGCCATCATACGAAAATATCACATATTATTTATTTCCCTATTTACTTTTAGGTTTTTGTACGTTTTTACTATCACAAATAATGTTGCAGTGAATATCCTTATACATGTCTAGCTGTGAATATATTAAAGGGTTAGAAGAGAAATTGTTGGGTGTTGGGTTATGCACATTTTGTATTTTATTAAATGTTGAAAAATTGTTCTTTTTACTGGCTGGACCCATTTATACTTCAACTAATAGCATATAAAAGTATCCCCTTTGTCTTATAATGTCAGACTTAAAAATTCTTGCCAATTTCATAATATGAAAATGTTGTTTTGTTTACATCATATTTCCCTGATTTTGAGTCAAATTAAGAAATTTTCCATGTGTTTATACACAATTTGCATTTCTTCTTCTGTGAATTGCATATTCCTACCCTTTCCCATTGTCCTATTCAGGTGTTATCTTTTTCCTGCTTGTCTACATTGATTCTGATTACTAATCTTTTTTTCTGTGGCTTGTCTTGTCTTTTACCTTTGTAGTGTCTTTTATCACGCATAAATTTTTCATTTTAATGTATTCAGTGGACTTAGTCCTTGCCTTTATCATTTATTTTTTATTGCTAATGTAAGAAATGCTTCACTATCCCAGAGTTATAAAGGCACTATTTTCTTCTGATAGTTTTCTGTTTGTTTGTTTGTTTTTAGACAGGGTCTCACTGTGTTGCCCAGACTGGAGTACAGTGGTGGGATCACAGCTCATTTGTGTCTCGACCTTCCAGGGTCAAGCAATCCTCCCACCTCAGCCTCCTGAGTAGCTGGGACCACAGGCATGCACCACTCCACCTGGCTAGTTTTTAAAATTATTTTTGCTAGAGATGGGGTCTCACTATGTTGCTCAGGCTGGTCTTGAACTCCTGGGCTCAAGCGATCCACCTGCCTTGGCCTCCCAAAGTGTTGGAATTACAAGCTTGAGCCACTGCGCCCAGCCACTTCTAATAGTTTTAAAATTTGTTTTTCACATCTAGATGTGTAATACATCTGGAGTTCATTTTTGTGTATAGTGTGAAATAGGGTACAATTTCCTGTTCTTATATGTAGGAAGTCAAATATCCCAAATCCGTTATTTGTCTGACAGGTAATTCTTTTTTCCTTGATTAAAAAAGTTCCCACTATTATATAGCAAGCTTCCTCATTAGTTTCTGGATCTGTTTCTGGGCTCTCTATTTTGTTGGATTGATCTGTTTGTCTTTTTCTAAAAAAATGCCACACTTATTTGTCATAGCTTTATAATACGCTTTGATTTTTAACAGGACAGATCTCTCTTGGTTGTTTTTTTTTTTTTTTTTTCAGAATTGTCTTGGCCTTTCTCAGATATTTATCCTTTCATATTTATGTTGGACTCAGTTTTCAAGTACTGCAAAAAATACTGTTGGGATTTTAATTGGCCTCAGGTTAAATTTATAGATTAAGCTAAGGATTAACATCTCTGTAATACTGAGTCTTTCTATGTGTAAACAAGATGTCATTCCCTTTACTCAAGTCGCCTTTATATTCTTCAAAAAGGTCTCTTTTCCTTGGGATTTTTCCTATACGTTTTCTAGATTTTGTTGCTATTATGAATGAGTTTTTTTCTGTTATCGTTTCTAATTGGTTGTTGTGGTATATAGGAACAGCGCTGTTATGTCTTCTACCTGTGAACTTGCTAATTCTTTTATTCTAATATTTTATCCTTTGATTCTTTTTCTTTACTCCTTTTCGATGCATTTCTGTCTTCTATTGAACTACATTTTTCTGTATTCCCTTCTACATGGAAGTTACATATTCATTGTTGTGGGGTTTTGTTTTTCTGGTCAGGTGGTTTATTTTTTTTAGTAGCTATTCTTATTTTTAAATAAGAATTTAAAAATAAGTTTCAGCCGGGCACGGTAGTTCATGCCTGTAATCCTAACACTTTGGGAGGCCAAGGCGGGGATTCCTTGAGGTCAGGAGTTCAAGGCCAGCCTGGCCAATATGGTACAACATCGTCTCTACTAAAAATACAAAAATTAGCCGGGCCTGGTGGTACATGCCTATAATCCCAGCTACTTGGGAGGCTGAGGCAGAAGAATCACTTGAACCTGGGAGGCGGAGGGTACAGTGAGCTGAGATCATATCACTGTACTCCAGCCTGGGTGACAGAGCAAGACTCTGTCTCAAAAAAAAAAAAAGAAAAAAAAGTTTCAAATCAATCAAGATCTACTGCTCCCAATTTCCATGTTTTTCTTGTCTTATATTTTACCTCATCTTTGCTTTATAAATCCTTGATTTAGAAACAATTAGTAATACAATTTTTAAACCCAATGCTTATTAGATTTGCCCGCATGTCTACTAATATTTTACTCACCATTGCTTCTTCTTTTTTTTTTTTCTTTTCCGAGACGGAGTTTTGCTCTTGTTGCCCACGCTGGAGTGCAGTGGCGTGATCTTGGCTCACCTGAACTTCCACTTCCTTGGTTCAAGTGATTCTTCTGCCTCAGCCTCCGGAATAGCTGGGATTACAGGCGTGTGCCACCACACCTGGCTAATTTTGTATTTTTAGTAGAGATGGGATTTCTCCACGTCAGGCTGGCCTCGAACTCCTGACCTCAGGTGATCTGCCCACCTCAGCCTCCCAGAGTGCTGAGATTACAGGCATAAGCCACCGCTCTTGGCCTTTTTTTTTTTTTTTTTTTTTTTTTTTTTTTAATAGAGGGGTTTTCACCATGTTGCTCAAGCTGGTCTTGAACGCCTGGGCTCAAGTGATCTGCCTGCCTTGGCCTCCCAAAGTGCTGGGATTACAGGCGTGAACCACCAAGCCCAGCCAGCCATTGCTTCTTGAATCCCACTCTTTTGTGCTGAAAATTTGGCATTTGCCTGAGGGATCTTTATCTCACTCTCCCACTTTAGAGATAGTGTCACTGAGCGAAGAATTCTGGAAAGGCAATAATGTTTTCTTAGCACTTTGAAGATACCATTCTATGGTATGCTGGCCTCTGCTGTTGCCTGTGAGAAGTCTGCTATCACTCTCATTGTTCTTCCTTCCAATGGAATCTTTCCTCTTTGTTTTGAGATTTCTGTCTGTGTTTGCTGTTTTGCAGTTCAGTATTATGCGTCTAAGTATGGACTTGCTTTTATGGATCATGCTTGAGACTAGTTATTTTCCTGAATTTGAAGACATATAACTTTTTCCATTCCATGAATTTCTCATCCAGTATCCCTGAATAATGCCTCTCTTTGTTTCTCTATTCTTTTCCCTAGAACTTGTATTACACATATTTTATTTCTTCTCAATATATCCTCCTTGTCTTTAAACCACTCCTTATTTTTCATATATCTTATCTATTTGTGCTTCATTCTGGGAAATTTTCTTAGTCTTTCACTAATTTTCTCAAATAGGATATTTACCTCATTCAGTAAAATTGTAATTTCTATGATACTTCATTTCTAGAAGTTCTGTTTGATTTTTCAAATGTGCGTATTCTTTTTTCATCATGTCCTATTGTTTCACTATGCTTTCTTTTTTGTTTAAGTCTTTAAATGTTTTAAACACATTTATTTTATAGTCTCTTTTAGGTTAGATGTTATCTCAAGTTTTTTGGATGTTAATCCTCATGGCAGATCATTTCCTCATATGGTTTTAAGTTTTTATTGTGGATTGGGAAAATGGCCCTCTGGAGCAATTGTGCTTTTGTTCCTGAGAAATATTTCAGGGTTTCACTGGTCTGGGGTTCATTTTTACCTTAATTCCTCAGCTTGGAAATTCTGTACTCTAGGTACTGCAAATAGGGATTCCACACCCATGCATGACTCTCACTTAGGGTTCTGATGGATAGTGGCAGCTTCCCTGACTCCATCCCACCCCTACCCAGAACCCTAAACAGAAAGGGACATCCTTAGACTTCCCTGGGCCAGTGACTCCATTACACAGTGCGGCAACCTTTGTGGCCCTGCTTCATGCATGAGTTTCAGTTCCCACTCTCCATTCTACAGAAGGCCAGGTCTCTTCTCCTTGCCTTGCCATTAGAGCTGACACTGGGGTCCAGAGTGCCCTCTCGGCAGCAATGCAGTCACTTCTTACGTTTACTGCTCTGACTCAGGGGTGCCTTCACTGAAATCCTTGAGATGAACTGGATGCTGCAACAGCTGCCCTCTTGGGTTTAGGTGTTGTTCCTTTATGGAATCCATGCCTAGGTCTGCGGTGTACAATTTTTAGGTGTCTCATTCAACCAGTTCCAGAGGTATTTCAGCTTTTAGCCTTGATATTCCAGTTATACTGCCTTTACTGCTCTGATTCAGGGTTTCCTGCATCTGAAGATTCTCTTTCTTTGGAGCTCATCTATGAATGTAAAAAAGATTTTTATTATATTTTACTATATTTTATGCAGCATTTCTATGCATTTTGTGGGAGGAGAGGGGAGCTTAACTCAGTCAACCAAATTTTCTTTCTTGGATTTTCTATATAAATAATTGTATTATCTGCAAATAATGACAATGTTGTCTCTGCCTTTACAATCTTTCTTCCTCTTATTTCTTCGATTTTGTCTTATATCACTGTCTAGGAATACCAGTACAATATTGCAAAGTTTTTGTCATAGTCACAAAATAGACTATGAATATAGGCTTGATTACTATTTGATTTAGGAAGGAAGTCACTCACATTATTGACAAACAAGTGTATTCTGACATGAATTTTTTTTTAACCAGAACATTTATTGTGCTGACTAATCACTGAAATCCTTGAGATGAACTGGATGCTGCAACAGCTGCCCTCTTGGGTTTTGGTGTATTGTTCCTTTATGGAATCCATGCCTAGGTCTGCGGTGTACAATTTTTAGGTGTCTCATTCGACCAGTTGCGGTAGTATTTCAGCTTTTAGCCTTTGCATTCCAGCTATACTTTCTCTTGCGCTTTGTAGGGTAGCAACATTGGCCACCGGTCAACTTCTAAAAGTGGAAGGCCTTAGCGCCACCACAGAAGCACAATGTGTGTCTTATGGCAAGGGTTTCCAAACAATGATGAATGGGATGTTCTCTTCATCGTCTTGCTTCTGTGCCCAAGACCAGAGAGCCTGATGTGCATGTTGACTCATATTTCTGTTTGTATTAAGGGGAAGGTGAGAGAGAAACAATGAAGATGTATAAAGACATATACCAGAACTAGTCAGTCAATGTTGTGGATATCTTTGTTCAATCAGATAATAGTTTTGAATCTTAGAAATGTAGTTCCTTAATTTTTTATGCTATTTACAATGTAACAATTACAAATACAACCCATTTTTAAGCCTAATCTGCATTATTAACATTTACTCCATTACTTTCTTAAATCTAGACAGTCAACAGAGTGATAGACCTAGTGCTGATTTGTAACATTTGCTGATTTCCAGGGTGTCAGTATGCCCACTATGGCAAATTTCAATCAGCCAACATGACCCTGAAGACCACAGAGTTGGGAAGAGCTGTACAGAAGCACATCATTGTTTAGCATTTCCACCCTAAGGCTACAGTAGATGGAAATCACCTCAAGAGCGTAGCTAATAGCAAATGTGCTAAAAGAATTAGGAAATGATTAATTTTGAGCATTTGTTTCTTTAGTTTTAATGTAATTTATTTAATTGAATATTTATATAAATTTTGTATAATGGTTGTGCTTAATAACCGGCTCATAAAATTCCAGAAAATTTAGCTGTGGCTCTCTCGAGCCATTGTGAACTGGCTCCAGCACGCTACTGACCTCTGAAATAGACTTGCAGACCAGAGGAAGCTTCCTGAAAGACTGACGTTTGAGTGGGACTCTGGGGATTGAGTAGAATTCTGCTAGATGAAGTAGAGGGTGGCATCTCAGGCAGAGGAAATGAAGAGAACGAGGAAAGATACCCACAAGGTTACAGCATTAGCTTCACCTGGAAGCTTAACAGAAGTGCAGAATCCCAAGTCCTGCCCTGGAAATACTGGATCAGACTGCATTTTAGCCAAACCCTTATCAGCATTTTAAAGTCTGAGAATCCCTAAGCCAGAGCAGGCTTTCTCTCAAGTGGTCCAGACCACTTACGTTGGAATCACATGAAATGGTTGTTTACAGTGCAGATCCTGGGCCCCACTCAGGCTCCTGACCTTCTAAATTGGAATTTCTAAGGTTGGGCCCAGTAACCTGAAATTTCAGTGTGCTTCTGAGGTTGTTATTATGCATGTCAGCAGTCCACACTAAAAGACTTGGCCCCAAACAGTCATGTTTGAATTGGGTCAGAAAAATGAAACTCCTTAAGCCCTCCTAGTAAACTATTCCCTTCCCTTTGTATGCAAAGCATATAGGTCATTGTCTGGCAGACAATAGGTGCTGTACCAATGGTAGCAATTGTTCTTGCAGTATTTGTGATATTTGAAACATCATGAGTTTCTTGTCAAGGCCAGAATTAAGCATGATCTAGGGAAAGAGGGGTGTGTGTGTGTGTGTGTGTGTGTGAATGTGTGTAGGGGGGGTGGGGGTTGGTTGGGAAGGAGGGTATGCAAGGGACTGGATAATTCAGATTGTCCCCTCAGCCTGTTCCCCACTCTCAGTGCCAGCAACCATCTGCTCTAGGAGCTGCCTGTCTGGGAGTGGAGGGTATCCATGGTTACCAGTGTGGAGGTTGCCAAGAGGACTCTGTGGCCGCCAGCCAGAGGGGAGAGTGGAAATTAAGTGGAACCGAAAGTGACAGACTCGTGTGTGTTCAATGGAGTAGGAGGCAGTCAGCTGTGAGAGCCACGGTGGGGCATGGGCATGGCAAAGCTAGCGCTTGTGCACCCAGAGGAAGCCTCTAGACAACAGTGACTGCACAGCTGTGCCCAGGAGGATCACTTTAGGCAGTCTGAACAGTAATCTCTCTCTGTGTGTGTCTGTCTGTCTCTCCTGCACACAAACTGCCTCCCTCCCTTGTTTTCCCCCTCCACTCCTAAGCCGATGCTTTAATTGTGGTGTTGGTTCATCTGTCTTTCTACACGTATTTTTATAGGGTTGAAATCATGCCCTTCCAATTCTGGATTCTTTACAAAAAGTTCCTTTGAGTCAGGCATTTAGCTTTGAGAAGAAATTATAGATTTAGAGTGAGATGTCTCCTGTGTTTGCACCCCGCATCAGCCTGGTCAAAAATTAGTGCTTGAGGCCAAAATGACAAGTTGGCCCAAAATGGATGTTCCTAAGTGAATGCTATTGTACATCTCAACCATTTTACTCATTTCACCAGTTTTCAAGTTGGGGTTTTTTTGTGTGTGTATTTAGCAGCTTTGATAAAGCCTTCCGCATAAAGAAAAAAACACTTCCAACAGGAAGAAAGGAATGGGGGATTGTTTTACTTAGATATATATTTTTTAACTTTGTTTTTATAGATTTAGGGGGTGTAAGTGCGGCTGGTTACATGGATATATTATGTAGTGGTGAAATCTAGGCTTTTACTGTACCCATCACCCAAATAGCGTATATTGTAGTTATTAAGTAATCCTTCATCCTTTACCTGCCTCCCACCCTACTACCCTTCTGAGTTTCCAAAGTTGTTATTCTACTCTCTGTCCATGTGTACACATATTTAGCTCCCACTTACAGGTTAGAATATGTGGTATTTGACTTTCTGTTTGAGTTATTTCACTTAAGATAATGACTTCCAATTCTATCTGTGTTACTGCAAAAGATATGATTTCATTGTCTTCTATGGCTGAATAGTATTCCGTGGTATATATACCGTATTTTCTTTATCTACTCATCCACTGATGGACACAGATTGATTCTATATCTTTGTTATTGTGAACAGAGCTGTGATAAACAGCAGCAGCTATCTTTTTTATATCATGGTTTCTTTTGTTTTGGGGTAGACACCCGGTAGTGGGATTGCTGGATTGTATGATAGTTCTATTTTTAGTTCTTTGAGAAATCTCCATACTGTTTTCCATAGAGATTGTACTAATTTACATTCCCAGCAACAATATATAAGCGTTCCCTTTTCTCTGCATCCTTGCCAGCATCTGTTATTTTTTGACTTTTTAGTAAATAGCCATTCTGACTGGTGTGCGGTGGTGTCTCATTGTTTTGTTTCAGATATTTTTGAAAAGAGCATTCAGATATAAAATGCTGTATTGATCTTGGAGCGTGACATTAATAGAGTGAGAAACAATGTAAGTGGATCATTTCTCCTCATTTAGTGGTACAACAACAACCAGAGGCCTCATTATTCCTGTTACCCCAAGAGCACTAGAGGTGACAGTTGGGGAAGTTGGCAGGAGCACCCCAAGGGCAGTGCCAAATCCTTAGTGACCAACCATGTTTCAGGGGAAAATGGGCATTACCTGCCAGGGAGATCAAGATACCATTTCAAGCAGAATGTTTCTCAGATTCATCCATTGTCTAGATGAGTTCTGTTTCTGATCAGTTCATCTAGTTGTATATTATCTTGAGCAGGATACTTCATGGGAGTGGAAACAACCGCTAGGACTGCTGTAAGCCAGGCCTGAGTGGCCTGTGAGGAGAGCTCAGCAGAGCACCGGGCAGATCCAGGCCCAGTCAAGCCGCCCTGGTGTTCTTGAATTTTCCCCAAGGCAATGAAACTCTTTATTTACATCATTTAAATGATTAGATACTATTCTAGCATGTAGACATAGCACATCTTATTTAACCATTCCCCTATTATTGGACATTTCACTTGTTTTCAGGTTTTCACTCCTGTTAATTCAAAACATTACAGTGAAGGTAGTTTTATCTGTCCTTCCTTCTTTCCCTCCCTCCCTCCCTCCCTCCCTCCCTCCCTCCCTTCCTCCTTTCTTCCTTCCTTCCTTCCCTCCTTCCTTCTTCCTTCCCTCCCTCCCTCCCTTCCTCCTTCCTTCCTTCCTTCCTTCCCTCCTTCCTTCTTCCTTCCTTCCTTCCCTCCTTCCTTCTTTCCTCCCTCCCTCCCTCTCTTCCTTTCTTCCTATCTTTCTTTCTTTCTTCCTTAAGAAACAACTCCATTTCAAGGCAATAATTTTGATCCACTGATAGTTTCTTGACCAGAAGGAGTTTTATAAGTAATCTGTCCTGCCCTCCCATTTTAGAGATGTGACATCTGAGGCTGACAGCAGGGTTTGTGATTTATTCAGTGGCAAATCTACGGTGGGGTTCAGAGTAGAGAATTGGATCCAAGTCTTTTTGGACTCCTACTCTAGTGCTGTCTTCTCTCTCACCAAGCAGCCTCCAGCTCCACCTTTTCGTTTTGCCTGATCATGTATTTCACACCCCATCACCCAGAAATACTACAAAATTAGTCCATTCAAGACCCTATAAATAGCTGAGTTTATTTTATTGGATGTGTTTCTGACCTTTTAAATGTTTATTTATGAGTCAATACTGTTTTCACAGCAAACTAGAAAGCAGGGACTGTATCTTTTTCAATTTACAGTCAGTAAATGCTTTTCTTGCATGATTGAAAGAAGCGTGTGAATAATTCAACCACTCCATATATACAGTCTGCCATTAACTTTTATATTTTTGCTTGAGAAAAACATCAGTTTGGCAGCGGCTTGAAAATTGATTTAAAATTCTAACCTCGGCCGGGCGCGGTGGCTCAAGCCTGTAATCCCAGCACTTTAGGAGGCCGAGATGGGCGCATCACGAGGTCAGAGATCGAGACCATCCTGGCTAACATGGTGAAACCCCGTCTCTACTAAAAAAAAAAATACAAAAAAAACTAACCGGGCGAGGTGGTGGGTGCCTGTAGTCCCAGCTACTCGGGAGGCTGAGGCAGGAGAATGGCGTAAACCCAGGAGGCGGAGCTTGCAGTGAGCTGAGATCTGGCCACTGCACTCCAGCCTGGGCGACAGAGGGAGACTGTTTCAAAAAAAAAAAAAAAAATTCTAACCCCAAAGATGAGCAAGATCACCAATAGAAGGCTTCGCTTAAGCTTCTTGACTCTTTAAATTAACTCAACAAATAGTTTTGGAACATCTGCGGTGAACAAAACACCAAGTTAATCTAATTAATAGCTGTTGAAAAGGGAGAAGGGCTTTATCCTCAGATTGCTTCCAGTTTAGTATGGGAGGCTGTTTTCAAATGCAAACTTCATTATTACTCATATATGATGAGGCCAGTGGATCAGGAGACAACTGCCATTGAAAGAGATAGTTCGCTCCCAGGAGGAATATTGCGCCATGCAAGGCCACACAGGGAAGCACCAGGTTGGTTCAGGGGGCAAGAAGTATTGAGGGGTAATATGAATGAAAGGCTTCTTTGTAGTTTTTGCAGGAAGGAATGGATAAGCTGGGGTAAGCAGGCTAAGTGGGCTTAGGATTGGCTAGTTTGAATAGTTTCGGTGGGTTCTGGGGCACAGGGGCTGTCCACAGTGGTCTGGTACCTGGCCCTGGGGTGATTAGGGCAGGGGAATAGTGGTCCAAGTGTGAGAGCCTGCTAAAGGAGGTGGTTGGGGAATGGTTATTGGGTCGGTTGGTTTGCATATAAAAGGCACCCTCATAGACAAGTTGTTTACGATCTCTAAAAATTGTCTAGTCCTGGGGTGTATGTGGGGGCTAGGGAGCGAGGGACAGTTTCCAGAGCATCTCTAAGGCCCCAGATGCCAAAATATCAGAATAAAAAAGATGCACTTAATACAGAGGCAAAGCAGGTGCTTCATGCTAGCATTGTATAAGATGAAAAGCTGTAAGTAACAAAAGAGAAGCACTCTTTGGTTAAGAGGAAGAGATTATTTGAAGTATACTTGTTCTGGCACAGGCTTAATAGAAGAAATGGCTTTTCAGCAGGGCAGGTGAGGGGAAGGAGCCCAGCTCCCATCGTTCATTGGCAAGTCGCCCACCTTGAGTAAATTACTTGAACCCTCTGAACCATGTTTATTCTGTTTATATCCCAAGGTTGTTGGGCAGATTCAGTAAATACCTTAGAGTTTCTCTCAATGTGCACCATCTGTGGACCTGCATCGGAATCACCTGGAGTGCTCATTTCAAGTGCAGCTTCCTGGGACCCAGAAGCGGACTATGGGGGTGGGGCCCAGGACTCTGCATTCTGACAAGCCCCTCACTCCCACCCTAGGTGATTCTTAGGAGCACTAAAGTTGGGAACCAGCATGGAGAAAACGATGCCAGATGCATTCTAGGATCTAAAGGGTAAATATTACACTTGGGTAAAGAGGTTTTGTGTACTTACTATAAAACAACCGTAGCCTTTCCCGTGCTTCAGTATCTCATGCCTGGCAGCTCCTTACACGAGCGTAGGATCCACTGAGCTAGATGTTAAACACACAGACACAATGAAGATACTTCCCCAAAGCCCTACCTCCTGCAGCTCTGGCCGGCTTGGGCCAGCTGCATGGGGAGGCTAACGTTACAGATGTTCTGATATGGCTCAGAAAAGAATGAAGCCAAGGAACCAAGTCCTCAGACTGCAAGAAGGCTTGAGTCACAGCTTGGCTGCCGATGCAGCTGTGTGGTTTCAAACGCCATGTTTATCCCAATGAGTTTCTATTTTTACCTCAAAAATTTAAAAATATGAACCGACAAACTAATTGAAAGTGTTTTAGCAGTTTCAAGTAAACTTGAGTAAAAATTATTGAAAAATTGCTAAGTCTTTTGGCCTTGCCTAATTGGGCTTTTGGCAGCGAGACGCTGCCTGGCCTGGTGCTGATGGAAGGGGCTTAAGGAGATGAACACTTTGTAAGCACCAGATGCCGCTCATTTGTCTTGGTGTTGATGTGTTTAACCCTCACAGCAGACCTAGGAGTTACATTTTTCCCTTTTCACTTTAATAAAATGAGGCTCAGACACACAGGCCCCAGATTTCGCAGGAAGTGAGGTGTGAACGAGGACTTCAGGCCGGCTCTGTTTGTTTTCAGAGGCTCCTTTATGTCCCAGGCAGGCTGCCTCCAAGAAGAGCAGAGTCCCCAGGGGAACCCAGAGGCTGCTCCTGCACCTCCTGTTGATTGCTTTACAATACCCGAGTGCCGTTGCTTCCATTTTATGAGCCTTAAACTTTTGGTTCACCGACTTTCACAGAGATCATTATTATCAAATCTCTGACAGAACAACCAAAATCCTGGCCGCCTATTTTGCTCCACATTTTCCTTCCCACTCCCCTAGTAATTATACAGTAATTACAATGTTGGTAATTACCTCATTAGTAATTTGGTGTGAGAAAGCTCAATGAAAGAATAATAAAAGGGCATCTCTTTATAGCTGCCAGATTACAGATGACAAACACAGTTTTAATAGCCCTTAAACACTCATTAATAGAAAAATAAATTTTCCTGCACAATATTTTGAAAAGTGTCAGCATCTCTCTTAACCCATGCATGGCTTTCTAAAGAGGCCGAGGCTTTCTCGTCTGAAGAGCCCATTTCCAAGCAAGCGAAGGTACTCTGAAAGTTCTAGTAAGAGCCGTCTCTGTGGAATTTGCTTTCGCCATCCTTTGGCCATGAAAAGCCATGTGTCTCCCATCTTTGGTGAATTCATATCATAAAGATGAGACTTGGCCGGGTGCTGTGGCTCACACCTATAATCTCAGCACTTTGGGAGGCCGAGGTGGGTGGATCACTTGAGGTCAAGACCAGCCTGGCCAACATGGTGAAACCCTGTCTCTACCAAAAGTACAAAAATTAGCTGGATGTGGTGGCACACACCTGTAATCCCAGCTACTCAGAAGGCTGAGGCAGGAGAATTGCTTGAACCCAGGAGGCGGAGGTTGCAGTGAGCCAAGATCGTGCCACTGCACTCCAGCCTAGGTGACAGAGACTTTGTCTCAAAAACAAAAAAGAATAAAAAGATTAGAGTCGTGTCTTCTTTGACATTTTTGTCCCTGCTTCCACTTCCATAAAGTAGAATAAATCTTCTCATTTATGTGCTCTTAACACTGTTTACATACTTCCTGTGTAAGATTCTTCATTCATTCAACAAGTTTCAGCAAGTATCTCTACTCAAGAGTCTCTTCTGCTGAGCCTGGGGATGGGGACGCAGCTACTCTCGCCCACCCATCATAATCTTTTGTCTGGACTATCGAAGGAGTCTCCTAACAGGTCTCCCTGCTTCTGCCTTGCCCAGCTAGTGTCCGTTCTGAACGCAGCAGCTGAAGTAAACATAAACCGAGAGTCAAATCATGCCACTCGGAGCTAGATCAGGTCTGTTCAAATCCTCCGGCCGCTCCCCATCGCACAGAGGATTAAACCAAATCCCTCTCTCTGCTATCCAAGGCCCTCCCGCTTCTGCTCGCCCTTCTCTGATCTCTGCTACTCCTTGTTAGCTCCCACTCAGCCTCACTGGCCTGTTCAGCATTCCTCAGACACATCCTCCTGCCTTAGGGTCTTTGCACTCTTCCCGCAGAAGCTCCACAAGGCTCACTTCCTCCAGGTGTTCAAATGTCACTTGTCAGAGAGGCTGTTGTTGACCCTAGGTAAGCACACATATACACACACAGCGCATGTGACTTTCTGTCACCTTTATTACTCTTGTTGGAACTTCCCACCACCTGACATACCAGCTTATTGGCTTATGGTCCCTCTCCCTTCCCTGGAATGTAAGTCACTGCTCTCCGAGAGGGCAGGGACTTTGTATCCTCTGTCCTCTGTTGTATCCCAATGTCTTCGCACAGCACCTAAGTTAATATATGTTAAACAAATGAATGAGTGAATTTTTGAGCATCTCTCACTAGCATTCCTCATGAAATACTTACCCACAGAAAAATCCTAAGTTTACCCAGAGTATCTCTCAGAGGAGTGAGATTTAATTTCAAGTTATATGAGGATCAGCCTAAAGAACAAAAGGCACATGGACCTTTTGGGAAGATCATTTGCCTTCATAAGTCCCGTGGGATGGGGATTTATGAGCAAACCCAAGCAATTCAGAGGACATACTTAATGGAATAATTTCTAATGCCCTGTACATGGTAACTCACATGAAATACTTAAGTAAAGGTATGTTACAAACAGTCAGGTTTTGTGGAGATATTGTCTATTGTTGTTTTTAATAACAATATACTATTAGTACCTTTAAAATACTGTCTCTTCTGGTGCAAAACAACAACAACAGCAACAACAACAACAAAACTAGACCAGGAAATGAGAAACTGGAATGCTGGTTCCAGCTCTGCCATCAGTTGCTATGTGACTTTAATGGAGTTATTTCCTCTCTCTCCATCTAATTTTTTCAATCTGTGAAAATTAACATATTGAATTAAATTATCTCTATGATGTCTGCCAGCTCTAAAATTCTAGGGTTCTAGGAATTACTGACTGGCTGACTGGATGGATAGATGATTCTAATTTCCACATTACACAGTCATAACAATAGTGATTAGTTCTAATCTCTTCTTATCACTGTCTTCCCACAATTCCCTAGTCCAGAGAATACTACCCTTTATCTGAGGTTGTGTACATCTCTTACCCTTAGGTCCTTGTATCTATCTTCTTTGAATAGTGAACAGTTAGAAGCCAGTAGATTATAGAATCACACAAAACAAAAGTGGTGGTAACGGAAGGGTATTTATTCTGTGAGAAAGGAAAGAAGAAGATGGATGTATTAACTTACAACCAAGAATCAGGAAGGCATACAAAGTAGTTCATGCAGTCCACTTCACCATGCCTGTCTGTTTGTGAGAGACATTTCTTTACACACTTTTGCACAAATTATTACAGAGATTATACAGACATTAAATCTTCCCTTTGGTGGATTATAAACTCTGATGGCTGAACATGGAAAAACCCAGAATAACATCTGAAAAAGTGATCTTTTCCCCCTAATTTGCTGTCCCTGTGCAAGTCCCTAGAGTTGGAATGGAACACAGAGGAAGCCTGCCCTGGGCTCAGATCTACTTCTTACTAGCTGGGTGACCTTGGGTAAGGCACCCGCTATCCCCATGTTCCTGGAAATAGAATAGAGCTAATAGGGTTGAAGTGAGGATTAAACAAGAAGGCTCAGTGAGGTAAAGTAACTTGCCCCTAATGTCACAGAGCTAATCATTTGAATCCCAAAGCCATAGTAGGAAATGAATGTAAAAGGAATCAAAAGAGACTCCTATAATTTTACACTCTCCGTTGATTAAATTGATGGATTTAAAGTAAGGAATGCCTGTATGGGGCTCACAGAGATAATTTCCCCATTGCTAGAAATTCACTTATTCACAAACTTGGTGTCCATTCAGCAAAATATACCAGAAATGTGTTCACTGGTGGTACTTGCTGGACGAAATTGGATCATTCCATCTAAGTGAAATAATTGTATACCCAGTGCCTATCTCCTGCAACAGCACAAATGATCACTTTTCATTGATCTCCTTTTAGACCTGACCTTGATATTCCCTCATTTCCTCCTAAATATATCAAAGCACCCGAGGATATAAGTGTGCTCTGCTTCAGTTGAATTTCACTGGTCTCATGTTGAGATTTGTGTTCTGAAGCAAGCACTTGATCATCTCATCACCAGCCTTTGAATCTGCTTCCTTTTCTTCTCTTTTTATGTTTGAGTTTCCTTAGCTAAGACAGCCACTTGACAGCCATCCATCACTGTAGCTGTGAAAGTGCATTTGTGCCGTCTCCTGCTGGCCTTGTGTTACATGAGCCCATCTGGAGGAGGGGAGTGGGAGAGGGTTGGGCAAAGGGCAAAGGGCAATTAAGAAAAAAAAATTACACTGTATTTTATTAAATCTGCACACCACCACAGCAAGGTAGATGACATTATCGCTGTTTACAGATGAGGAAGCTGAGGCTCAGTGAGAGTAGTTCTTGAAGTTCCACAGCTGATACACAGCATAATTGGGATTCCGAACACAAGCCCTTTTTCATAGTCCATGCTTTGTTATTGCTGAGAATGAGTGGAGATTGTGGGAGAGTGACCAAGAATACCTAGATAAGCCTGCAGTCCTATCAACAATTTTTACCTAGCTGCAGCCCTGTTTAAGGTAATTTGCATTATGCTTCTTAAACCAGTCACATTGGCACCCAGAGCATGCCACCTTGAGCCAAGTGGTGTGCCAGGCACTTTATTATAGACACAAATTATTTTATTCATCATCTTTATCCACAAAGTCCTGATAACTTTAAAGTGGTGTTTTTTAAAGTATGCTCCTCTGACCAACTGCATTAGAATCACCCAAGGAACTTGTTAAAATCAGATTCCAGGGCTTCACCACAAGGGTAAGAACAGTGGAATTTTCATTATTAACAAATTCTATGATACATTTGGACAGTTCTTAAAAGGTAATAAGTCCTTGTTATTAACAAAATACTTGAATCATTACCTTTTAACAAGCCTTTGTAAGTTAAGCATTTTGTATTTAAAATGTAGCTGTGGCTTCCTTTAATTAGTAATGAGTTTAGGGAGATACAGATAGGAAGCTGGAACTCAGTGCAGGGCTTAGTTGAATGACTGTTACCTGGTACCCAGAGACATTTGAAGGATTCTATTTTTAGGAGTGACTAGTCGGTCACATCTGTGAAATTCAAGATCTGGTATAAATAGTCTGAAATTTGTACTTCAGTCTGGACTTTTGTAGTATTCTATGATATATCAGATAAAAGCCTCTTTTAAAAATTTACGTTAAATATTCATCATTAAATTATATCAGGTAAGATACAAAATTATAGAAACAGATTCATTACCTTTAATGAACATCAGCTGTGAACTAGATGCAATGGTTTACAAAAACAGTTAAGCCAGTGATTCCTGCCAAACATGCAAAGAAAAATTAATACCAATTTTCACAAACTCTTCCAAAAAATAGAAAAAGAGAGAACAATTCATAACTCGTTCTATAAGGTCAGTATTACCCTGACACCAAAACCAGACAAAGACACAAGAATTCACCAGTGAAGGTGGGAGGATTTTAAGCCCAGGTTCCATGCTGGTTCTTTAACTGGGCGGGGTGGATTTCCGGGAGAGGGTAGAGTCGGAAAGCTCAGAAGACCGCGACGAAGACAATGGTGTGAAGGTGGTGGTGATGATAGTTACAGCAGCACATGCACACACACTCACATCACTCATATGAACACAGATTTGAAATCCAGTAGTGTGTTTTATCAAGCATTCTTCTGTAAGGTAGGCCCTGGCCTTATCTTTGCTGTAGTTACTAATTGTGGTGGATATTAGAAGACACGAGAATTCAGTGTGTTGCTGATGAACAAGAACCAAGACTTTTGTTCCTGTGTCAATAAGACTTCCTCTCACTGCCTTCTTATTTTCTCTTCTCCTCTTCATCTCCCTCAGCCCACTCCCCTCCCGGCAGTGCCCTCACTGTCCTTCAGTAAGAGCTCCCTCCACACACCACCACCCCTGTCAACGTATCTATAGCCCTGTTTACAAACTTGCATCCAGACCTAGATCTAGTTATTTGGTTATGACACTGCAGTTTTTGTTAACCCTTTGACAAACAAGCAGGTGATAGCAGCTGTGGAATAAACTTTTTCCAATCCCTCTGACCTCAAAATAAAAGAATATAAGAATATAAAGTCAGTCTTTTGAGCAAAAAAAAAAAAAGTGTACTTCATATGCAGGATGCCAAAAAACTCCCATCCTGAGCACCACTTTTACTGGCGCAAGTTGACCTGTGAAGTCCCAAGCAGAGACACGATAGAAAGACCCAGGCTTGGCAGGGGGCGGTGGCTCATGCCTGTAATCCCAGCACTTTGGGAGGCCGAAGTAGGAGGATCACTTGAGACCAGGAGTTGGAGACCAGCCTGACCAACATGGTGAAACCCCATCTCTACTAAAAATACAAAAATCAGCCAAATGTTGTGGCACATGCATGTAATCCCAGCTACTTGGGAGGCTGAGGCAGGAAAATCACTTGAACTCAGGAGGCGGAAGTTGCAGTGAGCCAAGATCGCACCACTGCACTCCAGCCTGAGTAACAGAGCAAGACTTTGTCTCAAAAAATAAAAACAAAAAAACGAGAGATGCAGGCTTTTTGTCCTCATGAGCCTGAGTCCCACTTGTCGGCTCTGTGACTTTAGGCAGATCTCTTTACGTCTCTGAGCCTCTGTGTTCCAACCTGTAAAACAGGAGTAGTAACTTCTATCTTGCAGGGTTGATTTAAGATTACATTAGATCAAGTGTGCAAATCTATTATTAAAGCATCTGGCACATAGTAAGTTTTCATTCATTGTAAGTGTAACTTTTACTTTCAACAAATGCAGCTCATCAGACATAATTGCAAGGTGATTTTACTTTTGCCTCCCGCTATCCCTTTAAATTTATTCTCCAGGTCAAGTTCTTCCCCTCCCCTTTCACAAAATTTTGGATGAGTCTCATAACTTGTACAATATTTAGGGAGGTCTTGTAACTTGGCAAATGTCAGCAAATAAAAGTCCTCCAGTAATTTAAATGTTCAGTCCCGTGTAATAGTCAAAGTAGTCAGTCTATTTTTAAAGTGAATGTTTTTCTCCCTCCTGCCGTTCTGGCGTGCTGCAGAGGAGATGCCTACAGTGGGCTTCTACTGCCCTGTCCTCCCCTCCCCTAGCTCCTCACCTTTCCAGGGTTGGTATTCAGGGAGCAAGGGCGGGGAGGAGGCGAGCTCTCGCTTGGACCCGTGTGGCCACGGTGACTGCTCTCCCCCAGCAGGTGTTTAAGGTGGGATCTTTCTCTTGCGGGCGCTTTGCTGGATTCTTTGGAGGCCCCCACCCATCACTTTGGATCTCATCCCACAGTCCCTTGATAAATGTGAATCTCTCCAGCTGCTTCCATACTCCTTTTTCACCCCCAACATCCTGCAGTCCCTCCAGCTTCTTTCTGGTGGGATCTGTTTGCCACTTCAGCTGGCCCTCTTGACCCCATCTGCTCCAGGAAAACAGCACTGTGCATTCTTTGCTCCAGCAAACAGAGTACAAGCCACCCCCAACACAACCATTTCTCTCTCCCTCTGCTCCAGGATCAGCTAGCCAGCTGTCTCCTGGGCCTTTAGGTCTCTCAGATGAGTCAGCTATGGCTCCAGCACAGCCCCTGAGATGTGGGTGTCCTTGAGCCTCTCTCTTGTTTTCAGTAGAGGAGACAAGTAGCCCCGTCACAGCACATAGAACTCTTGCCAGTGTCCTCTCCCTCCACCATTCTCAGCCTTTCCTTTGAGGATCCTGCATTGTGACCTTGTGCCCACTTTGGTATTGTCTCAGTTCCTCAGCTGAATGTTCCATTTCAGTTCTGGGACACGGCTCTTAATTGTAGTATTTTTGTTTAATCCTAACATCTCTACTTATTGCTGTCCAAGGTCAAGACACGGAACCCCCTCAGATCCTGTTTCCTCATCTGTAAAACAAGCATGATAATAACAGTGTCTACTCCATAGGGTCTCCATGACGATTAAATGAGATAGTGAAAAAGTGTGCCTCATACAGTTTCTGGAACCAAGAAGCTTCTCTGTCATCTGCCTTCACAGTCGTCACCATTAGCATCAGTAGTCTCAAAGCAAATCAGTTTCTCACTGGGACGGACCCCTTGTTTTCAGGTCCTTTTGTTACCAACCCTCCCTCCTCCTACTGTTTGGCCAGAGCACACACACACAAAGACACGTACAGACACGGACGTATGTGCAAGTACAGCCGCATGTAGAGCAGAGGCCGTTTAGGCATGTCTTTGCAGCTGACGCTTCCACACCCAGCACTCTGGTGCCCCTTACTAACTGGTTTATGTCTGCACACTGCCCTCCTAGGAACCTAATTAAGTTGTGGGCCTGTGTGAGGCCAGCTGCTGCTGGACCATCAGCATCTCTCTCCCAGGACCCCTAGGTCTCCCCAGATGGCACAGAGTTCCCTGGGGCAGAAAGACAGGCTAATCCCATTGTTGGGAGGTCAGGTGCAGAGTGTCTGTGTTGAATGATTACAAGCATGAAGATGATTTTTGAATCTCACAGAGGGGTGCTCTGCATATTTCCCCTCTGCTTTCAGCCATTTCCTGGGTTATACACAGTTTGGCTCTGCTCCAAAAAGAGAAAATGTAAGTAATAGGACAGTAGGCCTGTTTTCAATTTGTAATGCATTTTTTTCTGCCACCATCACAATTAGACTTCACTCATTGCCTCATGCTAGTGGTTACAGCCCTGCTCTGGGCCTCCTCAGCTCCCTCTGTTTCCCTGGGTTATAGCATCTCTGATATCAAATGACTCAAATCATTTATTTTCTTTTTCTGCCCTTCACTAGCTTGTGGGCTTCTTGTCTTTTCTTCCCAGGGCCTGGATCATAGTCTCTCTGAGGCCCTAGATAAGTAACTTCACCTCTCTGAGCTTAGTTTCCTCATCCACAAAACAGAAAGTAATAGTGCCTACCTCAAAAGGTGGCTCTGAGGTTTAAATTAAATAATGAATGCAAAGCACCTGGTACACAGTGGGCCCTCAGTAAAGGATGCCCATATTATAATTGCTGCAGGCACTCAATAAATGCATTAAATAATTTATTAACAGAAGTGACACTAAGTTTGTAATTAAGGTTATTATTAAATAAAACATACGTGAATCTGCAGCCTCTAGTCTCTCCCTATCCCAGCCTCTTATTGTCCCAAAGTGGCCTGAGTCATCAAAACAAAATATCTCCCAGGCCACATCATCACGTCACTCCTCTGCTCTGAGCTCTTGAGTGGCTCCTGCTGCTTCCAGAGTCAAGCCTGAGCTCCAGTGTGTGATCCCTCCTCACCTCTCCACCTTCTTTGCCTCTATTGGCCTTCATATAATTCTTAGCTATAAAATGAAAGTGTTCAGATGTCTGTCCAGCTCTGCTACTCCGTGATTCTTAGGCAGTCATATTCACTCAGCAAGCCTTTTCTCAGTGCCTGCTCTGTGCTGGGCTAGGCTCAGATACGCTCCCATCCTCTAGGGCATCCAGTTCAGAGAGGATATATGCTTGTCAAGAGATGACTGCAGCAGACTGGGATGCCGTGTGGGAGCTGGAGTGAGAGTTTTCATCCCATCTTGGGGGTCAGTGATGGCTCACAGAGGTGACACGTGTGAGGTGAAGCAAAGAGCATGGGGCCTGGGAGAGCATTCTAGAAACAGAGCAATATAAGCAAGTGTGTGGATAAGCTGCTCAGAGGACGAGAGTGGGAGGCAATGGGCCTACAGAAGTGGGCTGTGCTGGACTGGATCCATGGTCTGGCTGAGGAGTCTGGCCTTGATCCTCCAGAGGCGGAATTAGCAGAGGTCTTTTAATCAGGCCAAGCCTATTTTCAACCGTGGCAGAAGTGTGCCTCCCTTTTGGTAGTGTAATTTGTGCATGTGATTGGTACTAAGTTTTATTTTGATATTGAAGTAAGAGAAAAAAGTTTTGGGATTCTTTTTTTGTTTTTCGTTTGTTTGTTTGTTTGTTTGTTTTCTGTACAGAAACTGATTACTGTAGAAAAGTAGGAAAATGTCAGATCTGAAGTTAATGGTTCACGCTTGAATTTGAGTTCTGGTCCTCCTGTTTGTTAGCTGTGTGCCCTTGAGCAAATCGCTCACCTCTCTGGGCTTTGGTTTTCTCATTAGAATGAGGGGAAGTCCCCGCCTGGTGGCACTGTGTGGGGATTGAGGGCATGTTTGTGCAGCATCTGGTGCACACTGTAGGCCCCAACATCCTCTTCTCTTCTGTCCCCCTCAGTCCCAGGATGTCAGCCTGACGACCTGCACAGCTGACAGATAAAGAATGCAGGGTGCTGATGCGAAGGAGGCTTCCTTTGAAATATTAATTACTTCCCCCAAAGACTAGGTGTTTTCAAGGGCTTTGTTTGCCCAGCTGAATGCACATGACATGACGGGCTTGGACCTGCCATCCCAGGCTGCCTGGAAAATGCCTCTAAAGATGACTCCAAGCACTGTGGCTGTGTTAATGAGTTTGTGGGGATGATCTTCCTGTGAATGCTGGGAGGGAAGGATTGCAGAAATGTCAGTGCCTCCCTTTCCCTACCTGAAAATTCCTACTCTTCTAAAACTGCCCTGAGATTCCTTGGCAAGGCCCTTGAACTCCCAGAGCACCTGCTCTCCCCAGGTCCTGGTGTGCACTTTTGTTTTCTTTGTTTTGAGGGAGGCTTACTGCCCCACTCAGCTGAACATGGTTAGAGGCCAGTTCACATCTTCGTATTACTCTAGGATGCATCCTCAATGCGTGTTGAACAGAATCGCTGGCAGAGGCCCAGCGGCATGAAACAATGCTTACTATGTAGGCTGAGCACCTGCTATGTGCAAGGTGTGTTCAGTAGGCACTTGTTGTCCACTGGAATATGGACGTGTTGTGCAGGTGATCATGCCTTTCGAAAGAACATGGCTATTCTCCTGATGGGTCCATGCTTTACTCTGACTTGTGCCCTTAGCCTCTTTCTCTCTACTCCTTTTTTTGGGCTATATTTAAGTTGCATCTCGGGTAGAAAAGGGAAGCAGAAAATTCAAGGCAGGGGCAGTTCATGCAGACACAGACTAATGAACATGCTTCAAGCATCTACAGGGGAGCTCGTGGAGCTTGAGATATGGAGTTGGATGGGCCTGGGTTCTAGTCAGGCCCTCACTGGCCGTGACACTTCAGGGAAGACCTTGAACGTCTCTAGGAGACAGGGGGCCTCCAGCCTTATTGGGCTGTGCTGAAGGTGAGAGAATGAGTGCATGTAAGTGCTGCCCACCCCTCTGGCATGGAGAGGAATTAAGGAAGTCATGCAGCCGCCCTGAGCAATTGGCCTCTGAGGTGCTGGCCACAGCACATCCCTGTCACCCTGGGTCCCGGCCCAGGTAAGTTTTATGCTGCAGCTTCATGATGAAATTCCACATCCCATTTTTGAGGAAGCCCCTCTGGATTTCATGGCCTGAAAAACAAGTCTAACATTTTCTCAGACACTGACACCTCTGAGTATGTCTATTACTTCTAGAGTTAGCAGGTTGCTGAAAAGCTTGCTGAAAGTAAAATTACAATGTGAAAAAGAAAGAAATATATCGAAGCCAGGGAAGGTTAGTTGGGCCTGGGTAAATGAAGTCCATGATTCACTCACCAGACTGCCCACCCACAGCTGGCCCAGCTGCACATCCTTGACGCACTCCAGAGCTCTGGCCGCTGCAGGTGAGACAGGGTGGGCAGCTGAGGGTCTCAGTGTGGGCAACCGGGCTTCATCGGCATCACTTCCTGGGAATCAGTAGCAACAAGAATCAAAAGCAGCACAAAATGCAATAGAAGTGGTATTTCATGCCACTTTCATCATGGATGAATTGCTTGAACCCAGGAGGCAGAGGTTGCGGTGAGCCGAGATAGCACCACTACACTCCAGCCTGGGTGACAGAGCAAGACTCTGTCTCAAAAAAAAAGTAAGACAAAGGTGTTTATTCATTGGTTAAGTAACACTGACTTGAGTGCATGCTGAAACGTGCCAACCTCCAAACCAGACACCAGGGATGCACAGATGGGTCAGATGCCACCTCTGCTCTCCTAGGCCCCACAGATGAGCTTGGAAACAAATAACAAAGATCACAGTATAAGTCAGACAAAGAAGGTGGGCATCAGAGGAGGCAGGGATCACCCCCTTGCAAAGGGAGGGGTGTCAGGAAAGGGGATGTTCCAGCTGGATTTTTAAACAGCTTTATTGAGGTATCATTTACATAACATAAAATGCACCCCTTTTAAGTGTATATTTTCATGAGATTTAGTAGAATTATACGTTGGTGCAATCGTCTCTGAAAGACAGTTTTAGCATCCTCCCTTTCACTCACAGGCCTCGGCAACCACTGATCTTTCTGTTTCTACAGTTTGCCTTTTCTAGAATTTTCATATAGTTGGAATCATACAATATGTGTTATATTCTGTTAGCCTTCTTTCATTTAGCATGTTTTTAAGAGTCATCCATATTTGTTCATTTCTTTTTGTTGCTAAGTAGTATTCCATTATATGGATACACTCATTTTGTCTATTCATTAGTTGATGGACATTTAGGCTGTTTCTATCTTTTTGTCAAAAATAAATTGACTATATATGTGAGCCAATGGTATGATGATAAATGTTCAATAACTTTTTCCCACTTTCTGGAAAAAAAAAAAAAAGAAGGGCCTTATTTGTCTTATTTATAGTGTTAGCCAATTTCCTGATATGAATACTGTCACATGGCTGCTTTCAAGCTACCAATAGTTTAACAATCAGTTCATCGAATTCCTGAAAATTTAACAATTATTGCTGTAAGCCAGTGTGAGCCAGCTTTAGCACACTTCTGTATGCAAAGATCTATTTCTGAACACTCTATTCCGTTCATAGATCTATGTGTCTATCCTTATGCGAGTAACACACTGACTGATTACAGTAGCTTTATAAGTTTTGAAATCAGGTAGTGTAAATCCTCACACTTTTTTTCTCCTATTCAAAATTGTTTTGGCAATTCTAGATCTTTTGCATTTCCCTGTAAATTTTAAGATCAGCTTGTCATTTTCTACAAAGAGTCCTGCTGGGATTTTGATATTAGTTGCTTCGAATTTATAGATCAATTTCTAGAGCGTTGCCATCTTAACAATGTTGAATCTTGCAGTTCATGAATATGGTGTATCTATTTATAGTATTTCTTCAGTCTCTCTCAGCGGCATTATGTAGTTTTCAGTGTACAGCCATTGCATTTCTTTTTTTACATTTATTACTGGCTGAGTGCAGTGGCTCACATGTAATCTCAGAACTTTGGGAGGCCGAGGTGGGAGGATTGCTTGAGACCAGGAATTTGTGGCTGCAATGAGCCATGATCACACCCCTGTACTCCAGCCTGGCTGACAGAGTGAGACCTTGTCTCTTTAAATTAAAAAATAAATTTAAAAAAAACCTTATTTCTGTTGTATTCTGATTGATATTATTGTGAATGAAATTCTAAAATTTTATTTTCCCATTGTCTGTTACTAGTATGTAGACATACAATTAATTTTTGTGTATTGATCTAGCATCCAGCAATCTTGCTAAACTCACTCATTTTTTCTAGTAGCCTTTGTTGTTTTGTTTTTGTTTTTGTTGAGATGGAGTCTTGCTCTATGCCCAGGCTGGAGTGCAGTGGCACTATCTCGGATCACTACAACCTCCACCTCCTGGGTTCAAGCGATTCTACTGCCTCAGCCTCCCAAGTAGCTAGGATTACAGGCACCCACCACACCACCTAGCTAATTTTTGTATTTTTAGTAAAGATGGGGTTTCACCATGTTGGCCAGGCTGGTCTCGAACCTGTGACCCCAAGTGATCCACCCACCCTGGCCTTCCAAAGTGCTGGGATTACCCGGCCAATTGCCGAGTATTTTCTAAATGCAAGATTATGTTACATGCAAATAATGACAGTTTTGTGTCTTCTTTTCTAATCTGTATGCCTTTAACTTCTTTTCTTGTTTTATTATACTGACTATGGCTGTCAATACAATATTGAATAGAAGGGTTGAAAGTGGGCATCCTTACTTTGTTCCTGATCTTAGAGGGAAAGCATTTGGTCTTTTACCATTGAGTATTATGTTAGTTGTAGGGTTTTTGTAGATTTCCTCTAGTAAGTTGAGGGAGTTCCCCACTATTTCTAGACTGATGATATTTCTCTTTCTTTCTTTCTTTCTTTCTTTCTTTCTTTCTTTCTTTCTTTCTTTCTTTCTTTCTTTCTTTCTTTCTTTCTTTCTTTCGTTCTTTCTTTCTTTCTTTCTTTCTTTCTTTCTTTCTTTCTTTCTTTCTAGTAAAGATAGGGTTTCATCATGTTGGCAAGGTTGGTCTTGAACTCCTGGCCTCAAGTGATCTGCCTGCCTTGGCCTTCCAACATGCTGGAATTACAAGAGTGAGCCATCACACCCAGCAATATTTCTTTTTATCATGAAAGGGTGTTAGATTTTGTCACATGATTTTTCTAAGAATATTGAAATGATCATATGGTTTCTGTTCGTTATTCTGTTACTATATGATATATTATCCTAATTGAATTGGAATGTTAAACTGACCTTGTACTCCTGGGATAAACTTTACTTGGTCATGGTGTTTAAATCTTTTTATGTTGCTGGATTTGATTTGCTAATATTTTGTTAAGAGTTTTCACATATGTGTTCATGAGGAATATTAGCCTATAGTTTTCTTTTCTTGTGATGTCTTTGACTGGCTTGGTATCAAGGTATCGGGGAAATGCTGTCCTCTTAAAATGAGGTGAGAAGCATTCTCTTTTCCTCTATTTTCTTTTTTTTTTTCTTTCTTTCTTTTTTTTTTTTTTTTTCTCTTTTGAGTCAGAATCTTGCTCTGTCACACAGGCTGGAGTGCAGTGGCACCATCTCTGCTCACTGCAACCTCCACCTCCTGGGCACAAACCATCCTACCACTTCAGCCTCCCAAGTATCTGGGACTACAGGCATGCGCCACCACACCCAGCTAATTTGTATGTATTTTTGTAGAAATGGGATTTCACCATGTTTATCAGGCTGGTCTCAAACTCCTGGGCTCAGGTGATCCACCCACCTCGGCCTACCAAAGTACTAGGATTACAAGCTTGAAACAATATGCCCAGCCTCTTTTTCTCTATTTTCTAAAAGAAGTTGTTAGGATTGGTATTTATTTTTTCCTTAATGTTTGATAGAATTCACCAGTGAAGCCATCAAGCATCGGACTTTCTTTGTGTAAAGATTTTAAGTTACTAAGAGATATGCACATCAAAACCACAATGGGATACCATCTCATGGCAGTCAGAATGGCAGTTATTAAAAAGTCAAAAAATAACAGATGCTGGTGAGGTTGTGGAGAAAAAGGAATGCCCATACACTGTTGGTGGGAAGGTAAATTAGTTCAACCATTGTAGAAGACAATTCCTCAGAGATCTAAAGACAGAAATACCATTCAACCCAGCAATCCCATTACTGGATATATACCCAAATGAATACAAATCATTCTGTTATAAAGACACATACACGTATAAAGACACAGCACTATTCACAATAGCAAAGGCATGGAACCAACCTAAATGCCCATCAATGACAGACTGGATAAAGAAAATGTGGTCCGTATTTCTTTTTTTATGTCCTTTGCAGAGACATGGAAGGAACTGGAGGCCATTATCCTTAGCAAACTAACGTAGGAACAGAAAACCAAATACTGCATATTCTCACTTATAAGTGGAAGCTAAATTATGAGAACATATGAAACCATAGAGCGGTACAACACACACTGGGGCCTGTCAGAAGGTGGAAGGTGGGAAGAGGGAGAGGATCAGGAAAAATAACCAGTGAGTTCTAAGCTTAATACATGGGTGATGAAATAGTCTGTACAACAAACCCCTGTGACAAGTTTACCTATGTAACAAACCTGTACATGTACCCTTGAACTTAAAAGTTAAAAAATAAGTAACAAATAAAAAATATATGTACAGATTTAAAAAAAAGATTTAAAATTATGAATTCAATTTCTGTACCTGATATAGGTTTATTCAGGTTTTCTATTTCTTCTTGAGTCAATTTTTTTTAAAGCAAATAAAGCATTCATTCAGATTTTTCTCTTTTTTACAAAAACGTCCATACATACACAGGGTATGGTGTGTCCTAGGAAAGACACACACTAACACGCACGCCTCACTCACGGACACACTTGCGCACACTCCTCACGCACACACTTTCCTGCTTGGCCCCAGGCCTGGACCTCCAAAAGCCTTAAAGACTTTGCCAGAGCAGCCTCCCCTCCTCTATGTTTGTATCTTCTCTCCCACCCTCTCCCCCTCAGCCTGCTTAGTCCTTTGTGAGGCAGGAGTCAGAGCTGTGGTGGGGGAGGCCCCAGAAACAGAGAAGGCTCACGGATCGGGCAGTGGCCGAGGGGTCCCAGGGATATGCTCTGCTTCTGGGGGAGATGAAGGATTTGGCACTATTGGATCAGGAAGCACAGGACTCCCAGAGCACCTGTCGGCTCCACCAGGGCATCAACAGGAGGTCAATGTAGGGGGGCCTCTGGCCAGGGCAGGGACCAGATAGAGGTCTGCCGGTCTCGACTGTCAGGGAGCTTTGTCTCAGTACCCAGTGGTGTGGGGAAGCTTCCAGAGTCATCTGAGGAAGCAGGTGAGAGGGACTCCCCCTGCACTCAGGGATAAGAGTCCTTTTTTTTTTTTTTTTTAACAATCTCACTGTGTCACCCAGGCTGGAGTGCAGTGGCATGATCTCGGCTTACTGCAACTCTGCCTCTCAGCTTCAAGCAACTCTCCTGACTCAGCCTCCCAAGTACCTGGGATTACAGGCGCCCACGACCATGCCTGGCTAATTTTTGTATTTTTAGTAGAGATGGAGTTTCACCATGTTGGTCAGACTGGTCCCAAACTCCTGACCTCAAGTGATCCTCCCACCTCAGCCTCCCAAAGTGCTTGGATTATAGGCGTGAGCCACCACGCCCAGCCAAGAGTCAATTTTATAATTTGCATCTTTCTAAGAATTTGCCTACTTCATGTGTATTGTCAAACTTATTGACATTGAGTTGTTCCCAGTATTCCCTTATAAAACATTTTAAGGAGTAAATTAGCATGGTTCTCAAGAATTCATAAAATGATGTTATTTTTAGTGCCAGCTTTGTTTAAAACACATTAAGTACTTTTTTCAAAAAAAAAAAAAAAAAAAAGCAGAAACAGGTTTATGTAGTACTTCGCTAGATATACCATACTGTGTCCTTGGCAGTTTTTACAGAGTTTACTCTCAGAACTCTAGGTTACCCCACTGAAGGAGCAGCACTCCCTCCCACCTTTCAGGGTTTATCTCCCTTCAACATTTCCATTTCCAGTCTAGGGAACCATCTTTCTGCAAGGACGGACACAGATCATTGGGGACCCAGCTAACCAAAAGAGCGCAGCCTTCTCTCCTCAATCTCAACTGATAACTCTATGGCTTTGTGGCACAACCACCTCAGCATTCCTAGGACTGATAAACCCTGACAGTGATGGGGAAATGGTTATAGGGAAGTTTTCTTACAACCCTATCACTTCTCATCTATCTCTTATTTTTTTCTACTTGAGGTTTATTTGTAAGTGTACTTGTCTTAACTCTCACACTCCCCTACTCTTATCCTCCACCTCGGCCAACTGTAGGTTTTCTCATTTTGCACCATTTTTCTTCCTACGGTTTCTAATAAATACTGCAATTGAAATTAATTTGTGTAGAATCAAACTGACTCCTAATTTGAGTTTTTGGGGTTTTTTGTTTGTTTGTTTGTTTGTTTTTGGAGACAGAGTCTTGTTCTGTTGCCCAGACTGCAGTGCAGGGGCATGATCTCGGCTCACTGCAACCTCTGCCTCCCAGGTTCAAGCCATTCTCCTGCCTCAGCCTCCTGAGTAGCTGGGATTACAAGCACCCACCACCACACCTGGCTAATTTTTGTATTTTAGTAGAGAGGGGGTTTTACCATGTTGGCCAGGCTGATCTTGAACTCCTGGCCTCAAGATATCCACCGGCCTTGGCCTCCCAGGGTGCTAGGATCATAGGCATGAGCCACCGTGCCCAGCCTAGTTTGAGCAGTTTTCATTTTTAATTGTCCATCCTCATGGTTTTATATACATTGTTCCTGTGGACTTTCTTTGAATGAGACACTGTTTCCCAGATGCACAAGGGCCTCTAAGCTGCAGGTCACCCATAACTAGACTTAGATAGCAGCTATATGCAGAATGAGCCATTTACCTAGTACAGGGGCCCAAACCTTGACACCTATCATTGCCAGATGTTACTAATCTTTCTATGTAAGAGAGAGGGAGCATTCTTTTCTATTAATTATCTACTCAGATTACCTTCAAACTTTTCTTTATATACTTGACCATTTTTTGTCCAAGCATGTGCTTTCTCATTTTATGAAATCATCATCCATGGTATACCTGTACTTACTGGATATTAATGGATGAGAAAAATGATCCTAAATAATTAGAATACTGTCATTCTCTATGCAATACTTTTTTCTCCCTTTCACACAAAAGAAACTGAGAACTGTGCACGAGCATGTACACATACATAGATCTTCAAGCTGCTCTCTTGGCCAGGTCATCTCTGGCCAGGAAAAAGCAATCTTCCACTACATTCTAAAAGGAGACAGAAGCTCTCTACACCACTTGCAGCCCTCTAGGCCCCAGGATGTTCTTTGTTTTTAATCTATAGATCCTGCTTCCGTTAACCACATCCTGACAATAGCTTGGCAACCGACAGCATTCAGCGACTGCCTCCATCAGAGTGCACAAAGGAGACGGCTTCCCTTCTTCAGGAACACTTTACAATAACAAATGTAGACCAGATTTTTGAACAGAGACTTAACATGTTTCCATGGCAACATAAATTACCTACAAAAATCTGTAGGAAAACTAGACCCTTAAGACTTAAAAGCACTGTCTTCTTCCTTCGTAAAGCAGTCGAGGAATGTCAAAAAATTTTTATGAAGAAGATGGGGAAAGAATTTTATTTTCCCAGGATTTAGATACATAATAAATAATAAATACTTAGACACATAATAAATAAATTCCTCTTCCCTTATGAACAGAGAAATGGGATTTTTGTATGGCCATAGTTGTCAGCAATCCATTATTCTAAGTCTCTACTTTTATCAAGAAGTGATTTGTACCGATTAACACATGTAGATGTTCTTCACAGCAGTAAAACTTGTTCCTTATATAATTATATTTCCTTGTTTCTTGTAAATGTCAGTGTTTTTCACATTAGCAATGAAAACACAGGCTCCCCTCTGTTCTTTTACAATACTTTCCAGGGCCAAACCCGCCCACCCCGCTCGCTCCTGTTGCCTCCCTCCCTCCCTCTTCTGGGGCCTGGCCTCATCAGTGACAGGCTGGCTTCGGGCTCTCCGTCTATAATTGCTCTTTCAGTATCTCCCCTTGAATGACTGCAAGCAACTATGCTTAAGTGGAACAAGGTCTTAAAAAGGGAACATCTGTTTATAGTGGGTACTCAGTATTGGAGATTCAATTAATCAGGCATTCATTGAATGCTACTTTGTTCAAGTCTAACTTGAAATGCACTCAGAAATAAGCCTGGAGCTGGAAGCTGCTGCCCAAATTTTGCCCACTCTGGGCACCAGAACGTTGACTGCAGCATTCAGAAGTGTAACAATAGCTGTCACAGATATTTGATTATGTAATTGTTGATCTCTCCCCACCTGACAACAAGGTCTGTGGAGGCAGGGGCTTCATCTGTCTGTACACATTGCATTTCTAGCTCCATGTCTGGAGCACAGAAGAAATGCAGTAATTTTTCTTGAATAAACGACTCTGTAATGAAAGCCAAATACATTTATTATGCACGTGTCTACCATGGGCTTTGTAATTCTGATATGAATGTCCAGGTCCTCTTCAACTAAAGAACTGCTTTACATTCTTTCTCATTTAACCCCTGCATCAATTCTATGAGTAGGCCATGTATAAATCCTTTACAAATGAGTTCACCAATGTTCAGAGCAGGCAAGACCTGGCCCATGGCTTAGAGCTAGGATGGATGTATCTCACTCCAGAGCCAGTTCTCTTTCTAGTAACTTATCATCATCATCTGGCCCAGGTTCCATGCTTCTTCTCACCCTGTTAACCTCTGTCTGCACTTCTGAGAAGCTTGCATGTGCTGTGTGCTCTGAGACATCATTTTCTTCTGTGATGGCCTGTGTTTCTTTTTTCTGCTTATGACCTGGATCCAAGGCAGTCGCATCGTTATCAGCTTTGCTGCACTGGAGGCTTTGCTACCTTCTAAAGAAGGCTGCAGACCATTCACCCTGTTTCTTACAACAGAGCATGACTTCTCTCCATTAAGGTCATGCTGCAGCTCTGCTGGAAACTTGAACTTCTGTGCTCCACTTACACCAGTATTTTCTGCCTTGCTAAGATGACACAAGTGTTTTAAACCCTTTTTGATGAGAAGAGAAAATTTTCTGATTGGGATTTGTATTAGAATTTGTTGCTTGTAATAAATTACTCCAAAACTTAGCCACATAAATGGCAATAAATATTTTTGACCTCATAAAGTTTCTAAGGGTCAGTAATCCAGGATGGCTTAGCTGGATGGTTCGAGCTCAGGGTCTCTCAGGAAATCATGTCAAGGGTGGTTTGGGTCTTCTAGGACTTTTCACTCCCATGACTTTCGGTAGGAAGCCTCAGTTCCTCCTGACACGGGCCTTTCCACAAGGGCTACTTGAATGTCCTTATGACATGGCAGCTTGCTGCCCCAGAGAGAGTAATCCTGGAGAGAGTACAAGGAGGAGGCTGCAAAGCCTTTAATGATCCACTCTCAGAAGTTATGCACCACCACTCCCACCATCTTCTGTTTGTCAGAAGTGAGTCCCCAAGTCCAACCACACTGAAGAGGAAGGAATTAAGCTCTATGTAAGGTAGAAGTATCAAAGAACTTGTGGGCATATTGTAGGAAGTTATATGGATGCCATGAGATGTTGCATAGCAACTTTAGACCCCCTCCCTGGCTGGAGCAGCCACGGGGAGGTGGGAGCTGCATTCCACATCCCTGTCGTAGACATGATGAGACTTACATGGATGCAAAAGGACCGCCTTTACTCTCAGGGATGGCACAGTCTGGAAGGGAAGAAAGTCATCTACACAGGTAGCTTGAGGTAAAATATAGCACATTGCATGCTACAGAGAGGTGCAGGTCACAGAAGGAACAGAGAGACCAGACAGGAGGAGTTGAAGGTTGAATGTTGACTCCTCTGAAAACTGCCTGATCAGCAAGATCCCAAAGTCCTGCTTTGGCAGCTGCTCTGAATGTGACTATATGGCTGTTCAAAGGTTCTGGAGGAGCAGCCCAAAAAAATCTTGCCCACTAAGTCTCCATGAGATGGCTCAAACTGGGCCTGGCTCTGCCATCCCTTAGTAGGGGGTTGAGGGCTGGCCCAGCCTTCTCTCCATAAATTTTCCCAGCACAAATAAGCCATCAAAGAGTCATTTAAACCCAGATCTGAATATATCGATTGAGCCCACTCATCTGCAGTTTACCCACCCACTGGGGGATATCATAGCCCCAGACTCTCCTTCTGCCGCTGCAGGATTGTATATGAGATAGGTCATGTTTCAAGGCTCAAATAACAGGGTCCACCAGAGGCTCTGTTGTGGAGGGGACAGCAGGCCTTTGGTGATGCACTTACAGAGCACCCTGTCCCTGTGACTTCTACACATCACAATACTAGAGAAGCTGTGGCATGAGGAGCATCTCTGGGATGTCAGGAGTAGAAACTCACAGATATGGGACCCTCCCAGTGTGCCCAGGGCCTCACTGTGGTGTACACCCAGGCTGACTGAAGGGAATGGCTTTCTTGTGATTACTTCCAGGAGCCAAAGTGGCCATGAGCTTGAAGGACACCAATACAAGCTTGGGTTACACATCCACCCCCAGGTGTGAGCTTTGGAGTCAGGCATTCCCATGCCACTGAGAAGCAAGTGTCTGCCCCATGTAGGGCAGGGAAGGAAGGGCTCAGGAGGAAGTGACATCAGCTGACAAGAAATAAATCTAACAATAGTTACTAACATTAACTGCCCACTGAATGTCAAGCCCTTAAATCCTGTGAAGAATGTAAAGAAGATACGGAGTGTGGCCCTGTGTGGCAGCCTAGGGTATGGGAAACAGGCAGGGATTGGAGTCCTAGCCCTGCTCGACCCTAACCTACAGCCTGACATAGTATACCCCTTTGCAGCCATGCAAATGAGACTGGACTCAAGAGTAGGATTCTGTCATAAAATTTGTCTTATCTTATCCCTTAAGAGAGACAAAATGGACTCATGAAAGAACGGAAGAATGGCATGAAACTGCCTGGTAACCACAAAGATGGCCAGTAAAGTAAATGGACCAGGAGCTGAGAGACGGGAAATTTTGAGTTGAGTAACCCAGGAGAGGTTCCTGGAAGAGGAGACCCCTGAGCTGAGCCTTAAAGAATAGGTAGAATCGGGGCAGGCTGATAGTAGGAGAGCACCATCAATGGAGAAACAGTGCTGCCTTGCTCAGAAACTTTCAGCATCTTCCCAGGCATAGCACATGCTTCCAAACATGGCATCCAGGCTCTGTTCTGCCTGGCCTCGGCTCCTATCCATCCTGGGCACTTTGCACAGCTTCCAAGACCCCACCCTGCATCCTGAGCAGCCACCCTGATCAGTTCACCTGCTGTCTGAACCTGCCATACAGACTCAGACTAGTGCCTGAATTCCCTTCATCTGCTTCTCTGTTGACATCCTTCAGTACCCCTTTCCCCAGTCCTCACTCGCCTTCAGAGTTAAGCATTCCTTTCCCTCTTGCCCTCTGAACCCTGTCCCATTTGATTCATTCTGTCTTTTCTTAGGATCACACATGGTCAAGTCTAGATACCTGAACTCTAGACACCTCATCCATGGCTTATACATCCCTGTGGGGCACATTCCATGCCCTTGGCTAGTGTGTGGCAGATGCCAAATGAATGGATGAGTGGATAGATGAATGAATGAATGAATGATCAAGAAAAAATGTAGTTGCATAGGAAGGGGAGATCATGTTACAGGGGACCATGAATTTGTCAAGAGGCACTGGGCATGACAGGGCAAGAGTGTGGCCCATATTGCTCTCAGTCTAGCATCTCAGGGCTGGAGGAGCTTAGGTGCCATCTAGCCTGGTCTGTGTCATGTAACTCCTCTACAGCATTGCAGGCAGCAGGCCAGGCCCTGCACAGACACCTCCAGTGAGGGCAGGCCAAGCACACTGCAGCTCTGGCGCATTGCCGAAGTGTAGTGGGAAGGCTGTGGGCTGTGGAGCCTGACTGACCTGAGCTCAGACCCCAGTTCTGCTATTTGCTAGTTGCATTGCCTTATTCTAGCCACTTAATCTCTCTGAGCCTTGGTTACCCTCCTTTATAAAAGGGGCATAATAGTACCTGTTCTCAAAGTTGTTATAAGAACTATAGAGAATATACCAATAAAACAAAATCCTCCAGCTTATAAAAGGCAACTAATGAATGGTAGCTAATTTTCTTTCTATGACATAATATTAGTTGTTGCATGTGACTGGAGGTTTTATGGAGAGTTCAAAGAAAGTTCTTTTTTCTTTCTTTTATTTTTTATTTTTTCATTTTTTATTATTTGGCTCATTTTCACACCTTGACAAAGAAGTTTCTAGGAAATGGAATTTGGGCTTAAACCTAACCATCTGTCATAATTACAGTGAACCTGTTCTGCAACTCATTAAAAAGGTCTCATGTGAAGATGACGTACCAGAGTTGTTCAAGATCAGGGGTTACCAAACTTTCCCACAGGGACATGTCCCACTGATAGTGCTCACAGGTGAGATGCTCCACAGCCCACAGGGGCCACTGCAGGGATGCAGGAGGCTGCAGAGGCTGGTCTGCAAGAGGTGACCCAGAAGCAGTGCTTAGGAATAGGGTACACATATCTCAGTGCTAGTTCTGGAAGTGGGCAGGGGTGTGACAGAGAATCCAAGTTTCTGCTGTCACATGTTCGGGAGCAAGGTTGTTACTGAATTGGTCCTGGGAGGCCCAGGCCCAAATACCAGGAGCCCATCTAACAGGCAAGGCTTCGGCTCTGAAGGTTAGAGGGAAGGAGGGAGAGACTGTAGCCTCTGGCAGGTAATGTTGGCCACAGCCCCAAAGCCCCTAGGCCTGTGTGTAGGGCCAAAATGGTTCAGAAGTCAGGTCAGGAAGGAGGATTGAACCTAAAGAAGGTGGAGAAGTGAGGAGGAGGGATGAGGAAGGGATCCAAGAACAGCCTCGTTACTGGGGTAAGTGGGATGCCGTGAACAGAATCAGGAGGGCCTCAACCTCTTTCCAAAGCCCATTTTCCTCCCAATTTCCACGTCTCAGTGGGGGACTACTGCCCCCCAGCCAGAGTCCTGGCGTCTCCCCAGATGCCCCCTTGACCTCACCTCCCACCGCTCATGAGTTTCCAAGTCCTGCCCATTCTCTCTCTCGACCCAGCACCCTCTTCTCTGTCCCCTGCTTCTGCCAGTCTCCTGCCTGCACAGTCTCCTGCCTGGCCTCTTGCCTCCACTCTTCCCTTCTGTCCGCTGTTCACACTGCTCTCAAAATTCTCTTTCCAAAACTAACCTGGCCACACTCATCCTTGGCTTGAAATCATTTGGCAACTCTTAGTTACAGTGGAGACTGTCCCCTTAACATGGCTGGCAGGGCCTCCATGGCCTGTCTAGCCTCTTATGCCCTTCCCCACTAAATGTGAGCCCAGCCACCCACACTGCCTGCAGGTCCTCACAGGGCCTTTTCCTACTCGCTTGGGTTCCATAGCACCCAGCATCCTGTTAGGCAGACCATAAGCACTCAGTACATATTTTGTGAATAAAGGAATGAATGAATGAATGAATGAGTGAATGAATGAATGCATGAATGGGTGAAAATGAATGATGAGGGAATCCAGGAGGAGAAAATAATTTTTGGCAGTGAAAACAAGATGATTTGGGTCTAGGGACATTGAGTATGAGTTGTTGGTAGGTGTCTTTTTCCATTTTCTGTTGCCTATAACAGAATATCTGAAACTGGGTAATTTATAAGAAATAAAATGTATTCCTTACAGTTCTGGAGGCTGGGAAGTCCAAGGCCAAGGAGACATATCTGGTGAGGACCTTTTTGTTGGTGGGGACTCTGCAGAGTCCTGAGGCAGCACAGGGTGACACATGGCAAGGGGGCCAAGTGTGCCAGCTCAAGTCTCTCTTCCTCTTCTTATAAAAGCCACCAGTCCCACTCCAATGGCAACTCATTAATCAATTACCTATTAATACATTAATCTAGGAATTGGTTAATTAATTCACAAGGGCAGAGCCCTCATTACCCAGTCACCTCTTACAGACCCCACCTTTCAATACTGCCACACTGGGGATGAAGTTTGAACATCAGTTTTAGAGGGGACAAACATTCGAACCATAACAACGGGGCATCTAGGTGGAGGCGCAGGCTGCACTGGAAAGGACAGTCTGAAGCTCAGGGAAGGGTCTCTTAAAAGCCAGTGGTCTCTCTTCACATATGAGCCAGTTCCCCTAGAGAAATACAGAGATCAGGAGGTCAAATAACCAGCAAGCTCAGTATTACCAAATCAGCTTTATCAACTAAGACAGCCTCAGAGCTAGAAGGACATTATAAGGACCTTGTTTGGCCTAATTCTTTCATTTTACAAATGAGAAAACGAATGCTTAGAGCAGGGAAAGGCCTGCCAGCATAAGGCAGTGCTAGCGCGAGAGCCTGCGTGTCTCCATCGCAGTCCAAGCTCTTTCTTCTGCCTCCTGCGGACTCCTTGTTCCTGGTAGTCCTCTCTGAGCCCTGAAGGAGGGAGTCATCAGTGAGGGAGACAGTGGGCCTTGGAAGAACCTAACTCCGCAGATATTCATGCCCTAACTCCTCCTTTCCCACAATGCAGCTTTTTGTGCCCCCAAAGGAGAACAGACCCAATAAAGACCCCAGAAGTCACAGAGCTCATGCATTGACTCTCGTGCACTTAACAAACAAGGTAGACCCTCGTGACCTCCGTCAGGAGCTACATTTTTTAACTCTGTTTTGAACATTGTCAGCCATCTACTCTCCAGCCCTATAACAGATCATAAACAGCTGATTAGAAACCACGAGAGGGATTGCAGAGAACAAGAAAACTAACACACTGACTCAAAAAAGCAGCAGATGAGGATAATTTAGGATAAGGACCAATAGCCATTTACACCAGAGCACACGAAGACGCTCCCACACACACAGACAGCCCAATACAAGTTGTAGTTGTGAACTCCAAATTATGTTCAGTCTGTGTTGCTTACTAAAGATCTGCAAATATTTAGACATTTCACAAGGATGTTCATCTAAAGTAATTAAGATTATTGAAGTTCTGGCACTCCAAGAAGCAAGTCCTCTGCTATTCAAATGGGGGAATTATCCTCAAGGAATCTGGGCAACAAAAGTTCTTCATTATGAAAAAGCGGGGAGCCGGGCGCGGTGGCTCAAGCCTGTAATCCCAGCACTTTGGGAGGCCGAGGCGGGCGGATCACGAGGTCAGGAGATCGAGACCATCCTGGCTAACATGGTGAAACCCCGTCTCTACTAAAAATACGAAAAAAACTAGCCGGGCGTGGTGGCGGGCGCCTGTAGTCCCAGCTACTCAGAGGCTGAGGCAGGAGAATGGCCTGAACCTGGGAGGCGGAGCTTGCAGTGAGCCGAGATCGCGCCACTGCACTCCAGCCTGGGTGACACAGCGCGAGACTCCGTCTCAAAAAAAAAAAAAAAAAGAAAAAGCGGGGAAGGGAACTGGCATTCATTGATTTCACAACTCTTTAACTTTGCACATAGCAAACACTCAATATTTTTTTACTTAATGAATGACTGAATGGGTTGAGTTTCTTCAGTCTCATTTTCAAGATTGGGAAAAAGAGCCCTGAAGATTAGAATTGCCTCCCCATGGTCACACAGTGTGGAGCTGGGAGCCTGATCTCTTTCTCCAAGGCACAACTGCTATTGCCACAACCTGACCTGGGTCAACTTTGCAAGAAGGGAGATTTGCACTCTTCCTTATGAAAGAGTGAGGCTAACCCTCCAGCCACACTTCAGTCAATACTGCAAGCACTGATGGAGAGCTTGCTGTGTTTGCAGCCCTGTTTCAGGAGCTCTGCTTCCAGGCAGATGATGCTTCATATCACATATGCTTTCTTTGACTAACAGGAATGAATTCAGGGCATGGACGGACATCAAGCCTGTGAAACCAATAAAGGCCAAGCCCCAGTACAAGCCCCCAGATGATAAGATGGTTCATGAGACCAGCTACAGTGCTCAGTTCAAAGGAGAAGCCAGCAAGCCAACAGCAGCTGACAATAAGGTCATTGATCGCAGAAGAATACGCAGCCTCTACAGTGAACCCTTCAAGGAACCCCCAAAGGTGAGACAGAACTTGTAGGAACCCATCAGCACAGCCTGGACCATAAGGGTTAACTGCAGCAGAGCATGGGGTGGGCTGCTGTCAAATCTGGCCCAGCCCCTATGGACACCTTTGAAATCCCTGCTTCCTCTAAAGCACAGTGAAGACCAGGGGCATCTTCAACAGGAACCTTTGTTAAACTCAAAGGGAATATTTAAGAGGGACATCACCTAAAATAAAGACAGCTTAAAGGCTGGCAGATTTCCAGGGAATTAGCTTCCGATTTTGAGAAATCCAGATAAACAGTAGCAGAAAACCTCACCTGAGCCCTAAATCCCCTTGTCTTAAAATAGATGTGCTTGGGCCCCGGAAGGGCTGGCCCAGTATTGCAGGCCCCCATGCCCGGCTCCCCTCCCGCTAGACCGTGCCCTGCCTCATCCTTGGCTCCAATCACTGGACCCTTTCTTCCCTCCCTAGTCCCTGAAAAGCACCTGCCGTCTCTCATCTTCTCGGGCTAAGCACCATCCACTATGCCTTCTCAGTCTCTCACAATGCACCTGTAGCATCAGCTATAAGATATGTTCCCAGCAATTTGTTACCAAAATGAATGGTTTGTGAAAGCGGACTCAGGGATTTTCCTAAGGTAACATTCCTCCACCTTACATAGGAGTTTGTGAGCAGAAGAAGCATGTTGGAGATATAGCTGGTGAAGCAGGACTCATACAAGCCATGCAACCTAGCATCTTCTGATGCCAGCCCCCGTGGAATTGTACAAATATCCACTGTCCTCTGTATCATGGCAGAAAATGTCTGAGAACCTAAATAGCTCTGGAACCTAATTAGCCTTTTCTCTGCTTTTGTCTAAAAGTCTTACACTTAAGTGGAGTTTCCTATTTGGTCCAGGACCAGTTTATGGGTAAGGTAACTAACCGACCCAGTTTGCCTGGGATTCTTCCATCTTAGCACTGAAAGTTCTGTGTTCCAGGAAACCTCTCAGTTCCAGGCAAACCAGGACAACTGGTTCCTTTCCTTACAGGTCAGGAGTGACTGAAAGCCACTGCACCTCAGTGAGTGAATGATCCAGCCTGTGAGGCCCATCATCAGCTCTGTCCATCCAGAGATGGGGTGGAACCTGGGGCATGAGATCGGCATTGGACAAAAGAGGACGTAGAGGAGAAAGGAAGGAAAATGAGGGAAACTAAATCTAGAGATGGATGAGGGCGGTGGCCTATTGAAGGGTCACTTTCGGTGACTCCAAAGTTTCCTGAGAAAGAGCAGGCAAGGCCATCTTCTCCAGATGAAGGGGACAGAGTTAGAGGAGGGAGGCTGGGGAGAGTGGAGTGAGCTTAGAACAGCTGCTCTGGGGAAAATGGTAGGGGAGCCAGGCAGAGAAGAGGAGCAGAGGGCTGGCGGCAGAAAGCCTAGCTGAGACTGGAGACCCCCCTGCCCAAAGCATCTCAGCAAGGACACTTCTCCATATGGGTGAGCCAGCCTAGAGACAGAAACAGGAGAAGCTAGTGAGTGCCGCAGTGACCCCCCACCCCAGAACCTCTGCATCTTACATCAACAAAGGTTTATTTCTTATTAAAGTCCATTGTGGGTTGGCTGCCACTCTAACCCTCTTCATCTGGGTCTCGCGTGGCAAAGCAGTCTCTCTCTGCTGCAGAGGAAAAGAGAGCACTGGGCAGCACAGGCTGACTCTCAAATCTTCCGCCTGAAGGTGACCCAAGTCACTGCTCACATTTCATTGACCGAAGCAAAATCCTATGCCTGTGGGCGAGTTGAGCAACGTGATGAGGTGTAACTTCCTGCAGGGAGGGGCTCAAATATTGCCCAACAGTGGTATGGCCCACTGCCTGGGGTGGTCGGGGGAAGGCTGGCAGGACAAGGGCGCCCACGTGGCCAGTGAGTGCTGCCAAAGCAACGGAACAGGGAGTTCAGACGGGAGATGCCGAGTGCCCTGATGTCCCTGGGAACACCTTATACACTGTGCTCCACCTGGGCCAACCTCTGTCATTACCGTTATTCCTTAATTAACCATATCTTCTCTCTAAATTCTCTCCCACTCCCCCCCTTTTTGTGTTTCTGTATTTGCCGTCTGTCTCTCCGTGCAGGTGGAGAAACCTAGTGTTCAGAGTTCCAAACCAAAAAAGACCTCAGCGAGCCATAAGCCCACAAGGAAGGCCAAAGACAAGCAGGCGGTGTCAGGCCAGGCTGCCAAGAAAAAGAGCGTGGAGGGCCCGAGTACCACCAAGCCAGACGACAAGGAGCAAAGCAAAGAGATGAACAATAAACTGGCTGAGGCGAAAGAGTAAATTTCCCTGCACTTTCCTTTTACTCTTCTCTCTCTCTCCCTCCCCCCAACTTTTTTTTAAACCAACAAACCAAAAAAGGCCACAAAATTAATTAGAGGCTTCTCATCTGCCTTGGTCCTGAGTGTTCCAGGAGCTCTTTGGTTTGGCTTCTTTTGATGGAAGAATCCTGCTTCACAGACTGAGTGGCAGGCCTCCTCCTGAGGGCAGCCCCTGGAGCACCAGGAAGCGTTGCCGCTGGCTGTGCCCTCCCCTGGCACTCCGACTGCATGCTGATGGGCAAGGCAGGCAGGTCGGAGAGGCAAAACTAATCTCCCGGCAGTGCTTGGAAGTGTCTGTGGGGTCTCCTCCTCCCAGATCCCCAAGATCTGTGTCACTGGTCGATTTTGAACTTTAGGTACATGTGTTCTTTTCCAGAATTCAGAGAATCGCCACGTGCCACAGAAGCTCAGCCTGGGCTTCAGCAATTGACAAAATTTGAGAAAATGTTAAACAAAAACAACAAAGAAAGAAACAACCTTGGCCTTAACGTCAATAAAAGGGAATTGTGTCTGTTAAGTGGTCTTTTCATAGAATCGTCCATTAGACATGTGTGCCTGTGTTTAGTTTCCTATCAGTGGGCTTTAAATTGTATACCAAGTCATAGATATGCCACTGATAACTAAAACTAGGCCAGGGCTGGTGAAACAGGTTAGGTGCTTTAGGTACATTCTAGCTGTCATAGGAAGATCACAGAAATGAGGAGGCTGTTTTCCTCTGATTCCCCTCAGCCGACCACCTGTCCAATGCTGCTGGTTTCCCAGAGCAACTGGTTGGAGATGTCTGAGGAAGAAAGTTCAAGGTGTAGGGATAGTCTATTTGGAATTTGACTTTCCGTTTCTGAGAGACCCAAGGGGGCGTAGATGTAGTGGCAAGTGTGGCGATGTTTACTCTCCCTTCCTGAACCGCTCTGGTCTGCTCCCCAGAAAGGGCAGCAGTGCCAGGCCTCAGGTCAGGGAGAATGTCTGTGACTTAGCTGCAGACTAGGAGACTGCTCTGCTAACTAATTAGCAAGCAGCTTTGACCTCATTAATATATAAAAGCAGCTCTCAGTATATTCTGTGTCGTGTGTGTGTGTGTGTGTGTGTGTGTGTGTGTGTGTGTGTGTGGCCAAAGCCCCCAGGGGTGGCAAGTGCCACCTTAGCTGTGCTAGAGTTGTGTTGTAGGAATTAGGGAGTTGTTGTGAAAAAAAAAAAAAAAAAAAAAAAAAAAACCCAGTGCTTGTGAGGGAATGCAAAATAGTTACCAGAAAAATAAAATTTGCCAATGTGATGTGTATATTGCTCAGCACACTCTATATCTCCTGTCCTTAAAATTCTCTTGTCCCTGGCATTCTGACATGCTGGGCTGCCGTCCAGTGTCAAGCCCCGGCGCAGTCTTGCTCTTCTTTTATAATGAAAGGGGTGAAGAGTGAGGGTCTCACAGTTCCTTACCTCAAAGTCCCTTTAGGTCATTCTGGTTTGGAGGAAGTGGAGCCTCCGCAAACTCTCTCTTATTCTGACCATTCAGGCAGCAAAGTCTCTGCTTACATCATTTTGGTTGTCACCTTGGGGCTGAGTGAGAAGTCTTTTGCAAATTAATTTGGCATGTGCTACGTGAGCCATAATTATTAACAGAATAGGAATACCAGAAATGAAGTCATTGGTGAGGCCCACTGCAACCTTCCTTTCTATCTCAGGGTTTGAAACTGTGAGGAAGGAGAAGTATGAAAAAAGGTAGAAAATGCCGGTGGGTTTCCATGTTTATGAGTCGCAGATTTTGAAAGCTATCAGGAAATGACTGGAGTGGATCTCAGTACTGATTCCAACTCTTTGCCAGCTAATCTTAACATTTACCAGAAAGCTCTAGCAACATGATCTTAATTGTATCCAGAGAATTTGCCAATGTATGTTCAGTCTCTCAAGATTTGGCATTAGTCAGACATGTTGATGCTAGCCACAGTTTGGATTTCTCCATAGAATAATCTTTTATTTTTGCAGATCAAGTAAATCAGAGTTTACAATGCACAGAGGATCATTCATTTAGCATTCTCTTGCTAGAAGCCTGTGTGCCAGGCACTGTGCTGGGCGTGGTGGGCAGTATAAAGAAATCTGTCTCCACAGCCACACAACCAGAGGGTGCACATGACTTGATCCCTGTGACCAAGTCAAGTTGGTGTTGCCCAAATCACAGTCTGCCCTAAGGGTCCCACAGGCTTCCCCACCCCCCAACCCCCACTCACTGCCCCAGGGACCAACTTCCTACCCTGCCCACCTGAGGCTTTAGAGGACCTGTAGAATGTCTTTTTCAACCTGTCAGTATCCCCTTCTGTTTAACACACCCACTGAGAAAACCCTGTTTGTAGTTCACTTTGACTCTTGAATGTGTCGCTTCAATGGCAAGAAACTTCCTTTGATTTCTACTGTTTACAAATAAAACTCAGCCAGTCTCATTCTATATCCCAAACATACTGAATGAAACTGATTTTGGTTCCACAAGCAGTGTTTGGGTGTTGCCTTCCTGAAGGTGACCAAGCTTCCAATGCTTGTCCCACTGGTCTCTGTACATTTCCCTGTGGTTCCCAGTCCTTTCCTGGCGAGGGAGCAGGGACTGAAGCTTTCCCGCTGTTTTCCTGCCTGCAAAAGCAGCCTCAAGAGCTGTGCATTGGCTTCCCTCAGCAATCCGTCCTCTGTCCGTGCTCCCATTTGGTCCACATAGCTTTGCCTCTCTGAGGCAGACAGGAAGTGTCTAATTATGATTTTGTGGCCTGGGTTTTGTTGCATACCACAGATTGTCTATGTAACGTGTAGCGCACACCTCTCTTGGTGCTATTTCATTCCTGCTGTAAGAGAATGACAAAAATATTCATGTATAGCCAATTGATTGTGACGTGCTTGTGGTCTGTGCTTGCTCAGAAAAACAGACAGACAAACAAACAGTTTTTCCAATTATAAATAAATGCTAAAGACGAACACCACTTTCTTGATCTTATTTCCTTGATGAGGCCCACCTGAGTAGGTGAAGGAACGAACCTTTTCCATTTGAGCCATTCTCTGCAAGATGAGCTGTGCCCTGCAGTCTTCCTGGGGCTCTCCATAATGCAGCTTGACTCTTTTAGATTGCCTCTCAGATACTATTTGCAAGCAGTCAGAGCTAAGTGTTGGGAAAGCGAAGATGGACCGGGAGACGCACTGGCCAACAAGGTAGTGTAACGTTCTGATCCCATGTTGCCGGGAAGAGTGACTGCCTGCCCCCAGCACCACCTTACCATGCTGAGAGGCTGGGCTCTGACTCTTTGCCTCCTTCCTGTTGACTGGCAGGACTGTCGTTTCTGGCTTTTTCTCCTCCCAAGGGATGGCAGAGATGCCTTCACTTGCTCAGTTAATCTATGGTCATTATGGATGTTCCACCCTTAGGGGGCTGGCTCACTGTGGGTTATGCAGGTGACAGTCACATGTGTGCCTTATGTGGGGGTGCTGAAACAGCCACCAGAGAGGCAACCAAGTAAAGTAACAACAGATCAGGTAGTTGGGAACTCAAATGAAGGACAGGCTTCTTCCAACAAGGGCTGGGGAGTTGCGGAAGGCTTTGTGGCAGCGGGAGCCCTGGAAAGCAGCTGGGGTGTGGATATGTAAGGGCAAGGCCGCTGCAGGGAGCAAGTCTAGAAATGGAAAAGTGGGGGAGCTGGGTGGGAACCTGAAAGCTAGGACCAAGTTTGCCCACTTTGTTATCCTTCTGGTAAAGTGGAAGACAAAAGATTTTATACTCTTCATTTTTCCAACATATGTTGATTGAATACCTATTATGTGCCAGGCACTGTGCTGGGCACTAGGGAAACCAGGATGACTGAGACCCTGCCTCTGATCACAGTGGGGCACGAAGGAGGAGGCCATTCTAGCTGGTTCCATGGATCAGGGAGGACTTCAGCGATGGGTAGGTGTTGACCAGGTGAACAGAGCTGGGGGTGACCAAGGCATGCCAGACAGAGGGGTCTGCCCAAGCAAAGGTTGGAGGGTGGGGGCTGTCAAATGCCAGATGAACTTAAGTTCTGGGGGGTAGTTCCCTTGGGAGGGTCATGGCACAGGCTGGAGAGTGGCAGAGCTCGGTGGTGGAGAGGCCTGGTGCACGTGAGTGGGCGGTTGCTAACTGGGATCTCCATTTCCATTTGCCCAGATTGCACCCACACCTCTGCATGCTCCCCTGTCATGCTTCTGTCGCTTGCTTACGCGTCGGGCGACACCACAGATCCTCTCTTGCTCTAAGCTAGGAGCCCTAGGGTGGACTTTTATTGCTGGACCTGATTGCTGAGTTTTGGGGGAGGCAGGGGTAGAAATCAATCAAGGGTGGTATAAATGAAAAGTCGTATGTATTTGTTTTCCACATGAATAGAAAACATCCCACCTACCTGTCTACTTTTGTATGAGGCAGAAAACACAAAAGCTGCTCAAGAAATAAAACAAGTACATAAAAGCACATTATTAAGCTCTATTTTGACGAGTTAAGGGAGAGAGACAAAACGGGGGTTGAGAGAGGTGGTAAGAAAGACAGGCGAGACGTGAGAGGTAGAAATAGTGGCACAGAGAGAAAAAGACACGGGAAGGCACACATATGAAGACACCTAGAGTAACCTAAGAGAGTGCGAGAAGGTGAGACATACTCAGAGTCAGAGAAAGGACAAGCATTGGGCAATGGAGGAGGCAGGAAGGCAAGGGCCTTGCCAGCTTTGTCAGTGCTGCCCATGCACTCAGGGCTCCCCCAGAGGCTCTTCCGCCTGTGGTTCCCACCATGCTCCCCTCTGCTGCCCAGAGCCCCAGGAAGCGAATCTGTAACCCATCGTTCACATTGCCTCCCGCAAACAGCAAACAAACAAAATTCAAACCAGCCCCCTATTTTCAATGAAAATAGGTCATTGTTGCTAAGTTAGCTATAAATGTATTTCATTCTTCCTTAGAGTTTGTGTGTTCTTTGTGAAATTCTTCCCTCTTTTGCTTCACTAAGGTTTAAGAATTTACAACCTGCTTCTCATAGATTTGAGGAGTGTCAAGTCCCATTTCACAAAGTCTATGGACTCCTTTAGTGTGTCACTGTGGTTTAAGGCTCCTTTTACTGCTAAAATGCCTTAAAGCAGTTCACATTTTCAGGACCATAGGTAGAGAAGTTTCTTTCAGGATGTAACCAGTGGACCATCTGCATTAAAGCAAGGCTCCACCCCTAGCACCACCTGAGACCAGCAGGGCTAGGAAAATGGCTAGGGCAGCCAAGGCCACTGAAAAGGAAAGACAGCTATTTCAAACAAATGGAGCCCAAACTCCGCTCTCACAGAACCAGGCAAGTGATCCAAGCCCCACTTTCACCACACTGCCATTTGATGCATATATCCTCATAACACCTAGACCATCCTAGAATTCCTACACCAGGGAGAAGTAGAATTAACACCATTACGTACTGTGTTATTTACCCTGTGAATACTGGTTAACATGGACAGTGCTCTTAGGTGTTTACAAGGTTCATGGGTGGAAATCAGTGCTGCCGTGCAAACCTGTGTCTCTCACTAACCTCCTGGAGCATTAGTGTCCTCCTCTGAAAATGGGGATACTAATACCCCCTCAGAGGAGCACAGTGAGGATGAAATGACATGAGGGCTGTAGGGAACCCATGGAGGACACTAAACATATCACTTCATGCCCTTCTCCTCCCTATAGAGTACTTGAAAGTACATGTCCACTTTCTGATAGATACATACTTAGCTGTGAGTAATACATGAGGTTGATTGAGGCAAACATTCTTAAGAAGATTGCTTTTAAAGAATTACAGCTATTGAATTACCTTGAGTCCACAGACCTAAATGATAATATTCTAACAATTTATATGTATGCATTGCTTACGAAGCATTTCTTTCTGTGACATTCCACTGAACCCTCCCAATGTTATGGGGCAGGTGTTGGCCTCAGGTAACAGAGGAGAAAGGGAAGCTCAAAGAGGAGGGGGCACCTGCCAGCTTGGTCAGGCTTGGAAGATGGAGGAAGCACTGGAATCTAGGCTTCCAGCTTCATAGCCTGCTGTCTCTCCCTCTCACCTGAAGGAGGCTGGGCTGGCCTGAAAAGAATCAGGTTTCAGACAAGTGGGACTCCCAGTAAAAACTAAGCCCATACCCCACAGTGCCACACTCTGGCTGGGCCATTCCAGGTCCTCCAGCAGGCTTGCCTAGTACCCTTTTTAAATCTTGGGACCCAGATATTAACTGAGGGAAAATAAGAATGGGGTCAGGTCTTTACACATCTGACTGAGACATCCCGGCTGTACTGACCAGTCATCACAGCCAATACACAGTTTTTCTCCTTTTGGTACTAGCTTGCCTGGGTGACTGCAATGTAGGTTACTAAATACAGAATGGTCCAGCAGATTCTTCATTCATAAGAAATATACTCGGTCCTGGAGGTACCAAGATAAAACTGGTATCCATTATTATCTGCAGTATGTGGGTATTGGATCTGAGACTGCCATTTTGAGCATTTTATTTCAGTCAGTGGAATTGAACTTAAATTTCTGTCCCTTGTCCTCATGTAATGGGTCTCGATTACTTGTTAACCTGGCATTGTATATAGTGATCTCAACAGATGGTCCCAGAACTCTTACCTGGGGCCAAGAGAGCTTCAGATGCTGAGATTTAAAAGTTACTGCCACTGCTTGCTACTGGTTTAAGCTGCTAGAGGGATCTTTATGCAAATCTGACCATGTCACCCCGTGCTTTAAACCATCCGTGGGCTCCTCGTGGCGCAGAAGCTTCTTGTTCCCTCGGTGCACCATGCTGCTTCTCACCTCCATGCCTTTCCCTCGCTGTCCACCTGCCCGGAATGCCCTTCTCCTGCTTCTCCACCTGGCTAACTCATCCTTCAAGACTCCGCTCAGGGGACAGCTCCAGGAAGCGTTTCCCGCACCTCCCAAGCTGGGTAAGCTGCTCCCTGTGTGTCTTCATGATGGAACTTGCCACATGTACTGTGTCATCCGCTCATGTGTATGTCCCCCCATTAGACCATGCTCCTCCAGGGCAAGGGCCAGGTCTCTCTGTTCACCTTTGTAGCCCTAGCTCCTGGCCCAAAGCCTACCATAGAGAGTGTCTTCTAAAGTGCTCGTTGAATGAAAAATGAGTGAGTGAATGAATGATAAGATTCACTATCTGCCTCCACATTCACCATGGTGCCTCCACAAGGCTCTTCTCTGACTAATAACTGTCTCTGCTCCCATGAAAGGGGCAGTTTTGTGAGAGGTCACGGCAACTGTGGAGCAAAGAGCAGTCAATGGCTGGTTTTATACTGGCTGGCCTCTGTTCAGGCCTGCATACCTCTGTACTTTAGATAGCCACTTTTTCTAAACAGTCTTGATTGCATAAAATCATGGGCCCTTGGTTACAGGGTAATCTAAGAGGTTGGCCAATCCCACTCCCTGCTCAGTTCAGGGCTCCTAACTCTAGGGTGACAGGACCCTCCCCATCACCACACATTTCATAGGCATGTCTAATTCCAAGCAAGGATTACAACCAATAGGCCTGGTTCTAAATCCAAGCTCTACTATTTACTAGCTATGTGACCTTAACTGAGTCTCTTAATTTCTTTAAGCCTCCAATAGATAGCAATAATACAAATATCAATCACTCTCTGAATATATTTGGTTCCCAAATTCAGGAAGTAAAAATTTGGCCAGCAAGGGATAACATGTTATTTCAATTTGTTTGTTTCCAGAGTTCAGGATAGCAGGTGGCCAGAGCTCTGATAGCAAGGGATACCTGATTCCCAGGCCTGCAGTGAGGGCCCTGTGGGGAGGCATGCAAAAGTCCTCTGCAAACTGGAATGTGCAACGCCCTTGCCAATAGCTCATGTTATGGGTAGTTTTGCTGACCACAGCTTCCCAGTTAATTACTGCCCTGGTCCCCAGCAGTATGGCAGCTGGAGCTACACAAGGTGAATCCACTCCTTCTGCCACACAATGGCCTGAGATTAAGGCCATCTAGTGTTGGCTCTTGCTGCCTCTTCCCGTCCCCCAGCCCTTCATCTGGCCCCTGCTCTCTAAGCACACCCTATAAATCACCTGGTGCAGATCCATTTCTGCAATTCCACGTTCATTTGGAGTGATCCCCTCTGGACACAGGAAACCAATTTTGATTAATTGCTCAAGATCCGATCCTTTGCTTTAAAAGGGGGTTGGGGGAAGACAATGATTGATTTGCAAGTTCCCAGGAGCATAGTGTTAGACAAGAATTGAGTGCTGCCTTAGTCCAACACTTTACATTTTAAAAAGGGTCATTAGCAGAATTATTAGATTCCTGGCAGCCCACTGGGACAATCTACTGTGCCTTTGACTTTGCCTTCTTGGTGCTAAAATAATCGAGAATGCTTTTAAAAATATTTCTCATACAATTGGAAATTTATTTAGTTCTGGTTAGCAGGCCAAATCTAGAAAAGGTATTTAACAATGGCAAAAATAAATAGGTAAATAACCACAAAGAAAACATAACCACCTAGCCACCTACCCACCTAGTGCAACCATTTCCCTGAATTTCAGAAGAACATGTCTGCCTAGAGGGAAGCCGGAGTGGCAGGGAAAGACCTGAACTAGGAACTCACCCCAGATCTTGATTCAACTTTTGTAAAATGCAGAGTTTCCACAGCCTAGGGAAAGGGAATGAACCCTTACTTGGCCTTTACACACTTCCTCTCATTAAATCCTCACAGTAAGGTTAGAGTCTGCAGGTGTCACTCCCATTTACAGATAAAGAAATCAGACCTCGATGATTAAGGAACAAAGTCACACAACTTGTAAGTGGTGAGCCAGGACGTGAACCTAGGTTTGGGTGACCCTAAAACCCATTCCTTGTCCAGGACTTGGGACTATCTGTAGGATTCCCATCGTAAAGATGTGCATCCCCCTGAAACAGCAGCCTCCTCCTCTGTCCCTCGCTTGCTCTGAAACGTTCGATGACTCTCCATCCTCTAGTCTATGGCAAATGAGTCACAAGAAGGTCACAGATGCTGTTGATCTACACAGTTCTCTCCTTCCACCCCTGACCCAGAATTAAGTCTTGCGGAGGCAGCATTTCTCCTAACTGTGGTCCTAGCCGGTGTTTCCGTGTGATGAGCCACATCTGGCGGACTCAGTGTGACCCTGGGCTGGTAGACTGATTGGCAGCTGCACAAGTAGGGCTTCCAGGTGTGAATGTGGATGGGTACTCTTAGGCAGGACGCCTCTGCTTTCTGGGGCTAAGGTCTTCTTTTTCAGGGTTGGCTGAATGCTAGGAAGTAAACGTGGCGGGTAGGGGGCGCTGTGCAGTGGGAGTAGCCAGCCAGGTTGTTGGGGGCCTGGGCCCAGAGGGGCAACTCTCTAAGGAGATGCAGTTGGGAGCTCTGAGCTGGGACCTGCAGAAGTCATTGGCTCCAGCCAGAGCCAGTCAGAGTCATCTCAAGCCGAACTCAGTCCAGACATCTGCAGACAAATTTGGAATCTCTGTATCTGTATATCCCACCAGGAGGGATATTATAGAGGGGAAAGAGCTCCTCCATTAAGGTCCTGACTTTGCCCAAACTCACTACGTGACTTTGGGCAACTTACTTCCGCTTTCTGCACCACGTTTTCGCTTCTGGAAGGCGAGGTGAGGACTTTCTGTCTGCCTGGCTGACACCATTGTTGTGAGAATCAAATGCCTTGTATGTAAAGTTATCTCAGAAACCTTAAAGAGATGTTATCATTTGGAGGGACAAAAAAGGTGCTGAGTTAAAAATAGGAAAACATTTTTATGTTATGTAAATGCAGTTGTTAGAATTTGATTTTGCATGAGCTATTTTTAAACTCCTCATTGAGAAAGTAGGCCTCCTACTATGTGCCAGCTCTATGCTAGTGATCCCTATGTCCTGGTACACAGTAGGCATTTAGTAAATGCTTGTGGAAGTCGGAAGGAGGCAAGAGGCAGGGAAGAGAGGAGAGGAGGGGAGGGAGAGAGGGAAAGAGAGATGAAGCAGGCATGGTTCCTGGCCTGAAAGTGCCCAGTCTAGAGAGGCAGATACAAAACTAATGAAGCTGATCTGACAGGGGCTGCTGCCAAGGTGGGGGTGGGGGTAGGGGTGAATAAAGACTTGGTTCTCAGAGCCCTCACATCTCAACTGCCCTCCTTATAACATGTCTCAGTTGGCTCTGTCCCTTGGACAGAGTGAATAAAGAGAAGTGAATAAAGAGAAGAACCTGGAACTGATTCCTCAGTCATGGAGGAGGGGTTTGGACGGCGAGGGATGGTGTTTGGGCAGCCTGCACTGATAAAGCTGGAGCTGCTTGGGCTGATCATTGGAGGTGTAGACTCCAGGGCAGAGGAGGTGTGGCCTGTGTGGAGACCACACCTACAATATGGCTTTCAGTTCTGGAGTTGCACTTTCCAAGGCACAGAGCCAACTGAGACACGTTGTAAGGAGGGCAGTTGAGATGTGAGGGCTGTGAGAACCAAGTCTGAACTGTTGTGGGGCATATGTTACTTGGAGAAGCCAGGGATACAGACCCAATTGCTGCCCCATTCAAATACCTGAAAGGCTGTCCTGGGGCAGCCAGCAGGGCATTCACTAAAAGGGTGGCTCCAGAGTGCAAAACAGGGATCAGTGCAGAGATAGGAAGGAGTGGAGCTGACTGTAATGCAGACTTCTTCTCAGGTCTAACCAGTGGCCACTGAGGAGGAGGCTGCGTCACCAGGCATGTGCAGCGCCCCCCAGGCAGTGCGAGCAGCAACTGGGCAGCCACCTGCCAGGGAGACTGCAGCAGCGGCTCAGGAGACCCGTGGCCCAGCAGTCTGTCCTTCCAGCCCTGGGTGCCTTTGATTTGGCTTGTGGAGTTGTGCTTTTATGGAATAGAGAGGGAAGACTTCTCCAACAGAGTGACAGCTTGGCCCCTAATAAGACCTTTGAGCCTCTCTGGTTTGACGAGATACAGGCTGATAAAGTTTAGGGCCCAGCTTGGAGGCGGTGCCTGTACCCGGGTGGTGGCGTCATGTTTGTGGTGTGTGTTGACAGGTCTGTCTCCTGCCTCACTCTAGGAGCTCCTTCCCCCAAGTCAGGGGTTGGCTCTCATTCACTTCTGTGTCCCCAGTGAGGGCCTCACACAGAGCAGGGTCTCAGTAGATTTGTTCAGTGAATGGATAAAAGAGAAAAAATTAAAAGTGAATAAAGAGAAGACGCTACACCAGCCATGTGTTTTTCCCACAAATATCTGCCAGGTACTACAATGAGCCAGACCCTGTGCTAGATACTCGTGATGCAAAGATGAAGAAAACACAGTCCCACGGGCTAGCAGGAGAGGCAAATAATTACCAAGCAACAGGATAATTACTAAAAGAGGAGCTCCCACAGAGTCCTGTTGAGGAGAGAGGCGGAGCGAGAGTTGTTTTGAGAACTCCTATCTCCTGCAGATTCTTCATAAGAATAATGAGCCTTTCAAAGATAGTTTCCGTGGCAATCCCCCTTGGCGGCTGTGTTTCCATCACGTGTTAGGAGCTTTGTTTGTGTCTAAGAATTATGAGCACGTGTATGGGGCCCATGGAGGCAGGCAGCAAGGGAACAGAGCCCTGGAATCACCCTGTCTCTGTCCATGTCCTGCCAGGGGCCCTGGGGTGCCGTTGGCCTGGGCCTCGCTGTTCCCCTCCTGCCCATCTTTTCTCCAAGTGAGTTTGCTCCATCTCTTCCACCTGCCGCTGAGATGTTGAGAGGCCCATGTTTTAGTCCTGGACCTGGAGAGTCACTTGCCCATTCTGGGCCAAGTTTCCATCTGTGGAGCAACACAATTGGACCAGATCGCCAAGTCGCCCTTTGGAATTAACATTTGCTAAACGTCACCTGTATTCCAGGGGCCGTGCCGTGAGCATTCACATAACCTAATCCTCCCTAGAAGGTGGACCTGCTAATCCTCCTTTTATAGATTAGGAAACTGAGGCCTGGCGATGTGTGCCCCTGATGCCATCCTATGGCTGGGAAGGGGTTGAATTCACATTCAAACCCAGCTCTTCTGGCCTCAAGCCCAGTCAATGCACTGTCTCTTTAGCAGGTTGCTTTTTACATCATGAGAAATAATATATGTTAAAACGTCTGACACCAAGCCTGGCCCATAGTTATTGCTCAGTTTCTTTCTTCCTCAAGGCTTTTCCACAATGCCCCACACTCCCACACTTCCCCGGGAAGGCAGGGGATTCAAGGACAGGGTCCATAGGCTCCCTGCTTTCTGAATGGAGCCCTATGCCGGGAGCATTGCCGCAGCTGTTGGCTGCTTTGATGGTGCAACAGGAGACAATCTGGGAAGAAAAAACCACGTGGATGGACTATAGGACTGGAATTGTGTGCAAGGGCAGGAATCAGTGGGAGGGAGTGAAGTCCTTTCTCCATCCAGTGGAGGGCAGGGCTCAGTAATCCTGCTTCTAGACTCTGGAAAGTGTGGATCCAATGTCAGTGTGTGTGCACTCAGGAGGCATTGCCTGTCTCCATGGAAACAGGAAGAAGGGCAGACAAGGAAGTGTCTAAGACAAGATGTCTCATATAACCTTGGAACATTAGTTTTGCAAATAGGACAGAGCCTGGCACAGAACAGTCTCTTTATTCATTCACTCAAGTGTTAAGTCAGAACCCACCTGGGCTCCGGTACTGTTCATTTAAGGTACAGAGGATACAATGATGTGCAAAACTGACATGGTCCCCGCCCTCTGGACACTTCAGTCTAATGGGAGAAACATTAATCCAAAAGAATACAAGGAATTCACTGAGATAAGAGAGGAAAACAAGTGCCAGGGACCAGGAGAGCCTGTAGCAGGGGGCTGGCCATGACTGTGGGGTCAGGGAAGGCTTCCCAGGGCAGTGCTTCAGTGAGCTGAGAGAGGACAGCTGAGTAGACACTAGCCAGGTGAAGAGGGAACAAGAGAATATTCCAGGAGGAGACAACTGCATGTGCAAGAGCTGTAAAATGGGAAGGAGCAGGGCTTGTTGAAGGAACAGAATGCTGGGCACAGAGAACCAGGAAAGGCAGGAAGGAGAGGGGTGAAGGGGTAAGGAAGCAGGTAGATTGGCCAGCTAGGTGGGGCTGTGTAACAGATTTTCTTCTTTATTCTTGGTACAAGGAGGAGGTATTGAAGGGTTGTGAGCAAGGAAGGGACAAGATACGGTTTGCTCTCTTAAAAGATCATTCTGATTTCTGTATGAAGAATGGATTGGAGGACAGCAAGAATAGATGGAACAGGGGACAGCAGTTAGGAGGCTGTGACAGCGGTCCAGGGAGATGATGGCATAGCAGGTAGTAGGGGAAGGGAAGGAGGGAAAGAAGTGGGAATATTCAAGAGATAAATGTTAGGAGCTGAAATCAATGGGAACTAATGGATGGGGTGAGGGTTTTGAGGGAGAGGGAGGTATCAAGGATGAATCTGAGTTTCTGGCAGGGGCTAGGGAATAGAGGATGAACCAGCTTTCAGCAACAATAACTTTTAAAACTTTCCATTTTGCCTTCTTTGTTTCAGATACTGTGCTGAGCATTGGGGCTGCAGGCAAGGAGGTTGGCCCCTGCCTTCAGGGAGCTCACTGTCTAGCAAGGGAGCCTGGCCTGCAGTGGAGATATGTGAGAAAGTAGAGGGAGAGACTGTGAGATGGTGCTGCAGCAGGGATGCAAATGAAACTAATCTGGAGAGACACAGGCAGGAAGACCTGGGAGGAGGTGGGAGCTGAGCCGAGCCTTCAAGGACAGGCAGGGCCCTGACAAAGAAAAGTGGGTGAAGCAGAAACAAAGACACAGCCCTTGCTGGCAGTGTGCAAAACAGCATGAGAGGATGATGCAGGGAAAGTGGGGTTCCCCCAGGACTGCTGTGAGGGTTGAATGACATAAGGTAACAGACGCATGAGCATTTTAGTAAACTGCTATCACAGTTATTACAGAAGTGGACTGATTTGTGCACTATCCAAGCACTCCGAAAATATCAAGAATTATTATTCCAGATGCCCACCTAGCAAAGTCTTCTGTTGTAATAATCCTGACATTTATATCATTATCCCCACTTGACAGGTGAGGAAACTGAGGTCTATTGTGGTTAAGCAATTGCCCAAGACCTTTCAGGCAATAAGCAGCACAGAAGCCAAGGTCAGCCCAGCAGGTCGTTGTACTTTCTGAGAGGTTAGTGCTTTCAGGGCGCACAGGCTGGGAGAAGGCACCTGTGGCATATGCTATCTTGAGAATATGTGCTGCTGACCAAGGGCACAAGATTTGGTTGTGCAGGTTGGGCCATGCCCAAGGACAGCTGGCCTGTGGCCTGAGTGGGCTGAATGCAGCCTGCTTCTGCTCCCCAGGCCATGAACCAGCTTCCACCCTGAGGGGATGGCTTTGCCTCATTCATACCAGCCTCACCGGAGGAGGTGAGGCACTGTACAGATGGGAGTCTGGCAGGCAACTGGAACCACGTGAGGACCAGTCAGTGTCAGTGAGGATTTCATGGCGCCCTTGAGTGCAGTTTCGTGCATAGAAAAACTGCCCAGGCAGCTTGGATTTTAAAAATAAATGCTTAATAAAAAGTAACAAAAATCAAAAACTTAGTAAAATGTAACAATCTCTTTTAAGGAGGATGTTATAGTTTACTTCAATTGCCCTAAATATAAATTAAATTATAAATAATTTTAAATAAATTAAGATAAAAATATGGTGACCATTGGCTTGTCATAAAAGTTCCATCATTGTTTAAAAATGTGTAAAACTGTCGTATCTTTCAGCTTTAAATTATACATCTAATTTAATTATTCCATTACACATTTTATATTGGGATTACAAAACTAATCTGTTAGACATTCTAATATACTAAATTATCTTAAACATTACAAATACCTTTGAAGTAAATCTATGCATATTTTTCCTAAACTTTCTTCTTTGTTGTTTTTTTTTTCCTGGAGCCAGTGTCTTACTGTGTCACCCAGGTTAGAGTGCAGTGGTATAATCTCACCTCACTTCCACCTCCACCTCCTGGGCTCAAACGATTCTCCCACCTCAACCTCCTGAGTAGCTGGGACTACAGGCACCCGCCACCACACCCAGCTAATTTTTGTATTTTTACAAAATACAAAAAATGTAGAGATGGGGTTTCACCATGTTACCCAGGCTGATCTCGAACTCCTGACCTCAAGTGATCTGCCCGCCTCGGCCTCCCAAAGTGCTGGGATTACAGGGTTTTTTAAAAACTTAATGCAAAAAAAGTAATATTGGGGACTTGATTTAATTCATCATTTTTAATCTTAATTATAACCTTCCCATGATTAAAGATACCTACCAAAGAAAAAAGTTTTCTAACCTAAGCAATATGGGGTTATGTATCCATGCAAAGTTGAGGTTAGCTCACAGCTGGCTCATTAAACAGAAGAGCCCATTAAACAGAAATTTGGTACATGGCTCAGGAGCCAATGCTGTAAATATCCAGGGAAACGTACTTCCTGGCCCAGGCTGCAGGGCTGGCCTTCTTTGTGACCTCCATGCCAGTAGGGGACTCCAGGCCCATGGCCTACCCTTGGGATAGGTTCTGCAGCCCAAGCCCCTGAGATGGAGTTAAGCTCCCTTTTTTTCTTTTGTCCCTTCTCAGTTTCCTCACCCTGTTGGGAGGACACCACCCAGGTCGCTTCACAATCTAAGAGAATACCCCTAATCAATTTCCTGCTTGGCTCTATTCTGAATTCGGTTTTTCTTTGTCCTCTCTGACCAGCCACCAGTGACTGGAAGTATTTTAATGCCACTTTTGGATTCCACATGCTTCTCACGGCCTTGCCTGGCTCTCTTCTCAAACACCAAGGTCCTACTGATAGCAGCCAGCTGTGTCCATCTGGCCAGAGCAACTGCGTTCCATGTTGTACTGAGCCAGAGAGCCGCCCTGGCCCCTTCCACTGTGATGCTCAGGGACAGCAAGGGGAACTGGATGGAGAGGTTGCCTGTGCCGCGTGGACTCTGCTGAGAAATACCAGTCCCTGGGTGACTCAGGATGCTAAATACAGTAAAAAGCTTCTGCATCAGGACAACAAAGAAGAATAAAAGTAGTCCAAATACACATAATTTTACTTCCAAGTAAACAGAAAAACAACCATAATACTACCTAATAATACTATAGTACAAGGTGCTCTAGGTACTGACCTCTAATCATTATAGATTTCTGAGTAAATATCATTATACCCAATAAATAGGGTAATAGTAATAGCTACCTTGCATTGAGCACCTACTATGTGCCAGGCGCGCTAAGGGAAAGAGCACAGGCCCCAGGAGTGGAAGGACCCAGGTGCTAGTCCATGGGGGTCCCCTCACTTTCCCCATCACTTGTCCTCTCACGACCTCATTTTCTTCTTCAGACAAGTAAGGGTAAGAAAATCCTTCCTGTGTGCTTCACAGGGCTGCTCTGTTGCTGAAATGAGCTATAAAAGGAGTCATTTGGAAAGCTGGATGTGTTGTAGGCGTGCAAGGGCCTGTGACGCTTGCTGAGCAATGCCACTCTCGAGTGGCAACTTCCAACGTGGCCTGCAAGGAAGGAGTGTGCACTCTAAACCAGAGGGCTCCAGGCTGGCCAGGTCTAAGTGTGGCAACCGTTGTCTTTGAGAGTTAGTGTTGTCACACACTCTCCACAGTGTGGGTGGGCCAGAGGATGAGGCAGACGGCCACAGTGAGGCAGAGGGAACAGTGCCTGAGGATCCTGATGAAAGACTGGGACTTTTGGCTGCAGGGAAATAAGCCCAGGAGCCTTGGAGTTGGTGAGGGCAAGGGTCTCAGGAGAGCAGAGAGAGTCAGAAATGGGAATGGAGGGGATCAGGGCCTCATCCCTACCTGAATGCGGAGTCCCAGTGAGTCACCTACCAAAGGTTGGGGGTAGTGGGAATGGTGCAGGCAATCACAGGGTGCACTGTCTATGGAGAATTTAAAGCAATAAAGCTAAAAGCTGCCTGTAGTCCAGCTATTCAGAAGGCTGAGGTGGGAGGATCATTTGAAGTCAGGAGCTGGAGAACAGCCTAGGTGACATAGTGAGACCCCATCTCTACAAAAACAAATAACAAAAAAACTAAGCTGTCCTGCTTTTTATTATCACCATATGCTGCTCATTCTATACAATGTCAGTGATAAAATACTTTTCCCCTTGCAGGAGAGGGGGAGAGAGGCATTCCCACTCCCACTGCTTCCTTTCCTAGTATGCCATGGACCCCTTGCCCCTTCCTGCAGCCAGTGGTTAACAAGGGGGCAGGGAGTCAGGGAGGGAAAAGAACTTGGAAGGCCCTGAGAACAAGGAAAGAACACCCTGGCCTGTGGGGGCATCTGGTGGGCAGCTAAGATGGGGCTCCCAGGATGGGCCCAATAATCCCAGAAGAAAAAGTAGGAATCTGGATGGAGTGTGGGGTGGACGGTCTGCTGGGATGCCTACTGGATGACTCTGAGTCCAGCTATAGTACTGCCATTGTCACCAGGGTGCTACCCCCTGTGCCACGTGCAGGTTATAATCAATTGGCAAGCACATTGAATGACTGATCCCTGAGCCTTCCCCTCACCCCCCTCTCTCACCCCCACCCACATTCTGTACTGAGAACACAGAAATCAGATTCTCCTGGCTCTCCAGCAAGAGCTGCCTGGCCCAGGCTCCACTAGGCCAAGACTTATTAGGCAATCTGTACTCTGCCCTGTCCCTGCCTGAGCTCTACTCTCACAGTGATCACCTCTCTCTCCTTTGCAGGAGCCTGGCTCAGCCCGTCAGTGATTCAAGTAAGAATCGAGGTCCTGTAGCCACAGAGCCAGACAAGGATCAAGGTTCTGTGGTCCCAGGCCTTCTGAAAGGTCAAGGTCCTATGGTCCAAGAGCCTCTGAAGAAGCAAGGTTCTGTGGTCCCAGGGCCTCCAAAGGATCTAGGTCCCATGATCCTGTTACCAGTCAAGGATCAAGATCACGTGGTCCCTGAGCCTTTAAAGAATGAAAGCCCTGTTACCTCAGCACCAGTCAAGGACCAAGGTCCCTCGGTCCCAGTTCCTCCAAAGAATGAAAGTCCTATGATTCCAGCAAGAGCTAAGGATCAAGGTTCTGTGGTACCAGAGTCTCCAAAGGATCAAGGTCCTAGGATTCCTGAGCCTGTGAAGAATCAAGTTCCTATGGTCCCAGCACCTGTCAAGGATGAAGGTCCCATGGTCCCAGCACCTGTCAAGGATGAAGGTCCCATGGTCCCAGCACCTGTCAAGGATCAAGGTCCCATGGTCCCAGCACCTGTCAAGGATCAAGGTCCCATGGTCCCAGAGCATCCGAAGGATGAAAGTGCCATGGCCACAGCACCCATAAAGAATCAAGGTTCCATGGTCTCTGAGCCTGTAAAGAATCAAGGTTTAGTGATCTCAGGGCCAGTTAAGGATCAAGATGTTGTAGTCCCAGAGCATCCAAAGGTTCACGATTCTGCAGTTGTGGCACCTGTAAAGAATCAAGGTCCTGTGGCCCCTGAGTCTGTGAAGAATCAAGACCCCATTCTCCCAGTACTAGTGAAGGATCAAGGCCCCATGGTCCTGCAGCCTCCAAAGAATCAAAGTCCTATAGTCCCTGAACCTCTGAAGAATAAAGTTCCTATAATCCCAGTGCCTCTGAAGGATCAAGATTCTCTGGTGCCAGCACCAGCAAAGGACCAAGATCCTGCAGTCCCTGAACCTCTGAAGACTCAAGGTCCCAGGGACCCTCAGCTACCTACTGTCTCACCTCTACCCCGAGTCATGATCCCAACTGCCCCCCATACGGAATACATTGAGAGCTCCCCTTGACACTCACCCCTTGACACACCAATGAAGGAGCTGACAGTGAGAGTGCTCCCCTCCCAGGGGCAGTGAAGACACATATTTAATCTGCATGAAACATGTACAGTAGCCTTGCTGGAATCTAATAAAAATGGTCCCTCTGACTCAGCAATGTTTCTGTCTGTCTCTGTTGGGCAGGGGTGCATATGTGTGTATAGGTGAGCCTGTCAGGCTCTGCATTCACCCATCTGAACCAGAGGGGACTGAAAAGCACCAGTTCCTGTGAGTTGTCAGCATGAGACGGGAGTGGGCAGGCGATGCTAGGTTGAAACAGGACCCCATCACAGAGGTGGGCAGAATAAGGCAAGGGTCAGATGCCATGACAGCCTCACAAGTGGTGCCAAATCCCAGCAGGCTGAGCTCTGGGTGGCTGAGTTGAAGCCTGCAGATGAAACAGGAGCAAGGACCCACCTGGCACACGGGAATTCTGGATGACAGTTGTTTGCCAAGAGCTCAGCCTTAAAGCTCATCCAGGAGTCAAACTTCTTGAGGAAACCAGGCCTCTGATCATAAGTTTCAGGACACGGTAGAACCTAACACCTGTTAATCCTCATTCAATATTCATGACAGCTCAACCGAGAGCTTCTAAAAAATATACCTAGAGCCAGGAACAGTGGCTCATGCCTATAATCCCAGCATTTCGGGAGGCCAAGTTGGGTGGATCATCTGAGGTCAGGAGTTCGAGACTAGCCTGGCCAACATGGTAAAACCCTGTCTCTACTAAAAATAGAAAAATTAGCCAGGTGTAGTGGCAGGCCCCTGTAATCCCAGCTACTCAGGAGGTTGAGGCAGGAGAATCACTTGAACCTGGGAGGCAGAGGTTGCAGTGAGCCGAGATTGTGCCACTACACTCTAGCCTGGGCAACAGAGCGAGATTCGGTCTCAAAAAAAAAAAAGTGTGTGTGTGTGTGTGTGTACATATATATATATTTGAAGTCCCCATTCATTTCTCCATGCAGCAAGCTTGTCCTCAGCATGCACTTTGTGCCAGACTGTGCTGAGCACTGGGGTCACTATGGGAAAGAATATTATGACAATAAAACATGGTATGGGATGAGGCCCTAGGACAAGTCAAGGCCTGGTTTTAAGGGGCCAGTGAAGGGAGAACACCTGGCGAGGGCGGCCAGGAAGGCTTTCCAGAGAAAGTGGCTATGGAGTTCTGATGGAGTCTAGGCAGTCCAGACAGGGTAGACAGGGCAGCATGGGTGTGGCTGAGAACTGGGTAACGCTCCCTCTGGAAGTCCCTGAATAAAAGGAATCTGGTTTGCATGAGGACTTGACCAAGGGTATGGCAGGTCTCTGGAGTGGAAAACTAGGACGAGGCAGGGGTGATCCATTTTCTGAATTCCAGGAAATCAGGGAGGGAGTGGGGTCGAGTCCTGTAGGCTGTAAGTGTGGTGCTGGCAGGCCGAGGAACAGCCACAGCCAGGCTGTGGGGAGGAAGGCTGGGAGCTGCCAGCGGGCCTGGGGCTCAGCCTCAGTCAGAGGTGGGTCCTGCCGGGATGCCACTGGCATGGGCCACAAGGCTGTACTGCAGCCTCCCTTTCAAAGTCCAGAGCCCCTAAGGAGCTAGGATGGAGGCTTCACCGGTTGCCCCCACCAAAGCTGGCTCCCAAGGAATACTGCTACTCCTTTCAAAGGAGCTCAGCTCAGTTCTTACAGGAAAATCATCAGAGTAAGTACAGTACGGAGGACACCGAAATCGTCTCGTTTTCTAAGCAAGCCTTCCCCATCCAACTGGCCCCAAGCCTGCCTCCTCACACGTTCCCAACAGCACTAGGGTTTTCTCTACACACACACAAACACACACACACACAGAGGTTTCTTCACAGTGAGGAAACCTGTGGCCCAACACAAAACCTTTTTTGGCCCAACACAAAAGTAGCCCTCAGAGCTTGCTGCCATATGAGCTCCAATAGTCAGGGACCTGAAGATAACACAAGGCCACATTGAGGCTAAAGAATTGCGTGTGAAGGCCGGGCTCGATGGCTCACGGCTGTAATCCCAGCACTTTAGGAGGCCGAGGCGGGTGGATTATTTGAGGTCAGGAGTTCAAGACCAGCCTGTCCAACATGGTGAAACCCCGTCTCTACTAAATATACAAAAATTAGCTGGGTGTAGTGGCAGGCACCTGTAATCCCAGGTACTTGGGAGGCTAAGACACGAGAATCGCTTGAACCTGGGAGGCAGAGGTTGCAGTGAGCCAAAATCTAGCCACTGCACTCCAGCCTGGGCAATAGAGGAGACTCAGTCTCAAAAAAAAAAACAAACAAACAAACAAACTTTGCGTGTGGACACCCTCCTCCTCCTCCCACTCCTTCCTCTGACCCACACACCAGGTCCCATGACACACACGTTTCCACAGGCCAGGCGGACCGTGGTGCCACCTCTGAGAAGCAAAACAAGGTTTCCCTGAGGGCCTCCGAGACACCCGGGGGCAGATGTACAGGCCACTGGCTACCAGGGCTTGACCTCTGAAGAGATGTCTGGAAACAGGGCCTGGGAGTCAGCTGCCCCGGGGCTGGGGGGAGGATGGTCACAAGTCCCACATGAAGGACACCGCTTCCTCAGAGAGTATCAGAATGGAAAGAGATGCGGGTCCAGTTCCAAGAGGGGCTGGCCCATAGCTGTAAGGAGGAACCAGGGGCCTGTGGTGCCCGGAGTGATTCAATCAGGAGACAGTGAGGCCGGGTCGAAAGCTGGGAGGGCCGGCGCAGATGAGGGCTGCGGGGTGGCCGCTAGATCTGGCAGCTTCTGCTATGAGCCCAGAGTCAGCCCCTCAACATCTTCATTTGCAAGCCGGTCCCGAGTTAGAGCAGCGCCTCTGAGCTGCAGGCATTCCCAGCTCAGTCCAGTCCAGCTCTCCACTACCGAGAAAGAAGGCCCAGTGGGGGAGGGGCTCTGGGTCCCCATCCTGGGCTGGGGCAGCGAGGGCGGGGGCGCACCCGACTCCCCTGGACCTTCTTACAAGCAGGCTTCACTCGAGGCATAGCTCCTCCCTGCGGCAGGCACCTCCCCGTCTCCCGCGGCGTCCCCGTCCCCACCTCCTCCCGCCTCTCCTTCCTCCTCCCCGCTGCAGGGCCTCACAAAGCAGAGGCTACCGCAACCCCCGCAGTCCGCGGGCTCCGGCGCCCCTACTGCAGCAGCCCGGGGAGGGGAGAGGACAGCCCCGCGGCAGCGGAGAAAAGGCGCCCCTACGCCGCGAGGGGCTGGGAGTTGGGGGTGGTCTCTGGAATGGGAGTTTCCCCGCCCGGCCCAGGGGCAAAGGCGACCTGCTGAAACCGGATGGGCCGGCGGCGGAACTCCTACCCGAGAGTCCCACCCCGAAGATGCCCAGGCTCGGGAGGGCGTCTCCGCCCACAGAGCCCCGCCACCCGGGCTCTCGGCTTGGAAACAGCAGCCCCCTAGCCCCGCGCACTCGCACAGCCCCCAGCCTACAGGCTCGTCTCCGGCCCCGCCCCGGACTCTGGGTTCCGCCGCCCGTGCAGCCTGGCCCCGCGAGATCTCGGGACGCGGGATCTGGCCGGTGGGAAGCACAGTGCCCTGGCGAGGGTGGGCGAAAGAGGCCCCAGGATCTGCGCTCCGCCTACCCGCCTAGGGCCGCTAGAGGGCCTGACTGGGAGACCCTTTCCGGGAGCTGGGCAGAGGCCTCGCTGGAGCCCCCGGTGGCTGGACTGGGGAATGGCCGCGATGTTACTCCTCACACAATGGACCCCACCCATGATTCCTGCAGACGCCCCGCACGGCCTGGGCACCTTGTGCCATATTGGGGGAGCGGGGAGACGGTCTTTGTGGACAAGGGACAGGAGCCAGGTCGGACTGGAGCGACACTTTCGGGAGTCTGTGCCGCTGGGTGGATGGATGGCCTAGAGGAAGTGGGTGGGAATGTACTCGGGTTGACCCAGTTCTCAGCCAGAAGCCGGGAAATCCTTTTTAGTACCAGTCTCTGACCCTCTGCTTCCAATCTATCGCTAAGACCTGCCTGGTCTTTCTGCTAAATAGCAAATTTGCCCACTTTTCACTATCGCTATGGCTACCCCCTCTTCCTTCACACATCTCACAATTTGTAATTCAGTCGATGCATCACAGCATGGCACTCAGGTGTAAGAAATGCCGCGTCTTTATTTTGGTAAATCTCATTAAATACACTGGGAGCCCCCTCCTCTCGTTGCCAGGGTTGACAGGAAATCTGGTATTAGTCATTTTCCTGGAGCCTTATCCTGTCTTTGGGGCTTATCACAATTCCAGGAGGCTCAGGCCATCCTGAGAAGAATCACTATGGCTTTCCTGAGCCCAAGCCAGCAGGGGCTGGCAGCCCCGCTCCCTCTCCCTCTCCCTAGGGCTTGGCTTGGGGGCTCTCAAAGCCTGCCCAGGTTGTGGTATTTCTGCCCAGTTTGCCCAGGCATTCCTATAGCCTCCACATCTGAGCCCATCACCCCTCAGAGGCCCTGCAACGCAGCCCGCAGGCGCCTGGCCCTTTCTGCACACCTTCATTCCCGGAGGCAAGCCACTCCATCCGTCATCCATCAAAGCACCTGCACTTTCATTCGCTCTCCACCTTGGTCCATCAGTTCAACATCCTCTGCTGGGTGTGGTGGTGCATGCCTGTAGGCTTGATGAAGGCTGCCGTGAGCTCTGATCATTCTACTGTGCTCAAGAGCCCATCTCTTGAAGCGTGGGGAAGGGGGGAAAACCCTCTACGGAGTTGATTCTGGTTCTGGGTGGGCCAGGGCTCCACTATTTTACATTCCTACCCACAATGTAGGAGGGTTCCAATTTCTCCACATCCTCACCGACACTTGTGTCCATCTTTTTCATGTAGCAGTAATTTCTTTGGCTTGTTCCAGAATCTTACATTTTTTTTCTTACACACAAATTAGTATCTAAGAAATATGAGTAGACCTTTATTGTTGTGTGGATTAATGGGAATCCAGGAAATAGCTTGTTTTGGCAGGAGGATGGACTCAATTTGATGTCCAGGAGACTTCTGGACATGGTGGTCTGAGCCTGGGAAAGGGGTCTGAGCTGAAGGCGGAGATGCAGACCTCATTGAAATGTGAGCCTCACCAACCCACAGAAGGTAAAAAGGCTATGAGAGAGGGTGAGTTTACCTAGCAAGAGTGTAGAAAGTGAGAGACGGATGGGGTCAGGACAGAGTGCTGGGAAACACCCACATTCAGGGGACAGGCAGAGGAAGGAGCCCCCAAGTGGAGGCTGTCCTAAAGAAGCAGAGGAGTCAGAGGAAAACTAGAAAGGAATGTCACCTTGGGAAAGACATCAAGGATGAAGAGTCAACAGGGTTAGAGACCATAACGGCTTCCCTACAATACAGATTTAGAATCTGTTGAACGAAATGGGCAAAATGTCGTCACATATTGAAGTTTTGTGATGGGTACTATTATTTATTTATTTTGAGATGGAGTCTTACTCTGTCGGCCAGGCTGGAGTGGAGTAGTGAGAGCTCTGCTCCCTGCAACCTCCACTTCCTGGATTCAAGCGATTCTCCTGTCTCAGCCTCCCGAGTAGCTGGGACTACAGGCACACACTACCATGCCCAGCTAACTTTTGTATTTTTAGTAGAGACAGAGTTTCACCATGTTGGTCAGGCTGGTCTCAAACTCCTGACCTCATGATCCACCCACCTCAGCCTCCCAAAGTGCTGGGATTACAGGCAGAAGCCACCGCACCCGGCTATGGGTACTATCATTTAATTGTCATGTATGTTGGAATTTTTTTCATAGGCATGAAATTAGTTGTTTTTTTTTTTTTTTTGGTTTGTTTTTTGAGATGGAGTCTCACTCTGTTGCCAGGCTGGAGTGCAGTGGCGTGATCTCGGCTCACTGCAATCTCCACCTCCCAGGTTCAAGGGATTTTCCTGTCTCAGCCTCCCAAGTAGCTGGGACTACAGGTGCACACCACGATGCCCAGCTAAGTTTTTGTATTTTTAGTAGAGACGGGGTTTCACCATGTTGGCCAGGATGGTCTCAATCTCTTGACCTCGTGATCTGCCTGCCTCGGCCTCCCAAAGTGCTGGGATTACAGGCATGAGCCACTGTGTCCGGCCGAAATTAGTTTTTTTAAAGTAGCAATAAACAGATCACTGACCTTGGCAATTGCAGACTCTCTGGAGTAGAAAAAACAGAAGCCCGATTTCAGTGAAGGGGGATAAGAAAGGAGAGAAGTCAAGTGTGTTTTCATACCTGATGCATAATTTACTGACATCTCATTTAGCAACCACTGAGCACATATAACCCAAGTATCCCTGAGAAAACACAGTGTGTGTAACAGTCATTAATTACTTTCACAATCCCTTGGTGCCTCCCACATTGAGACCACTGTCAGCTAAGCCCAGCCAGCAGTGAGCAGTCCTTCCCCAAAAGGAGGAAAACTGCTTGCTAAGGAGCACCAGGCTTCACTCCTAAATTGTAGATACTCCATTGTGATTCTTCTGTCAGAGTCTGCCATGGGTTCAAATACCATCCCATCTGCTGCAGACACTTGAGCCACCTTGGGATTGGCTGGGCTATCAGGGCCATGTGGCAGAGTTGCTTGCCTTTCATTCTGGACCACCTGGAAATTTTCCTTTTCTCTGGGCCCCACTCCAACCCTGCAGCCTTATAGTTTACTCAGTAAGCTTATAAGGATCAGAAAAACACACCAATATATGTTGCCTGTAAAATACACAGAAGCCCAAGAAGTGTACTTATTAACAGTAAGAGGCAGAAAGCCCAGCAAGTTGTCTTTCACTTTGCAGGGTCTTTCCTGGCATGATCCAGATCACTGAACACCCAGGAACTTCACGTAGGTGGCAGGCCCCTATGTTCTCACGAGATTTACTTCCATTCTCAGGCACACTTGTATCTTATTGATGCATCTGAAGTACCCACTGCTTCTCCTTCTCCCAATCCTAGCAACGTAGTATAATCAATGTAGTGGACAAATATAATGGCCTGTGATATGGGAGGATGATCAAAATCCACATAGACAGAAAATCAGAGACTTGAGGAGTTTCAAGACAAGATGAGAAAGGTGTACTTCAAGACAAGATGAGAAAGGTGTACTGCTATCCCTGCCAAGAGAAAGAAAACCGCTAAGGGGACAGTCTACAGAGGACAAGAAAACATAATTCATCAGATAGTTTTACATCGTGGCAGAATAAAATTATAGTTTCCATAAAAAGACCACACCTGGAATAATAGCATCTGCAACTGAACTCACCCCCTGAGTAAGCTTACGGTAATGCCCTGTCATTCTCCGAGACCCGTGCCTGCTGCACAGACCAAATAGATGAGTTAAATGAAATGTGACAGAAACCACCGTTGCATCTTTCAAGTCTTTGATGGTGGCACAAGTTCCTGTGACTCCCCAGAGTTTATTATTGGTGTATTATTTTGGTAAGAAGGGGAAGATTGAGGGGTTTCCACTTCATCATTTTGCCATAATGATGCTTATTCCACAGGTCTGGAGGCTTATGTGTGAATTCTACCTGTAATTCCAATCATATCATGAAAGTAAAAAATAATCATCATAATTGCAGAATGGGTTCAGGGTCCCACTGCACTCGGGTCAAAACTCCAATTATTACCTGACCCACCTGAGCCTCTACACAGCAGCTTTCTGTGTCCTCAGGAATTAACATTAAATAGACTTAACATCCACTAATCCCTGAAAAATTTTCCTTTCACAGAGCACAATTCTCTGGCAAATGGCCCACGACCTTTTGCAGAAGGCTGAAGGAATGAGTTACAGTATGTATCTCTGGTGCTATTAAAGGGGCTTTTGTGAAGGGTACCGGCCTCTCTTTCATTCTAGGGACTTGGGGTGAGAGGTTGAGATTCTGTTTTTAGTGGGTCAAGTCAAGCTTCCACTTGCCAGCTCTGGAGGGTTCGTGTTTGTCTGTTTGTTGGTTGTTTTGTTTTGTTGTTTCTGTTTTAGAGATTGAGGAGGGCCAGGTGCAGTGGCTCATGCCTGTAATCCCAGCACTTTGGGAGTCCGAGGTGGGTGGATCATCTGAGGTCAGGAGTTTAAGACCAGCCTGGCCAACATGGTGAAACCCCGTCTCTACTAATAATACAAAAATTCACTGGGCGTAGTGGCACATGCCTGTAATCCCAGCTACTTGGGAGGCTGAGGCAGGAGAATCGCTGGAACCCAGGAGGTGGAGGTTGCAGTGAGCCGAGATCGCACCACTGCAATCCCATCTAAAAAACAAAGAGAGAGAGAGAGATTAAAGAGGACCTTAAGAGCTGCCCATCTGTTTGGTCTCCTGGGTCCTATTTGGCCCTTGATTAATCAGCCTTTGCTGAAGACATCTGTGGTCAGAACATGCTGATTGCCACCTGAGGTCTGATGTTCTGGGCGGTTGAGCGCTGTTCGCCCTCTGCTCCCCTGGGGTCCCATTATTTCCACTGAAATCATGGAGTCCATTTTCATGGCAGCATCTCCCACCAGTATGCCCACGCCACAGAGAGCAAGTGCTGCATCATGCTTCACTCATGTGTTTCTGGGTGCCTTGGTGAAGGGAGTCTTCCAGGCTGTACAGGAGGAAATTAGGCATGTGGAACTTAGCCAAGGAGAGGGAGTGGGTCACACGGGCAACAGTCACCTCAACATTCCTCCCTCCCTTTGTCTTTGAATTGCATCTTCTATATTAAAACAAGGAACTTCTGGCATCTCGATTTCAGTGAGCACAAGCCTTGATTGAATCCAGGAGTCAGTCAACCAGCTAAGCAAACAGAACCACTCCTAGCTGCTCACACTGGCACATTGAATCTAGAATCTCAGCTAAATGTACCTATATTAATCAATTCAGCCCAGTGAAAATCATATTCCTCCCTCCCTGGATTAGCACCCACAGAAAACATTCTCATATATGCTCTCCAGACTTTTGCTGATATAAGTTAGCAAAATCTTGCAATTGTTTTGATGTGTGTGCTGCGTCCTCCCAGATTTGACTCAGGAATTAGGCAGGCAAGGATCTAACCCATGATGGGGCTGGAGACAACGTGAGTGTGGCATGAAGAGAACTAGCCTCCCCTCAGGTGACATATGCCCACCATATTTTGCTCCAGAAGTGGAGTCTAGTTTTCACGCCTTGAATTTGCGCTGGCCTCATGACTAGCTTTAACCAGGAGAATGTATGATAAGTGACATGATGCAAGAAGCCCAGGCCTCAGATGCTTAGCTCCTGCCTCCATTCTCCCGGAATCCTGAGGTCACCATGCCATGAAGAAACTGGGAAGAAGGACCCTGTGGACAGAGAGGCCCAGCATCAGCCATCCCAACTATCCCAGCTGAGCCCAGCATCCAGTGATTGCAGTCATCTGAGCAAACCCAATTAAGTCACTACCTGTGGAGTGGCCTGTTACTCAGCAATAAATAACTAAAACACTGCAGGGTAACTTCAAGGCAAGGTCATTGCAACATCTTCAGGCAAGGCGGCAGGAGCCTCCGCAGGCAGAGGAGCAGGGACTGCTTCTGCCACTAGGAGGCGCTGTGGAGTAGGGGTTGTTGGGGCGGGGGCGGGGGGCCTCTAAATTGTCTGTATCTTCCCACATGACCACTATCTCATTCTCATCGAGGTCTGGGCCCTAAGTTTCACCTGAGACAGAGCAGTACTATGAATTCAGTCGATAAATTGACAATGTAATTTGGCAACAGTAGCCTCAAATTCATGTCTTAAGAAATCAGAAGGCCGGGCGCAGTGGCTCACACCTGTAATCCCAGCACTTTCAGAGGCCGAGGCAGGTGGATCACGAGGTCAAGAGATTGAGACCATCCTGGCCAATGTGGTGAAACCCCGTATCTACTAAATATACAAAAATTAGCTGGGTGTGGTGGTGCGTGCCTGTATTCCCAGCTACTTGGGAAGCTGAGGCAGAAGAATCTCTTGAACCCGGGAGGCGGAGGTCGCAGTGAGTTGAGATTATGCCACTGCACTCTAGCCTGGCAACAGAGTGAAAAAGAAGAAGTCAGAAAATGTGGCTCAGTGCACTCTCCTCTGCCTGGAGTTTCCCCTGCTGAGCTTGGGACCTCTGCTTACACCAAAAGTGGGTAAATGGAGACATGACATGGAAAAAAACAAAGGAAAAGAGCTGTCCATTTCTCAGCATGTGTCTTTTAAATACAAAGCCACTTTCTCATTCTTGCTGGAGCAGCCAGGTGGGTCAGTGTGAACTGGGTGCGCCCAGAGGGATGGGGCACTGGAGACCACGTGGTGGAGCTGAGCAGACTGAGAAAAGTCACACTGAGAAAACGGAAGAAAAACGGCAACAAGATGCACGAAGGATGGTGTGTCTCCGGGGCACCTGAAGGGATACTGCTGTGCGTGTGTCATGCTTCTGTCTAGGGGCCTAGAAGATTCCGTGGGGGTCATGCTACCCTTTGAAATAGGCCTCTAAGGATGAGGGGGGCTCAACAGGCAGAGATGGGAGAGGCCTGGCACCAGGTAGAGGAGACAGCATGGGCAAACAGGAAGGGGAGATGGTGATAACTGAGTGGGGCAGTAGAGGTAGCAGGAGTGGCAGGACAAAGGATTGGGAAACTTGAAGGGGTTGAGTGGCAAGGGCCATCTGTCCTGCCTCTAAGAACACTCACTGACCTGCTGTGTGCCTTATCCAGGGGGCTCCCATCACACAGCAGTTCGATCCTCCATCTCCCACTTCCACCCTCCTCACCGCCCCCCTCCCTGTGTTCCAGGGTCACCCTGCCTATTCCAACTGCTGCACCCCTGTTCCAGCTGTTCCTCACATCTGGAATGCCTCTTTCCTTCTTGTCATCCACCTCTAGCCCCTTCTTCCAGGAGTCTCCCCTGACACTTCAGCCCAGCCTGAACCCAAGGCACTGTGGCATAATGGAAAGGATCAGACTTTTTACAGTTGCGGAGAGGTAGGCTCAAATCCCAGCTCTGCTGTATGATTTCTTTTTTTTTTTTTTTTTTTTACGGAATCTCACTCTGTCGCCCAGGCTTTCACTCTGTCTTCCAGGCTGGAGTGCAGTGGCACGATCTTGGTTCACTGCAACCTCCACCTCCCAGGTTCAGCGATACTCCTGCCTCAGCCTCCCGAGTAGCCAGGACTACAGGCAAGCACCACCATGCCCAGCTAATTTTTGTATTTTTAGTAGAGACGGGGTTTCACCATATTGGCCAGGCTGGTCTTGAACTCGTGACCTCGTGATCCACCCACCTCGGCCTCCCAAATTGCTGAGATTACAGGTGTGAGCCACCACACCCAGCCTGCTGTATGATTTTTGAATCACTACCTTCTCTTATTAGTAACTATTAATAATATTTATTGGCTATGTATTTGCCAAGTACCATGGATTACCTCATTTAACTTTCACCACAACCTTATGAGGTAAGTACTGTTATCATTTCCACCTTACTACTGAGGAAACTGAAGCTCAGAGAAGGTAAGTAACTGACCCAAGGTCACACAGCTAGGGAGTGGCAGAGCTGGGATGCCCATCAGACCTGTCAGGCTCCAACGCCTCTGTTGCTAAACACCATAGCTCCCACTGGACAGCTTCCTTAGAATGGGCATTTATTAGGCACCCCCTGTGTGCTGGGCATTCTGCTAGGTGCGGTGATGCAGCAGGACACAGGCAGACAAGGGCATGCTCTCTCGGAGGCCACAGCTGGAGTGTCAGGAGGACAAGGAGCCCCGTGCTGCAGGGACTGGGGAAAAGTCCCTGCAAGCTGTGACTGCCCCCTGCAAGCTGTGGAGCACGGAGCTCACACATGTCAGTAACTTCTCCTTCCTCTACAGCCAGGAAACCTGGGTTCCCAATGGGCCAAGCTCTGTCATTGACCTGCTGGGTGGCCTTGAGCTGGTCACTTCACCTCTCTGAGCCCCAGTTTTCTTGTTCATAATGTGGGGCAGTAATAGCTACTCCGGAGGGAAGTCTGAAAATTAAATAAAATCATACATGGCAGTGCAGGGCACACAGTAGGCACTCAGGAGAAGGCTAATCCGCATCTCCCCCACTTGCATCCACATCTGGGACCCACACAATCCAACAGGCTCATTATCTCCCGAGACTTTAACAAGCACCAGGGTGAGAATAACAGGGTGATCCCTCCAATGGCCTCCAGGCGGCAGGAAAGCTCCACACAGGGCAGTGATGGGCCACTGGGGACAGCAACACTGGCTGGACCAACCTCTAGAACCCACCCCACCCCTAACTCACCCACCTCTGCCACCTGCACTGCCACTCCCACACCAGCAACTCCAGTCATCACAGACTGGTGTTTGAGATGCAACAGCACAGACCTCTTACCACCCTCCCCACCTGAGTCAGGATGGAGGAGCGTGGCCTCAAGAACCCCTTTGGGGCCGGGCGCGGTGGCTCAAGCCTGTAATCCCAGCACTTTGGGAGGCCGAGACGGGCGGATCACGAGGTCAGGAGTTCGAGACCATCCTGGCTAACACGGTGAAACCCCGTCTCTACTAAAAAATACAAAAAAAAGGCCGGGCGCGGTGGCTCAAGCCTGTAATCCCAGCACTTTGGGAGGCCGAGATGGGCGGATCACGAGGTCAGGAGATCGAGACCATCCTGGCTAACATGGTGAAACCCCGTCTCTACTAAGAAATACAAAAAAATAGCCGGGCGAGGTGGCGGGCGCCTGTAGTCCCAGCTACTCGGGAGGCTGAGGCAGGAGAATGGCGTGAACCCGGGAGGCGGCGCTTGCAGTGAGCTGAGATCCGGCCACTGCACTCCACCCTGGGCGACACAGCGGGACTCCGTCTCAAAAAAAAAAAAAAAAAAAAAAAAAAAGAACCCCTTTGGGTCCTCTGGGTGGCCCCACACCCATGCCTGGCTTATTTTACTGCCCATTTCCACTTGGTTGGGGAGCTGTCACGCGCTGAACTTCAGGGCCAGGAAGCATAGGTTCCAGTCCAGTCTCTGCCTTCTCTGAGCTGCACCTTGTAAAGTTAGGATGACTTCCCACCTAATAGGGCTATTGCGGGGATTAAGTGAGATGGATACAGATTGTATGCAAGTTAACGCGCCTTCTTTACTAGAATCTGTACTCAGTGCTGGGTTCCAGGCACTGTGTTAGGGGCCTCTCCTGCCCTTCCTATGTGGCAAAGCAACTACCCTACCGACTAGGATCGAGTCCCAGTTCGGCCCCCACTGACTGTGGGGGCCTCAGGCAGCTCACTTAACCGCTCAGCCTGTTATCTCACCTGTAAAATGGGAAAAATCCCTTACTAGCCAAGTTGTTAGGAAGCTTGGATAAAATTGTACATATCAAGTATTTGGCACATAGGAGGAGCAAAACACAAAGCAGTACCAGCTGGTTTCACTCAAAGCATTATTCTGATCCGGAAATGCCTACTCACCCTTTAAAGCAGCCCACATGTCACCTCCTCCTGGAAGTCTTCCTCGATATGTGCATGATGCTAAACTAGGTGCAGGACTTACAGCAATAGACAACCAACCATGCACCCTCTCTTCATGGAGCTTCCATTCTAGGAGGGGAGGCATGCAGGGAAGTCTTAAGTGGGTAATTTCATAGTGCTAAGGAGTCAGTAAGGTGAGAAATCATGGTAGAGAAACTGAGGTGGGAGAGGGACTGGTTATGTAGGGTGGTCAGTGAAGGCCTCTCTGAGCAGACGTTTACGCTGAATCCTGGATGACAAAAAGCAACACTGTAAACATCTACAAAAACAGCCTGCCAGGCAGAAAGGACAGCTAGTGCAAAGGCCCTGAGGCAGGGGACAAGCGTGGCACACAGAACAGAATGATCCAGGTGCCTGGAACACAGTGAGCCCTGAGCACCCTGGTCACTGTCCAAGTCTCCACCTCTAGACAAAGCCCCTTGAGGATAGAGATCTGAATGATTGAGCTGAAGCACAGGACGGCCCTGGGACTCTGAGCAGTCTTGCTGAAACTCTGTTGTGGCAATGACGGGAGTGAATCAGCTAGCCCTTCTGCAGACCCATGTACATCTTGGTGGCTACTGCTGGATTGTTTAGCCAGGAAAGGGGTCCCTTCCTGAATCAACAATCCCCAGGTCACAATCTTTGGCAGAGGAAAGCTGGAGGTGCCCAGAGAGAAAAATGACCTGTCCAAGGTTAAATGGCCAGCAGGCAGCAGAGATGGGGCTCCAGCCCAATATCCTCTGCTCCTCTGCCTCCCTGGCCACTGGCTCCATCCTGTGCATCCCTCTCTCTCCCTGAGTTACGGTGTCAGGAGCCCTAAGGACCATGAGGCATCCAACCGGAGGACTGTGTCAAAAGGGACTGTGTTGGGTACCTCCTCCTCGCCTGCTACAAATCCAACACTTCGGGCCACTTAAGGGCAAGGATCCCCACAAGCTCCTTCCAAAGCCCAGCCTAAAGCCAGGCAACTTACTAAATGTGTGCCTGAGTTTGTACCTGCGGCCCTGGATGCAGCATGAGGTCAGTTTGCAATGAAAGGCTAGAGGAGCTAGGCATAGTGGCTCATGCCCATAGTCCTCCCTGTAGTCCACTACTCTGGAGGTTGAGTAAGGAGGTTCGCTCGAGCCCGAGTTTGAGTCCAGCCCGGGCAACATAGTAAGACCCACTTCTTAAAAAAGGGTAACGAAAGAAAGGTGAAGAGGTTGAAGACTGGCTCCAGGTCCAGTGCTCTCATTCAGGCCCTGCAGCTGCAACTTCTCCAGGGCTGCCAGAGCCAGAACCATTTCCCGGGTCAGCATGGGGTGCACCTGCCACTTGGCGCGGTCTGCACAGTGATCTGCCAGCATTCCAGGGCCTGATATAAGCCATCAGTAGCAAGTCTGCCTTAACAGCAGACCTTGTCCCCTGGGAAGAATGGTGTAAAAATCTCCTGATCCAATCTTCTTCCACGCTTCAACAGAATTTCATTGGAAAAGTTTTATTGAAAAAAAAATTGTACAAATAAGTTCTTGGATTGATAGCAACAAAGGCTCATGTTCCCCCTTCCCTCCCCATCTTTGAAGAACTAAAAAAGGAAGAAACAAAAACAAAAAGTTCATCCCCACAACGCCAGACACGATGCTTCTTGACCAGAGTCTGCCCAGAAGCCCCTCCTGGGAGCTCTTTCTCCATCCGCCTCACTGTGGCCAGGTCATTCTGGGGGTGCCTGGTCCCAGGGGCTGCAGCACCTAGTTTTATAGTTGGGAGAGGTTGGGATAGAGCTAGGGAGGCAGCTGAGGTGTTTTGGCATCAGGAGAAGAGGGCTGGCTGACCCCGCTAGCTCAATTTGGTCTCACAGGTGAGAAGGTACCTGGCTATAAATATGAACACTGATTGAGGCAGGCTTGATCTGGGACTTTGAGGGCAGGCAGGATGACTGTGGCCCAGGTCCCACAGGATGTGGAGTTTCCAAGCTCAGCATCATGGTGTCTGGGGCCCATGTCCAAGTGGAGTGAATTCTAGCTGGGAAGGTCCGCTCAGGCACACGGGAACCCTGGTCTTTTTTTCCACCCCCACCCCATGGAGTATCCAAGGCTGGTACCTCACCTACCCCCAAACCCCAATAGCACCCATGTGTCTCAGGAGCCTTTGGCTGCCTCCTGCCATCCTGTGTGCACCCTGAGGCCCTATAACTCGTCTCGCATCTTGTCACCCTTAGGCCGGACCAGGCGCCCAATGAACAGCAGGGAGCCGCTCTGGGTGTCCCGCACCAGGAAGATGAAGGGGTGGTCGGCGTAGAACAGCTTGGGACTGCGCAGCTCCTCGCGCCCATAGATGTCCTGGTCAAAGGGGTTGCCGTCTGTGTCCAACTCAAAGGCGGTGGCGTGGAATACGCTGGCCAGGTACAGGTCCTTCTTGCCTGACATGCGTGACAAGTCGGCCTTGTTCTTGTCAATGGCCTCAGTCAGGCCCAGCCCAGCCAGATGTTTCTGTGGGAACAAGGAGGTGTGCCAGGTGAGGCCATGGCATGCCAGGCTCCTCCACCCTCAAACCCTCCACCCCATACTACCCTGACTGCTCCTCAGAGAGGAGAGAACTGCTCCCTGGCCACCTTCTGTATGCCGGGCATGGCACTGGGCACTTCAAACCACAGCTTTCTCAATTCTCACTGCAACCCTACAAGGGCTTCTAATCCCCACTTCACAGAGGAGGAAGCTGAGACTCAGAAAACAAGTGAGAAACTATCCTAGCACTGCCCAGCCGCAGTTCAGGGACAGGCAGCATGGGCACCACCCAGGAGCTTATCTGAAATGCTCATGTCCTGACCCCAGCCCAGACCCCCTGAATCAGAATCTCTGGGATTGGGCATGGATTCCTTTTCACAAACTCCCCAAGTGCTTTCTTAGCATACTCAAGTTTGAGAAAGACTGATCTAAGGACAACTACGTCCACATCACTCTGGGGCTTAACACCTGTCCAGAGTGATAGGATGCCTGGAATTTGCTTCAGAATAATCGGATGCAGGGGGGAATTGGTGGGTAGAGATGGCTCACTATTGGCCGTGAGCTGATAATGCTTGAAGCTGGGTGATAGACACTTGAGGGTTCGTTACACTAATCTACTTTTAATTTATTTTTCCAATGTTCTATAGTAAAAAGTTAAAACACATACACAAACACACACACGCATCTTTCCACCGCCCTGCACAGCTCTTGGAAGCCAACCATAAGCTCTTTAACATATGACCTGTGCCTCCGTGGCAGCCTCCAGCCACATCCCTTGGCACGCCCCACCCCACTCTCCAGACAGCCTCACTGGACAGCTTATACCCTGGATGGCCATCCTGTCTCCCATTTGGGCTCTTTAGAACCCACTTCTTTCAGGAAGGCTTCCCGAGCCCACAAGACGAGTGGTGTCTCCCTGGACCTTCCTGTTATCAGTCTGGTGCTGCCTGTCTCTCTCACCTGGCTTGGAGCTTCCTGAGGGCAGGGCCCACGTCCAGGGCTCTCCCTGGCTCTCAATGCCGGAGAGAGGACAGTAAAGGGCTGTGGGCTGAGTAAATGGCAGGGCCCAGGGTTCTGCAGGATAACCTCCACCTCCCTGGCAAGGCCGCACAGGAATTAGGCCTGAGGTCCTGAGACTCAGCGGGTCCTGAGACAGGCATTCGAGGTAGGCCCAGCTCTTCCCACCCTGATGACCTCGCACACGTCATCCACCTCAAATTTCCCAACTCAATCTACCCCATGAACTGGGGGGTGGGGTCTCCACTGAGGGTTCCAGGAAGACACCAGAGGAACAAGGGGAGAAGGGCGTGGGACAACAGTCACTGGAGAAGGGGCTAGGGAAGGATCAGGCCCAGGACCAGGAGAGAGGCAGTGACCCCTCTCCAGGAACTCCCAGGGTCTACAGCACAAACCAGTACAAGCTTCACTTGTCCCTGGTTTGGAGCCTAAGCCCCACTTCATCTCCAGCTTTCTCTCTCCAAGCCGTCTGGGCAGCAAGTCTGGATCAACTCTGCAGGTGAGAACCATTTTTGGCATCCAAGGAAAAAATGACACAAAAGTTTCCTTTTTTGAGTAAGTCAAAAATCTCTCTCTTGATGACAAAAAGGCCGCTATTATGTTTTTACCTTGAGGTCTAATTGCAACTCCACCACTTACGAGCCTGGGGAAACTTAGCGAGTCATTGCTTCTCCCTGAGCCTCTGCCCACTGCCCAGGGTGGCTGCAAGGGAGAATCTTGAGCATGTGTGTTAAGTTTCTGGCCACCCTAGATGACCCATAGCTACCAGTCTGATTATTGCATGGTAGATAATCCTCCAGCTTAAACAATCTATAACTGGGGGCACTTCAGACCTCAGAGGCAGTGCTGTGATCGAAGGTGAGCTCTGGTGCAAGATGTCTGAATTACTAGCTGTGTGACTTTGCACAGGTTACTTAACTTTTCTGAGCCTCAGTTTCCTCATCTCTAAGATGAAATTTATAGTCCTACCTAATAAAGTTGTTTTGAGGATTAAAAGAGTTTAATACATACAAAGGCTGGGTATGGTGGCTCACACCTGTAATTCCAGCACTTTGGGAGACGGAGGCAGGCGAATCACTTGAGGTCAGGAGTTCAAGACCAGCCTGGCCAACATGGTGAAATCCTGTCTCTATTAAAAATACAAAAATTGGCCGGGCGCGGTGGCTCAAGCCTGTAATCCCAGCACTTTGGGAGGCCGAGGCAGGTGGATCACGAGGTCAGGAGATCGAGACCATCCTGGCTAACATGGTGAAACCCCGTCTCTACTAAAAATACAAAAAACTAGCCGGGCGTGGTGGCGGGCGCCTGTAGTCCCAGCTACTCGGAGGCTGAGGCGGGAGAATGGCGTGAACCCGGGAGGTGGAGCTTGCAGTGAGCCGAGATCGCCACTGCACTCCAGCCTGGGCGACAGAGCGAGACTCCGTCTCAAAAAAAAAAAAAAAAAAAAAAAATACAAAAATTAGCTGGGGGTGGTGGCTCATGCCTGTAATCCCAGCTACTCGGGAGGCTGAGGCCGGAGAACTGCCTGAATCCGGGAGGTGGAGGTTGCAGTGAGCCGAGATGGCACCATTGCACTCCAGCCTGGGCAACAGAGTGAGACTCCATCTCAAAACAAAAACAAAAACAAAAATAAAAACATATAAAGTGCTGAGAAGAACGTCTAGCATACAGGAAGTGTTCCGTTATATTTAGCTGCTGGTATTATCATCATCTTCCCAAGGGCAGGGCCCACACCTCCTGTCCCAACTTCCCCTATCACAGAGCCCAGCACTGCCTGGACATCCAGAGGGTCTTGGGATAGACCTGCTGAATTGGTGAGTGGGTCCCCAACACCTCCCCCTGACTCCAAGCCCTGCAGGCCCCTGGGCTGGGCCACCCCTTACCTGCAGGTCATGGGTCACCTCCACCACACCCTTGGGCAAGGAGATGGCGACAGCCTTCTTCTGCATCTTCCCCATCCAGATCTTCAGCTGCTCTTTGGTCAGCAGCTTTTCAAGGCGCTCAAGAGGCTCCACGTGATGGGGCATGAGGATGATGAGGCTGGAGAGCTTGTGGGCCAGGGGCATCTCCACGATTTGCAGCTTTTCCTTCTCGTCGTCATAGTAGTTGTAGAGGCCTGGGAGAGGAGCGGAGAGGACACTGGGCACCCTGTGTGCAGGGGTCAGACCCTAACTACCCTTAGATCTCCACCCACCTTGACACCCTGCTCCTCACAGCACCTACCTGTCCGGTGCATCATCATGACACCCACGGTATAGGACCGAGTCACCATGAAGCCACGGTTGTCCACCATCTTGTGGTGGAATTTCTCATCCCAGTGTGCTGTAGTTGGGGCAAAACACAGGGTCAGAGACACATGGCCGCCCCCAGACACAATGACAGCCCACAGCCACCCCCAACTGCAGACCCTTGATTTGTCCCTGCCACAGGTCTTTGCTCCATTCTTCAGAGCCCAGCTGTAGAGCACCCAGCCCACAGAGTCCATGTTCCCAGCTTTGGGAAGGGGTCTTGGCCCCAGGACATGCCATCTGAGGATGCGGTTCCCTACAGTCAGTGCCTGGCTGCTCCCACATGAAACAGAATTTATTCCACCCTCAGTTCAGCCACCTACCTCTATGGCCACCCCCAGCTCTGGCACTTGTCAGATATTTTGGAAACATGCTCTGAGGTGGGTTTTCTACCCTACCTGGTACCTGAGGGACAGCTGTGCCCTGGGCAGGGAGTGCCCCATGACCACCCTTCATTTTTTTTTTTATTTTTCTTTTTGAGATAAGGTCCGTCCTACTCCGTCCCCCAGCTGGAGTGCTGTGGTGCAATCACGACGCACTGCAGTCTTGAATTCCCGGGCTCCAGCAATCCTCACACCTCAGCCTCCAGGGTAGCTGGGACTACCAACATGTGCCACCACGCCTGGCTAATTTTTTGTAGAGATGGGGTCTCGCCATCTTACCCAGGCTGGTCTCGAATTCCTGGGCTCATGTGATCCACCTACCTTGACCTCCCAAAGTGCTAGGATTACAGGAATGAGCTACTGTGCTCGGCCCACCCTTCATTTTTCTCTGCAAGTTCTATCTCCATGACCAGAAAATCACAACAAAAAATATCTGAGAGTGGCCTGAACCCTGCCCTTGCTCACAGCCAGACCTGTGTTCCAATCCAAGCTCAGTCACCGACTCGGGGAGACCTCACCTCTCCTAGCTTGGCCTCATTTGTAAAACAAGGGTTACTTCATTCTCACAGCAAACTGTGAGAATAGTATTGTCTATGTAGGTACTCAAAAATATTTATTAACCCTACATCTAATCTTCAACTGAAGACAGAGGCATCTGGGCCTGAGTCCTGGCTTTGCTTCCTCCTCGCTGAGCCTGTTTCCTCACTGTGAAATGAAGGTAACACTGCCTGTCCCCAAGGTTGCTTTAAGGATTCGGGGTCTTGGTCGGTTATGGTGGCTCGCACCTGTAATCCCAGCACTTTGGGAGGCCGAGGTGGGCAGATCACTTGAGGCCAGAAGTTTGAGACCAGCCTGGCCAACATGGCAAAACCCTGTCTCTACTAAAAATACAAAAATTAGGCCGGGCGCGGTGGCTCAAGCCTGTAATCCCAGCACTTTGGGAGGCCGAGATGGGCGGATCACGAGGTCAGGAGATCGAGACCATCCTGGCTAACACGGTGAAACCCCGTCTCTACTAAGAAATACAAAAAATAGCCGGGTGAGGTGGCAGCGCCTGTAGTCCCAGCTACTCGGGATGCTGAGGCCGGAGAATGGCGTGAACCCGGGAGGCAGAGCTTGCAGTGAGCTGAGATCCGGCCACTGCACTCCAGCCTGGGCGACAGCGCGAGACTCCGTCTCAAAAAAAAAAAAAAAAAAAAAAAAAAAAAAAATTAGCTGGGTGTGGTGGTAGGCGCCTGTAATCCCAGTTACTCGGGAGACTAAAGCAGGAGAATTGCTTGAACCTGGGAGGCCAAGGCTGCAGTGAGCTGAGATCGTGCCACTGCACTCCAGACTGGGTGACAGAGTGAGACTATCTCAAAATAAAAATAAGTTTAAAAAAAGGATTCGGGTTCTTTCTCTAGCTCACTACTGAGGCAGAATGGATTATTAAATTTTATTCATTCCAAGATATAAAGGAGGAGCACTTTGACGAAGTTCGGTCGGAACATATTCCATGGAGTCCCTCTGGGGCCTCGGCTCCCTGAACCATTCCTTTACACACTACCTGTCTCTGAATCTAGTTTCCAGTCTGTACAAAACGCTCAGTGACAGTCCTGCCTCCCTGGGTTGTCACAGCATAAATGAGAGGCACTGAAGAATGGAGTGCATGGAATGTCGTCCTAACTCTTGTAGGGGGTCCTGGCAGGAGGAGGAAGAGGACCCCTGAGCGCACCCCCGACTCACGCTTGAAGAACATGGCGTTGACTAGCAGGGCGCCGTCCGTGCGCTCCACGTCCTTGGTGACCTCGGGCAGCTTGCCGTCTGTGGTCTGCGCAGCCCACTCATTGATGGACTGCAGCGCGCTGCGCTTGTCGCGGAAGTTGATCTTGGAGTGCTCGCAGTTGTAGTGCTGCTTGCTGCTGCGCACGAAGTCATCAGCGAAGCTCACAGAGCTGGGTCCGTATAGGCGGCTGCCCAGCTTCCAAGTCACGTTGCGCGCCGTGGAGTTGCTGAGTGAGCGCAGCAGCTCGCCCAGGCCGGTGTGTACCTCCTCGTCGCGCAGCTGCTCAGCGCTCAGCACTGCCTTGGCCTGCGACGCCGTGGTCGCCTTGCCACCCAGCGACACGAGCCCCAGCGACGAGGCCACCACCACGGGCGACACCAGGATGTTCTCCACTGCCTGGTCCTTGGCCATGGCCTGGTACAGGCTGAAGGCCAGGCCGGCGCTGCGCTCAGCAAGCGTGGCCGCCTTGGGACTCAACTTTTCTGCGGTTCCAGGAGCTGCTGCAGCTGCAGGTTTCTTCACCTCGGCGGTCAGAGCCACCGCAAGAAAGCAGAAGGCGCTGAGGAGCAGGAGGGAGTGCATGGCTGGGAGGTGGTTTTCGTGCACCACGGTGGGCCTGTGAGGGTTGCACAGACAGGGTGGTCTTGAAGCCCAAGGCCTTCCTCCCCCAACAACCACCCCCAGCCCTCTGGCTACCACAAGTCCCCTGGAGATGGGGGCAAGAGAGCCCACAGTCCAGGAATCCCAGACCTGACTCAGGGTTGCCAGCCTCTCAGAGGCTTCTGTGACCTCCCTACTCAAAGCAGCATTCCCAGCAAGTCACCACCAGACCACCTTATTGATTTCCCGCATTGGCCAGCCAACACTTCCACTTATTTGTGTGTTTATTACATACCTATTTCTGCTCCTAAGTAGGCTGTGGCCTCCAGAAGGACAGAAAACCTAGCCAATCTGGTTGCCACTATATCCCCCGTGCCTAGTACACAGTAGGCCTCAGCTCTTCCTGAATGAAGGTAAAACAGGGTCACTTGGCCAGACCTGGGGTCCTCATCAGTTTTATAGAGTGGTCAGCCCTGATCTCACATAACCCTGGGGGCCCTTTTCCAGTGAGAAAAAGCAGCAGCTGAGCTGAGAATCTGCAGGAAGCCCAGATGCCTGGGCAAGGGATGAGGGACAGACCTGGAGGGCTGCCCCGCCCCATGCCTTTCTTTCTGCTCTGGGATGTTAATGAGTCACCGGTTGGGTCACTCATTAAATGGGGAGCCCAGATGCTTCACTCTGCTGCCCCAAGGGTGACCCTGAGAGTGTGTGTGTGTCCTGTGTCCACTCAGCCTCAGTCTCCCTTTTCCAGTCTGAAGGGTCCAGGTCTCCATGCCCAAGGCTTCTCTCTGGGCAGGAACTTGGAGTGTCCATCTGCCCACGATGCTCCTGGTGCGGATGGGAAATCCCCAGGACAAAAGCTCCTGAGGGACCAACTCCTTTGAAGACTCGGTGGGGGTGGGGAGGAAGCTTCCTGACATAGCACAAGGACAGGATACTAGGGAAAAGGGTGAGTCACAGCTCGATAGAGCAGTGACCCCCTCCCCCATCACCAGCAGCTGGCCAGATGTGCACTCACCCTCCAAGGAAGCTGGAGCCATGTCAGATTCCATTCTGCCCTCCCATCTGACAGCCTCTGCCACACAGGCCATTTGCTCCAAGGCTTCAGGGTTGCCCTCAGGCCTCCTCCCCAAGCCCCAGCAGTAGCAGTGGCCCCCAGGACAAGCCCCAGTCCCCTCTCTGGGGCCTCCAGTTGGGACAGTCTCTGTTCCTGGGATGCTTCCACACTCCCTCTCTCCCTTCAGGCCATTATCCTCCTCTACGTGGTGCAACAGCATAGGAGAGATGACAGCGCAAAGGGAAGGATAGAAGGAACCCTGATGGAGGCTGCAATACCACTGCTCTGGTAGATCCCAACTTGGGGTCATCCTTGAAGAAGACCGAAATTTGAGATCCTGGTGGAAGACCCTCAGGACTCTGGCTGCCTGGGGACCACTGTATTTCTGGGAAGACTCTACTGCTGCCATCCCAAAAACCTGGACAGGTTCCCCATCTCCCGGGACTGCCACCCTCCTCGAAGCCTTGAAGGTGCAGTATAAGAGAAGCAAAGGGTCCAAGGGAGGGAGGTGGGGAGAAGAGGGAAGGCCCAGAGATCTACAAATGTCTGGCAGGAGCGGGGAGATCTGAGTCTCACCCTAAAATGAAGGGGGGATCCTGGGGCCTAGAATAAACCCCAAGACACCTTCCTCCCAGCCCTGGCTCCTTCCCTGCCAGAACTGGAGCCTCAAAGGCAGAACAACCATATAATTTATTGTACAAACAAGGACACTTATAAAAGTAAAATGGGCACTACTAATTATTACACCAGGATAATAGGCATATGGCCACCCTACTCAAAAGCCACTTCTGATCCAGACCAGTGATGCTGGAGCTCAGACCGCAACCGAGGCCACCAGCCTCCCTTCCCAGAGAAGGCAGCTGAAGAGCCCGCTCCCAGCCATGCAACGTGGCAGGTACCATCTTGACAGCCCCCACCCCCACCAGCCAGAACCTCAAAGGACTGGGAGGGGCTTCTCAAGCAAGCTCCAAATAACTGGTTTGGGATTCCTCAGGCAGCTCGCTAGGCCCGCGGCAGCTTAGCGCCTGCTCCTGGTGGTGACGTGGCAGGCAGGAAGCTGAACTGTCTCCACCGGCCGGCAGAGGGGGGCTTCCAGCCTGGGAAGCAGGTCTGATTCAGGTCCCTGGGGGTGCCACGTATTTGCCCGGGGACTCCAGGAGCCTTCTTGGCCTTAGTTCCCTTCCCATCTGCACATGGATCTCTGAAGGGAGATGCACTACTGGGGAGAAGGGCAGCCCCATTAAACCCAGCAGCAGGAACGGGGAAAGGCAAGTTACTGCAAGCAGGTCAGCCTCCCACAGCCCAGCCCATCTCGCCACAGAGAAATGCCGGCCCTCAGGCCAAGGTTAGCTGAGTTACAGTCCCACAAAGAAAATACAAGATCACCTAGCCAGGACTGTGCCCACAGCTAGTCGGACTGAGCAGGGTCTGGAAGGGAAAGGGAGGAGATGATGGGGGCCACCAGAGGGTCCCAAATACTTGAGAGGTCTAAAGTACCTGGAAACTGCCTCAGAGGGAGGTCAATGCCTGCCTTTTTCATTCTGAAAGAAAACAGAAGAGTGAAGAGGATGGGAGAGGGCAGAGGACAGATGGTGAGGAGGCCCCTGGCGCAGAGGGCACAACCAGTTCCCAATCTACAGGGCCCTTGGAGGTCGACCACCTCACTGTACAATGGGAGAAATGAGGCCAGGGCAGGGGGCCACCCAGGTCTCTCGGGATAAACAGGGGTCCGCCTTCCTAGCACAGGGGTTCTTCCTCACAGAAGCACAGATCCCCTCCGGAGGGCTGCATGCGGTGTCCTGTTACACAGCCAGTACAAAAAATCTCTGCTGGGATTCCCGGTGACAGAGGAGACAAAGGAGAGGACAGGAAGGGGGGATGGGTACATGAACCATCTGAAGACAGTAGGGTGTGGCCCCGGTCAGAATTCCGGAGAACCAAAGCCCCCCTCATTCTCCCCAGGCCTCCATCTGGGCCCTACAGCCCAGAGGGACCAGCCGGAAAAAAAGGAAGAGGAGGGGCTGAGACTCTGGGCCAGTCTGGAAGTGCATTCATTGTCCCTCCTGCTCTCCAGCCACCTCAGGAATGTTTCTAAGCTGGGGGGCAGGGAACCCCAGCCTCTGGAAGTTAGACTCTGCAGTTTAACTAAACCCTGCAGTTACTCCAAGAACCCGGTGGCAGTGGACAGAAGGAGAGACTCAAATCCTTCTAGTCAGCCCCTTCATCCCCAAAGCAGAGCAGATCCTGCTGACCCCTACTCCCTTTTTCGGAGGGTAGGGAGCCTCGCTGGCCAAGTGTTTCCCTTGACTGCCATCATCCAGGCTGCAAGCTGCTGATGAGAAATTGAGCCACTGTCGCCCACTTCTATCAGAGCACATGGACCCCAGGAGTCAAGACTATTTCACCTCCTTTCCCACCACCCTACTACCTTCAGGAGGCTAAGATTCCCTCAGCAAGCCTGTGAGGAGGCTGGGCCACCAATCACTGCTGCCCCTGAGTCTCAACCATAGAACGGAAGTGACCGGGAACTGCGAGGCCGGCCTGTCTTCCCTACCCCTGCGGGAAAAGGCACCGGACCCCATCTCCTTCCTCCTCTGTTTCTTTCCGCAGAGGCTCTGCTCTCCGCCCCCAGGCCCCTTTACACAGCACCTAGTCTCATCTCTGCCAGCACCACCTTCTAGGGATCCCTGCACTTTTTCCCAGTCCTCCGAGTGCACGGACTCCCACCCCGGCTCCTATCTCCGCCCTAGCCCTCAGCTGGCTCCATCACCGGCTAGCCCTGGGCTCTCGATTCCAAACCCTCCAGCGGCCCACAAAGTGCCGGGGGCTCCAGTTTGCAGGCTCTGGCTTGGCCCCCAACGCTTCGCAGGGTCCCCTAGCCCTTCTCACTCACTCGCGCACCCCCAGATTGTTCGGCGCTCCCCCGGGCCGCACGCAGGCGTCTCCCGCGCCTCACCTGGGTCGGGCTGGGCTGGCGCCGGGACGTGACTCTAGCTCTCGAGCCGCGACACGATTCTGCTCTTCGCCCGCTCCCCGGCTCCTGGGATCTATATATGGCAGTCCCCACCCCCTCCTGCCCGTCCCGAGAAACTTCTGGAAAGTTGGAAACGCTTCCGGAGGGCGCCCCAGCTCCGCCAAAAAAAGCCAAAGACCTCCCTCAAACCTCCCCAGCCCCCGGCCCCTCCCTCTGCCGGCGCCTCCCGGTCCCTGGGTCCTACTGCCCCCCTCGGCGGCCCAGGCTGCGGGGCGCCGGGAGTCCCCACGGGGACCAGCGTGTCCTTCAGAGTGCGAGACTCCTCCCACTCCCAGGCTCTCTGCACAAGCTAGCCCACTCCTAATTGCACATTCCTTCAGGCACCCTTTTCCCCTCAGGGGCTCTGCTCCAAGCAGAGCCATCTCCCCTTCTCCCCGCTCTCCCCCATTTTCAAGCTGAAGCATAATTGAGCCCTATGCACCCCTCTCCCTCTCAGGGGAGACGGTCAGGCTTCTGAAGGCAGTGCCCTTCTCCATGCTTGTTCATTCAAAAAACCTCAACCTCAGCGATGGCCAGAGGGAGAGGGAGCCGACCGCACCCAGTACCTGCCTGGCACCCGGAGGGTTCAAGTCTTGGAGTAATAGAAGCAGAGATGCCTGGGGAACTTCAGGTGGTCTGGCTGGGCTTGGAGGAGTGCAGAGGAAGGAAAACCTGGCTCTCCACTGAGCAAGGTGCTGTGTGACCCTAAGCAGATTACTTTCCCTTTCTGGCCCTCTGTTCCCTTGGCTGTGAAGTGTGGTGCTAAGGCATCCCTTGCTTTTTTTCCCCTCTCTCTCGCTTTCTCAATCCTTGTCACCCCAGGCCCTCTCCCTATTGCATCCCCTCCCTGTCTGGGTCCCCTCCCACAGGCCTCAGGTCTCACTGTCAATTCCTACCCCACCCTCGAAAACTGATAGCTCCTTGACCTCCGAGTTAAGCTAGGGTATTCATTACTGTTCTAGGTGCTGAGGACACAGCTGAGAGCTGAACAAAGTCCTTGCCCTGTGCAATGTCCATCTGAGGGGTATGCGCATGTTAGTAGGGAATTCAGTGAGGCAGATTGTTTAGGAAACCCTAAATAATCTGGGCGATGGTGGCTCAATTTCTGGTCAGCAGCTTGCAGCCTAGATGATGGCAGCCAAAGGAAAGGCTTGGCCAGCGAGGCTCCTCCCTACCCTCCGAAAAGTCCTCTTTAGTAGTTTAATGATACCTATTGGATGGACACAGTATGGAGAGAAAGGGACAGGGTAGGGACTCTTCAGTCATTCATTCATTCATTCATTCATTCAATCAACAAACTGTGTTGAGCGTCTTCTTTCTTCTAGGTGCCTGCCTGGATCCTGAGGAGCAAAAAAATACCAGCACCCAGCAAATGAGTCAATCACCTGGGTCCCTGCCCTCCATTATGGCTGTGGGGAAGCCTGCTGGTGGTGACACACCTCTCTGTCTGGGTAGGCTTCTGCTGCTCAGAGTCTTTTGAGTACAAAGACTGTGGGAAATCTCAGATCCCAAAAGCTTCAGACTCTGTGGTTCAGGGTCAAGGAATCAGAGATTACTTTCACTCAAAGCCCCCAAGGAGTCTTTGAATCCAGCTAAGGAATCTTAACATATCAAAATCTCAGAGTCGAAGGATTCTGGAATAAATGTATTAAAGACTCTGAGCTGCAAGGCATCTCAGAGGTCAGGGGTTCCTGTCTGCAGCCCCAAAACGAAGCCCTCTCTTCAGTATCCCAAAAAGGCAAGCACCCAGCACCTCTAAGAAGAGAGAGCTTACCTCCTTCAGAGGCAGCCCCACATTCTTTTTTAGGACAGGTCTGATTATTAACAAAACCTTCCACCTGTAATCCAGCACTTTGGGAGGCTGAGGCGGGTGGATCACCTGAGGTCAGGAGTTCAAGATTAGCCTGGCCAAAATAGTGAAACCCCATCTCTCTAATAAAAAGTATGAAAAGTAGCCAGCTGTGGTGTCATGTGCCTGTAATCCCAGCTACTCAGGAGGCTGAGGTGGGAGAATCGCTTGAACCTGGGAGGTGGAGGTTGTAGTGAGCTGAGATGTTGCCACTGCACTCCAGCATGGGTGACAGACGGAGACTCCATCTCAAAAAAAAAAGATAAATTCTTGTTTATCCAAGGAGAACTCCCGGGTCTCAGGCCAGACCCCACTCTCTACTCCCACCCTCACATTGGCCCTCAGGCTTCCTTGTGACTTGGTCAGCAAGCTGAGGGCAGGGCAGAAACAAAGAGTGCCCATCAATGCTGGCAGAACAGAGAGGGTCGCCTGGGTTTTCAGCAGGTTCAGACGTCAAAATCCCGACAAGACTTCCTTCCTCTACACTCTTACATCTCTTAGCTCTTTTAAGCTTCACCAACACCTGAGGGGGAGGCTGAGAGTGCTGTGACTGTCCCATTTTGAGGGATAAACCAAGGCTCATGCTGTTAAATAGACCCAGTATCACGAGAGGTCACAGGAGAGAGGATCTGCCTTTACAGACAGCAAAGCTGAGGCCTAAGGTGGGCTGGGTCTGAAGGCCCAACCCCCACTAACCTCCCAGAAGCCTCCTCTGTGGCCTATCCCGCTGCTGCATTATCTCTGTTATCACCCTGTATTGTCAGTGAACCGTCACTGGAGACTTTGGAAGGGCAGGGTCTTTTCCTTGTCACTCTGAGTCCCCAGCTCCAGCAAAAGGACAGTATGGAAGAGGCACTGGGTAAGCACGGCCGGCCAGGGGATGAGAAGTGGCTGCTCTGAGTCTGCTGTGCCCCTAGCACAGCCTCCCTGAAGAAGGAAAAGCAACCGGCTCCTTTAAATTTCCAAGATCAGCAAAAAAAAAAAAAAAAAAAAAAGTCAAGAGCCTTTGCCACAATATTCTTAGCTCTGAGCCCAGCCCAGACTGACTGTGGCCCTTCCCCCACATTCCAGGCAGAGCTTTCTGGAAAAAGCACTCTTTTAGCGGATGGTGGAGAAGAGTCTGATAAGCAGAGAAACTCTCAAGCATTTTGTCTCTGGACTCCTCCAGTGCCTCGCTTACCTGCAGGAAGTGGTCCTGGTGCCTGGCACGTGGAGGCTGGCTGGAAATCCTCTGGGTCCCTAGGTCCCGGGAGGTGTGGAGAGCAGGAAGTAGAAAACCATCAAACCCAGCGGCATCCACACTATACAGAGAGGAAAACGGAGGCCCAGAGAAGGCAGGAATTTACCCAAGGTCACACAGCAAATCAGAGGTGGAGCTGGACTCCCAGCCCTCTTTCTCCCACAGTACCCTCTAATGACCCAGGGGGTATGTAGGCCCAGTTCTGCCAGGTGCTGCGGAAACAACTTTCTTTGGCCCCAGTGGCTAGATTCACTCAGTCTTCACCCCATAGAATCCTAGGAGAAAAACTAGCATGTCCTTTAAGTGTGCAACATATTCACATTTATTATCATAGTTATTCCTTTCAGGTAAGGAAGAATGTTCCCATTTTCAGCATGAAGAAACTGAGGATCAGGGAGACTAAGCAATAGCATCAAGGGCACACAACAAGCCAGAGTCAGAGCTGGGTTTTGAATCAGGTCTGTTTATGCCATATCCATGGGAAGGCAGGGAGTGGACGAGAAGGAAGTGACATTTATGGGCCATTTTGCCACTGCCAGGCCCTGTGCTGGGCACCATCAACTGTGTCTCACTTTTAATTATAGAACGTTAATCAGAAGGAAGTTTAATCCCCTTCTTTATACACTGGTATAAAACTGGAGCCCAGAAAGCTCCAACTGCCAGTCCAGGGTCAGCCCCCTCCCTCAGGGAGCCAGGCTGCTGTAGGCAGCTCTTCTTTGAGATGCTGTCCAGGAGCCAAGAATGTGCTCTCAGCCCAAGGCATGAGTCAGGAAAACACGATTTCTGTAATCTCGGATTCTCTCTCTCGGAGCGTGGGGCCTTCCATCCAAAAAGGGCTGTCCTGCGTGCTGCCACGTTGGAGGGTGGGCAGCCGGTCCATGTGGGGATGGGTGGGCACATGATTCCTCCCCTCCTCCTCCTCCCAGGGCAGGCCCGCCCCCACCCCTCTGCAATCCTGGTGCTGAGCAAAGCCACATAGGAACTCCAGTGCCTTCACCCACATGCCTGGCACAATACCTAGCAGACACAATCCCACTGACACGCTATATATACACAGGCGTGTGTGCACCCACACACATGTTGCACACACATGGCACTTAAGCAGTCTCTTCACACAATCCATGTACACACATGTCTGTGTAACTCCAGTAACCCAAATGCACCCCACCTGCCTACACAGGTGTTTGCTGGGTATTGACATATGCACAGGCTCATGTTCCCTGCCCCCTCTCCCAGCCTCTCTCTCTCAGGCTTCCTCTGGCAACCCATGCAACCAGCTCCAGTGCCTGCAAGACCAGGCCTGAAGGGCTGGTGGGATGGAGGATGTGTGTTAACTACAGTCCTGCCTTTCCCTTCCTTTCTTGTTCTCCTGTCCCTTAGGTGCTGCTGAGCCTGTAATAATAGCGATGCCCAGGTGGGCTACAGGGCTGTCCTCCCTTGTCTTAGCATCCCTGACACTCAGAAAAGGGACTCCTGAGCTCTGACCACCCCCCACACCCTGCCAAACCAGCTATAATCTGCTTCAGCCCAGTGCAGCCCTGCTGTGCTATGGAGTGCAAAATGCCCTCACTTGGGGGTTAGGAGACCCTGCCCCAGGTCTGCCACTCCTTGGCTATGCGCCCATGATTTAAGTTCCCCCTTTGTAAAATAGGACTGATAATGAGACACACAGATAAAATAATGAATAGGAGGGGATGTTATGAACACTAAGTGATGTTAGGATCTCCACTCGGCACCTCTGCTCACATCTTCACCAACTGGTCAAATCTTACACAACCCGTAGACGCGAGCTCTGACCATTCCTGCCCTGTCCTCTGACCATTCCTGCCCTGTCCTCTGACCATTCCTTTCCTGTCCTCTGACCATTCCTGCCCTGTCCTCTGACCATTCCTGCTCTGTCCTCTAAGCACTATCCCATCAGTTCCTCTCACACCTCACCTTGCACATACACACGACGCTAACAAAGGGCTGTGACTGGAGTGGGGACTTCTCTGAGGAGGAACAGGCAGAGGATAGTAGTCTGGCAAAGCAGGAGAAGCCCAGCCTGGGAGTCAGGAAGTCTGTGTTGGGATCTGTCCCTGCCACTGTTCATCGGTGACCTTGGAAAGTCACTGCACCTCTCTGCACCTCAATTTCCTCATCTGTAACATGGGATATGAGCAGGGTCTGGAAGAGTTTGAAGGATTCCATTTTAAACAGGAAAAAGATGTGTACACACGCCTGGCAGGAGTAGAAATTGGCACATGCTTTCTAGAAGGTAGTTGGCACTTTTAAATAAGAATATGTTATTGAATAATTCCCTGCAACACTGTTTATAACAGCAAAAATTGGAAGCAACCTAATTGTCCAACCATAGGGGGTGGGAATACCATGAAGCTGGAAAAAAAAAAAAAAAAACGCCAGGAAGTTCTTTATGTCCTGATACTGAATTTGGTGTTAGACTGGAAAAGCAGCGTGCAGAGCATACGTTACCTATTCACACATTTTCACAATTTAAAATTATTCATGTTCTTTTGGAAAAAAAATCAATTTTTAGAAACTTCACTAAAGGAAATGATGTTTAAAAATATGAGCATAGATGTATGTAGAAGAATGTTCTTCAGAACCTTGTGTGTAATAACAAAAAATTAGAGAGAAGGTCAATAGGGGATGAAGTATTTGCAGATGTCAAAAAGGGGAAAGCTTGTTGTAATCCCCAGGCACAGAAAGATCGCTTGGTGGATTGTTGGATAAAAAATAAAGCCGTTTATGAAACAACCTGTTTACGAAAATTCCATGGGAGAGCTGCAGATATCTGGAAGAATGTTCACATTTCACCAAAAAGTTAATGCTGGTTTTGGGGTGATTTTCACTTAATTTTTTAAACGTTTCTGCTATTAAAAGATTTGGGGTTATTTATTTAGAAACAGAATCTCACTCTGTTGCCCAGGCTGGAGTGCAGTGGTGCAAACACAGCTCACTGCAGCCTAGATGTCATGGGCTCAAGCGATCCTCCCACCTCAGACTCCCAAGTAGCTGGGACCACAGGTGTATGCCACCAAGCCTGGCTAATGTTTTGATTTTGTAGAGACAGGGTCTCATCATGTTGCCCAGGTTGGTCTTGAACTCCAAAGGCTGAAGCGATCCTCCCGCCTTGGCCTCCCAAAGTGCTAGGATGACAGGTGTGAGCCACTGCACCCGGCACTGGATTTTTATTGAATGAATGTGTATTATATGTAATTAATACAAAATATATAGGTATACAAAATATTCATAGAGAAAGGCTACAAAGAAGTACTCTTACATCGTTTAATAGTGTTTATCTTTGGAGATAGAAATATATATCATCTTTATTTTCTTTTATCTGCTTCTCTGAACTGTTTTCAATAGCATATATTACTTTTATAGTTAGCCAAAAAAAAAAAATCAACCAAGTTGAAACACACAGAAGGGTATCAAGCTCCAGCCTGAAGGGGGCTTGTCCGAGGGTGGCTGGGGAAGTGGTGGTGCTGAGCCGGGGGCTCAGAGCTACTGCACTGCAACCCTGGGGAAGGTGGGAGGCTGGGGCTGTGGCTCCTCTGGCCAGGTCTGGCATTTCCCACCAGCCCAGACCTGCTGGCTTTAGGCCTCAGGTTAAAGAGCCAAATCATGGTAAGATTTCATGGGATGCAGCCAGGGGAGGGTAGGCATGAGATCCCACAGAGGCCACCATGGGAGGGGGTACGTGTGAGTAAAGCTGTGGAAGTTGGTGACAGGTCATCCTGCGTTTTTGCTTCTTTGCTGCTGCATGTAGAGTGAGAGAAGGAGGCCAGAGGAGAGAATGGCTCGGTAACCTGGAGAGAGATGCTGGTGTCCGGACCAGGCAAGGGACTCGGGCTGGAGAGGGCCCAGTGGTGGTGGGTTGGGCACGGAGGGCCTGGGAGAAGGGGGAAGGAGGGCTCTCTGGTGCCTGGCCTGGAGAACAAGTGGCAAATGGTCCCTTTCCTGCAATGAAGACTCTGGGGGAAGGCAGTGAGTTCTGGGGGAAGCTGGTGGGCTCCATAGACTGGAGACATCAGGAGGCTATAGTGTCTGTGAGTCTGGTACTTGGGAGACAAGGCCCCTCCGGAGATGACAATTTGCAAATCATGGTTATAGGGGAGTAACTGAAAGATGCCACAGGTGAAAGATGCGGATCAGAGCAAGCACAGAGAGCCTGAGGAGAAGAGAGGCTGTGGAGAAATGGGCCCACGCCAGGCCAAGGGGTGACCCTGCCACCTCCCAGAAGGGAAACCAAGGCTGAGCTGGCAGAGCCACTAGTAGGGGCAGAGGCACAGAGGGAGGGCCATGCCCCGGGCGATGGAGCAGCAGTCCCCTCCTCCTAGCTGAGAGCTGAGGGAGGACCAGGCCGCAGCAGGGTGATGGTAGTGGGGTGGGCTGGACCAGTGCTGGGGTCTGTACACTCGGCCGGGCCCCATTGGCTGTTGGGACCAGAGCAGGCCCAGGGACAGGCCGAGCTGATGCAACGTGGGCCTATCGTTGCAGGCCTTGCTGAGGGGATGCAGCTGTGCTGGCTGCTGCCCAGAGGTTCCAGCAGGGAGGGGGCTGGCTCTCAGGGCCGCCTAGAGCTCTGGGACTGCAGCCCAGCCAGGCCCAAAGGCTGTCTGTTCTGGGTCTGCTCTGACTCAGGAGGGAAACACGCCTTTCATGGAAGCACCCAGCGCTGTTGGCTGGGTCTGTGTGTGTCTGTGTGCCCATGTGTGTGTGATGGGGGAGGAGCCCATAGCTGATGCTATATACACAGCTGTGCTTCACAGGCTCAGCATTCCCAGGGCCAGATGGGGAAACAGGGGAGGGGAGCAGCTGGCCACCTGTCAAGCCCAGGCCTCTGGCTGAGCCCCAGCTCCTGGATTCCAGTCTGTGCTCAGCCTCTGACTCTACACCTGACATTCAGCAAGTCCCTGATCCCTCTGAGCCTCAGTTTCCCCATCTCTTGAGTTGGCACAGAGTTGTGAAAAAGAACTCAGAGGCTGGGAGCTAGAGTGGGAAGGGAGTCCCCAGGGAGCACAGCTGCCTGGTCTTCACACCAAAAGCAAGCACAGGAGAAAGGGAACGAGCGTTTCCTAATGCCAGGAGCTCCTGTGTTTTCTATTAATTCCATCACCCTGCTATGAGGTAGGCATTTTCTCCCCATTTTGCAGATGATGAAACTGAGCCCCAAACAAGCAGAAATTATAGAGGTGGGTTTGAAGCTAGCTCTCCTTGCTGGGGTCTGGGATTCTGTCCACAGCAGCCACTGGGCCATACCTGCAAGGGTGTCAGAAGGTTTGTGCTGGCGTCAGTGTCGCCAAGGACTCCAGGAGCCACCCACATTTTGGGCACTGCCTAAAGTTGATTACTTTGTTAACCTACCCCAGGCCCCAGGCAGAGGCTTTAAATTGTTAGAACAATGAAGAAGGGAGAGCTGGATAAACACTGGCCAGGGTTGAGGGAGTCCTGGGACATAATTGGGGTAAAGGACTCATCAGAGCATAGGCTAAGGTTCAGGAATTCATAGGCAGCTTCCTCCAGCTCCCTGACACAGGGTCCCTAGAAGACTAATGATGGTGGTGCTGAGTGCTACAAAGGGTCTGTCCCAGACACAAATCTAGACACCAAGTCTGGTCCCCCGAACAAGGCAGGGAGCGAGGTTATTGGAGCAAGGCTATGAGTCCCTGAGGTGAGGAACTACAGAGCTTGGCCTGAAGATGGAGCTTGGCACCGTTTGTGCAGGAGCAAGCAGGTCAACAACAGGCCAGCATCACAGGTCCACAGGACTGGCCCAGCCCCACGCCAATGCCAGGTGTCTGCCCTGCCACCTAGGGTGAGGCTGGCTCTGCCATGGTGCCCATGGGTGGTGGGATGGGGGATGAGGATGTCTAGTGCCTACAGAGCTGGCTCTGCCACCACTGGGCATTTTCTGAGATGGAGTCTTCCCCAAGGATTACCCCATAGAAGTTTTACCAAGGAACTTCTGGAGACAGAAGGGCTTGACCCAAAGACATCGTGTTGACATAAAATTCCAAGCACTGGGAGACCACTCATTTTCTCTCAAAACCCACTTTTCCTGAGCAACTGTTCCGAGCCAGGCCCTATTCTGGAACACAGAAGCAAAACCAAATCTACTTCCTTAAACAACGGGACTCACTCACACCAGGTGCTCAGGAATGTGACGGAGGGGAGGAAGCAGAAGAGCTCTGGACTGTAGCCCAGCCAGAAGAAGCCCAGGAGTACCCAATCCAATGTGGGAACAGGGGTCAGGGAAGACTTCCTGGAGGAGGCTGCCTCAGGTTGAGAAGTGCACACCAAGCAGAGAAGACTGGGAATAGGGTGAGGCAAGTGAGGCACCTGCCTTGGGGGTGCAATTAATGAGAGCACCAAAAACCTCAGTCATCAAAGTAAATCACTTTGCATGCAATATTTCAAAAAATCTAAATCAATGCAAAAATCCTATGAGTAACAAAATATCACAATTTTTTTTTTTTTTTGAGACAGAGTCTCGCTCTGTCGCCCAGGTTGAGTGCAGTGGCGCAATCTCCGCTCCCGGGTTCACGCCATTCTCCTGCCTCAGCCTCCCTAGAAGCTGGGATTACAGGCGCCCGCCACCACGCCCGGCTAATTTTTTTGTATTTTTAGTAGAGATGGGGTTTCACCGTGTTCGCCAGGATGGTCTCGATCTCCTGACCTCGTGATCCGCCCACCTCAGCCTCCCCAAGTGCTGGCATTACAGGCGTGAACCACCGCACCCAGCCTAAAATATCACAATTTTAAATACAGGATCAGGGCCAACCTCATGGGTGTTCAGCCTGTGCAGTCTCACAGACCCTCCCACGTGGTTCGACGTTTTACTATTGTCATCCTGCAATTCTTTTTTTTATTTTTGTATTTTTTTGTAGAGATGGGGTTTCTCTATTGCCCAGGCTGGTCTTGAACTCCTGGGCCCAAGAGATCCTTTGGGCTCAAGTTATCCTTCCACGTCGGCCTCTCTAAGTGCCAGGGTTACAGACTTGAGCCGCTACCCAGCCGCTGCAATTTTTTTTTCTTTTTTTTTTTTTTGAGACAGAGTCTCACTGTGTTGCCCAGGCTGGAGTGCACACTGCAACCTCCAACTCCTGGGTTCAAGTGATTCTCCTGCCTCAGCCTTCCGAGTAGCTGGGATTACAGGAGCCCGCCACCACACCCAGCTAATTGTCGCTGCAATTCTTAATAATTTTTGAGGCTGGGCATGGTGGTTCATGCCTATAATCCCAGCACTTTGGGAGGCCAAGGCAGGTGGATCATTTGAGGCCAGGAGTTCGAGACCAGCCTGGCCAACATGGTGAAACCCCACCTCTACTTAAAATACAAAAGTTAGCTGGGTGTGGTGGCACGTGCCTGTAATCTCAGCTATTTGAGAGGCTGAGGCAGGAGAATTGCTTGAACCCAAGAAGTGGAGGTTGCAGTGAACCGAGGTCACACCACTATACTCCAGCCTGGGCAACAAATAATAATAATAATAATAATTTTTGAAGAAGGGGCCTCGGCCGGGCGCGATGGCTCAAGCCTGTAATCCCAGCACTTTGGGAGGCCGAGACGGGCGGATCACGAGGTCAGGAGATCGAGACCATCCTGGCTAACACGGTGAAACCCCGTCTCTACTAAAAAATACAAAAAACTAGCCGGGCGAGGTGGCAGGCGCCTGTAGTCCCAGCTACTCGGGAGGCTGAGGCAGGA